>NC_058112.1:33612500-33955000 GCF_914725855.1 Thunnus albacares
GTGAACACCTCACACTGACTTCAGACCAGCGTCCTCATGTTTTTCTAAAGCGATGTGAGGCTGATGTGATGAGGTGGAGATGAAATTGTTTTGGTTGATAACCAGCTGTGCTGACTGTGTGATTTATGAGGTTTACACAGGAGTCAACATTTTAATTTGCTGTTAATATTCTTTTTATTTCATCCTTAGTTGTGACAAAGCTTGTAAAGTTGGTTTAGATATGAGCTACTAACTAATAATTGTCATGTTGATGATGGGTTACAGGTTCATGTGATGAATTAATGATACGGACGCTATAAAGAGCTGCACAGCTGAGCGTAATGACAGCTGTTTCGCTGTTAGAGAAGCTCGCCGCTGAAACACAATCTGTGAAAATGCATTTATTTCTTTTCCTGTTTGTTTCATTGACAGGTTACAGACTAGTGCAGCAGGCAGAGAATTGATATGAAAACAGCTGCTTAGGGGCTTCTTCATCCGTTTATGGCTGATTACGGGAGTGGAAATGAGGCTCATGCACAGTTTCACAATGACTGAGATTAATAAAACAGAACCTTGCGTACACACAGCTCTATAAATCTGATGAAAGCAATGTATCTGCATGAATGTACAGAGTTTTATGTGTGTGTGTTTCTGTCATAGACTCCTTTTGGGGACAAATTTCAGATTTAAGACCAGTTAATTGGGGACAGCTTGTCCAGTTGGGGGACAGAAGCTGTGTCTCCAAATGGGAACGAGCTGTTTGTTGGGTCAGTGTTTAAGGTTAGGGTCAGGGTAAGTCTCCAGGAAATTAAGAAGTCTATGTAAAGTCCCCAAAGTTGACATAAGTAAACGTGTGTGTGTGTGTGTGTGTCAGCTGGATACTCCCTCCTGTGCTCCTGGTATATGGATAAGGATCCTGGCTCGCCAAATATCAATCACTTGAAACACACAGAAACAATCTCAGACTCATGAAAAAAGCCCACCTGCACACATCAGGGGAAATTATCCCCGATTAGTGTTGTACAATAATTTCGTTACCATTGGTAACCATATTTCTGTATCAGGGTTCTGCCTGAATCACCAGCACTACACTGTTAGAGCCAACCAGAGTTAATGCTGTCAGTTTAATGTGGGTTACTTGAAAATCAGTGAACTTTTTGTTTACTGACACACAAATATATGTTATAAGTCCATTATAATTTTGTTTTTTTATGCTGTATCGCTGCAATTTGTCTTTCTTGGTCTTTTCTGCACCCACATCTATTTCCTGTCTGTCCATCCTGAGAGATGGATCCTCCTCTGTTGCTCCTCCTGAGGTTTGTTTTCCATTTTTTTCCCTGTTAAAGTGTTTTTTAAGGGAATTTTTCCTTATCTGAATCAAGTGTCTAAGGACAGAGGATGTTGTATTGCTGTTAAGACCCCTGAGGCTAATGTGTGATTTGTGATTTTGGGCTGTAAAGATAAAACTGACCTGACTTAACAGGGAAACAGGCCAACATTTCATGAGCAGTTGAAAAATATTCTCTGACTTCATACTTCGCTGTGCTGGTTATTGCTCTCTGGTCCAACTTAATATCCACACAGACTCTACCACAGGATGCTGCTTCAGGGCTGAGTTAAGTACAAACTGACCCAAGAGATTGATTTTAATACTGCACAGACCTTGAAGTACTCCCTGCACCACATGAATCATCTTCAGTCAACACATGAACAGAAGAAACCTGCAGAACAGGGTCAAAGTCTAATAATAATCTGATTGAGCCTCATTCAGGAGCATGATCTAGTCACTTCTAGGACCAACATGTTTGTGTGTGGTTCACTGCTGCAGGTATCATTGCTGTTAGGATGAGTCTTTACCAAATACACTTCAACAAGTACTGTGTTGTACATCAGATCCCTCTAAGCACTGCTTCCATGGACTGTAGTCAAAACGCAACATGAAACTCAGTTAAATTTGCTGAAAAGTGAATGTTTACTGGTTACATGATTATATTTGAACATTTATGTCTGACTTTTCATATTGAATATTGAAATATAGTCATTGAAATGAGATCCAGAACATTCAAACATCTTTTGATCTGCAAATAGGCCAAAGTATCAAACCTCAACATTTCTTAAATATGGGCTGAAATGTGTCTGTAACACCGAGCTGAACGTTGGCATCAAATGTCTGCTCAGATTCATAATCATGTTTACTTATTATTTGATTGGATAGTTTCTGATTTAAATAAAAATATTAGTTTTTCACAAGCAGTAACCTCTGGGGCTGTAAAATGAAGCCAATGAGGAAGTGCCACAAACTGCAGTTCCTTGAACGACCACTTGAGGCTCCAAAAGCAAGTCAATCCCCATAGACCTCCAACTTTACAGCAGAAATAAACATGTTTACAGCCTGGTACAAAAAACGGTGACAGGTCTGCCAGCCGCTAGGTGGCTTGTTTCAGCCGTTCGGCCCGCCTCTTTGCCCATTTTTGATTGGCTGGGAGTTAGGCAGAGTCACGCACTGCCAAGATGGCGACGGCCAGAGCGGCTCACTTTGAGCTTCAAAACCGCTCTTCAGAAACCAACGAGTGACGTCACGGTAACTACGTCCATATTTTTATACAGTCTATGGTTTTAGACTATTTTATTTCAGAAAAGTTCAACAGTTTCTTATGTTTGACAACATTAAAGTTTTAAAAATGTTAACTTCTTTTGTTCAATAAGAAAAAGATGTCATGCACACACAAGTGTCCAGTACACATGGACTTATAAGAACCCAAAATACAGCTGCGGAGGTGAAACATTGGTCAAACACAGACAAGAACAAAACTTCTTACATTACAAACAAAGAACTTTGTCTTCAGCACCTTCCTGAAACACAGCTCAAGTTTTTTATAATCATTCATCCAGAAAAAATCATCAGAGGACATTTTACTGAATAGTGTCGCCCTTAAATCATCATTTAACGAGCAATAAAACATAAAATTGACTTCATCTTCAGTCTCCCGTTAATCACACAGCAAACGGAGTCTTTTCTCATCAGGGAGACATTAAACCAGCCTGTTTCTATAGCTGATTTTAATTAACCTGAACATAATGTGCACACAGAGATCTTTGACTTCTGGATAAATTCTGCTTCACATAAAGCTCATCAGACAATATGTTCTTAATTTAGGTTTGTACCAAACATCAACAGACCGTCTTTCTTGGTACATCAGGAACAGTTTGCACTGTGCGTCATGAATATTACTCAGTAATCTGTTTCACCTCGTTAATCAGGACGGGGCGTCCGTGTTCAAAATGTTCTAATTAAACATCTTTCTAGTGAGCTGCTGTTCAGGAATATTCACAAGTTCCAGAGTCGAATCATCTCACATTTATATCTGACATTTGGCGGTCCCCATCCCATAATACTAACGGCCAAAACTGGTGTAAGTTTATGAACTCCCACAACTATCGAATAGCTCGTTATAGAAGCAGAAGGCGTCAGGGTTACGTCTTCTTCTGTAATTGTGGCTCTTGTTTGTTTCTCAGGTCAGAATTTGCTCCTGAGAGCTGCTCGCTGTGACTAAATGAAGTTCGCTTCTCTGTAAACGAGACTCTGACAGCTGATTTTTTTTAAGTGATTCTCTGGGAGTCGTTTTAACACAGGCTCAAATTAAACAGCTTATCTCTTCTCCGCTGTTATCAGCATTTGAAGGTTCCTCTTGTCTCTTTGGCTTCAGGCTATCGGAGCTTTTTTATCTCCGATTGTCGTTTTTAGACGCCTCTGCTCATCACAGATTTGTGAAACGAGGTTTTCTGCCCAGTAAGCAAACCTCGTTCAATTTTCACTCTTTTCTTTCATCTCTTCTTCGAGTCTCGCTGACATCAAGTTTAACAGTCTCAGCTTGGCTGGCTCATCTTCCCGCTCAGTGTGAAGCTCTTAAACAGCACAGCTCAACCCTCTGTGGTGAAGGTGAAACTGCAGCGAGGACGGTGAGTTTTAGAAGACTCAGGACCGCTTCACTTTCACCTCAGAGACTTTTTTTTTCTCTCAATAAATCTGATAAATCACAGATAAAAGACAAGGACACTTGAGCCAGCACACAGCCTTTAAACTCTCTGACCACTCAACATTATGTCATGATCGCTTCTGTGTTTAGTCAGCAAATCTTACACCCAGCAGTCATTAATTGGCAAATTGTTCACTAGAACTGCAACGATTAGTCAATTAATCAATTATTTACCTATTATTAACTATTAAATTGATCACCAACTATTTTGATAATTAATTAATTTGAGTTTTGAGTCATTTTTAAAGAAAAAATGTCTGAATTCTCTGATTCCAGTTTCTTAAATGTGAATATTTTCTTTAGTCTTCTGTGACAGTAAACTGAATATCTTTGGGTTGTGGACTGTTGGTCCAAAAACTAGAAATTTGAGGAGGTCACTGACATTTTATATACCAAACAAGTAATTGATTCATTGAGGAAATACTTGACAGATTCATCAATAGGAAGATAATCATTAGTTGCAGCCCTATTGTACACATATTTGAAGTGACTGTAGCTCAGGTTTAGAGTGCGACAGCCTCAGTTCTTGGTTGGTGGTTTGATTCATGACTCTTATTGTCCACATATCAACGTGAGCTTTGTCAGCAAGACGCAGAAACCTAAATTAAATATGCAGTTGCTTTAAGATGGTGAAGGGTATTTAACCGAGGTTGGCTTAACTAAACAAACTTTGGGTTTACCTCTGTGTTTGTCAGTAACTGGAGTCAGAAAATCTTAATTTGGACCAAAGGAGTGGGGCCTTGGTAAAGCTGAGGCGGGAAGAAGAGGTGAGCAGGTTTAGTAGCCTCAGACATCTATCAAGGCAAACACACTGTAAACATCTGTCACCTCTAGTAAGCACCGAAACTTAGATTTTATGCTAATGAGAGCACTGAATCCATTATAGCACGACAATGTGCTTGCACAGGGAACTAGAAGTTTTGAAGCATGTAGTGTTTATTATTTATTATTTATCATGTTTTTTGTACCCTGTCTGTCGCCCAGTGTCAGCTGAGATCAGCTCCAGCTCCCCTGCTGGTTTCCAGTACTGTGGTCTTCACTGTTTTTTTCATAAGAGCCACACTGGCAGGACACAGTCAATAGGAGGGCCACTTTAATCACAAAACACTAAAATCCACCCGAACCATTAAGTAAATCTATCATCCCAAGACATACAATATGTAATACAGAAGATCAGGCTTAGCTTAATACTGGGATGAGGCATGCATTTCTTTGACTTTCTTCATTTTATATTTGTAGTTTGTTGTTGCAGTCTTTGTGAATTATGCATATTGGCTGCATTATCATAAATAATAGCAGCAATGCGAGCCGCCAGTTAAAACTCAATGACCTGCATGAGGCTCGTGAGCAATGAGTAACACTTTTCTAGACGATAAACGGTATAGAAAATGGATGGATAGATGTTTTTTAAAATACAATATTTTTGAAAAATCTATTTCCGTTTTTATAAACTTTCTTACAACCCCATTTAGATGTCATGTAGAGTTGGGAAAGAATGTCTTAATATCGCTCCAGGCAGCAGAATAATACAAAGGTGAAATGAACCATTGGGACCATGTGACACAGAAGTTGAGGTTGTTCCTATTCACTTCAATGCAGTGAGTCTTCTTTGAGCAGCGTCTAGTAGTCACTGGAGGAACTGCAGCTTTAATTTCAACACACAGTAAACAAACATGATTGAACTTCTCTCCTGTGTTATTTGTTGAGAGGCACTTCCTGTCCTGATGAATTGTTTGAACTCTCCTCTCAGACCCTCAGCTGCTGATTGGTTTATCAATACACAACTGAGCTTCCTTAATGTCCGTCCACTTTTGGAGTAGACCTCTCCTGCTGTATCTCTGTTTCACCTTTTGATTGATTTATTGATTCTTCAGCTGTCTGACAGGTGGACTGATGAAACTCTTCATGCTTTTTTCTTTCTTAGCTGGACAACGTGGACGAGCAGGCGGCTCAGATCCGCAGAGAGCTGGATGGAAGGTTACAACTGGCTGACAAGATCGCCAGGGTGGGAAACTCACACAAAGCACACATTATTATTATTATTTTTATTATTACAGTAGAAACCACTTATAGTCATCAAAAAGCTCAGGACAGAATCATTCCTATACAGATGCTGTTTAAATAATTTGCTTACAGTAATCAAGTAGTCTGCTTACAGTGTTCATTTTGGGTCTTTTCGTACTTGAAAACATACGGAAAAAATTTTAAAACTACAGTAATTCTATTTTCTTTTTACCTTACTCTCATAATACATGTATGATATGTATTTAGCAGCTACAGCACCATTATCAGGCGTTGCGGTGCACCTCCGAAGGGTTGTGCGGAGGTGCAGGGTGTGGGCGTGTTTATTTGTAACCGCCGTGTTGGTGGATGGCCACATTGCACCACCATCCACTGTAGGTTCTTCTGCACACCTGGAAGGGGGGGAGGGGTATTCAGTTAGTAACTATCTGCAACCCCACTGCTAGATGCCACTAAATCCTACACAGTGGTCTTTTAAGAACAGCTAACAGTCTGTCATCTGTTTGTCACAGTGTGCAAGTGTTGAAATAAAACTCTGTATATGTGTTTTTAGTGTTTGTATTCACGGTTTTATGATGGTGAACAAAGTTATAGATGAAACAGATCCTGGAGGTAAACAGTCAAACATCTGAATGAAAAGTGCAGTACAAATTAAATATATTATTATTATTTTTATAGGCAGCTGTTAGCTGCAGATTTTACTTTGTTTTGTTTTTGTAGTTGATTACTTAAAGACATGTTTGTTCATGTGAAGCAGACCTTTGTGTTGATGATGTGACTGAACATCTGTCCTGCAGGAGAGGAGATACCCAAAGTTCGTCTCTGCTGACATGGAGGCTCTTTACGTGGAGGAGCTGCGATCGTCAGTCAACCTGCTGATGGCGAACCTGGAGAGTCTGCCGGTGTCCAAAGGAGGTCCGGACTTCAAACAGAAGCTCAAACGCTCCTCAATGAACAACTCCTTCCTGGACATGGGAGACGAGGGAGACGTCCTGTCCAAGTCTGACGTGGTTTTGTCCTTCACACTAGAGGTGTGTGATTGTAATGTATTGATAACACACCAACAAGATGACTGCTGGAACTGCTCATCTCATTTTACTAGATATTGAAATTAGTAGTCCAGAAAGACGTGCATTGGGCCTTGAGTAGTATTGCCGAAAATTTGCATGATAAGTGATTAAAAAATACATTTGTGGTATTTTCAAACTACAAAGTGTCATCTTTACTTTTTATACACTTTATTTGCAGGTTAACTCAAAAGAAAACAAGAGAGAGCACATTAAAAGTGCAGACACTATTCACATAATACACAATATAACAAAACATCTGCTGTGTGTGGCTTTCTTAACAGCATTAGTTGTATAAAATCTTTTAAATATGAAGGATAAAACAAACACAGTTTTATCCCAAAAACAACCCATCAGGATCGTGGTGGAAGTTGAAGAGCTGCATTTAAAACCTTGTAGTTTAAATCCAACAACACACTAAAAGTTTTATAAATTTGGTTCCTGCTGTTTCTCACAGGAGAACAATCTCAATCAGCACACACTGCTCATCCACTGCTGTCAGCTTGAGCTTCTGCTGTGCTCTGTTTAACAGACAACAGTAGTCGGAGGTCTGATAACTCTGGAGAAGACTGTTTATATAATTTAAGGAGGCAGACGAAACTGCAGGAAGAACTGAATCAGCTGGTCGTCTTTGTCTTCTTTCATCATGTACACACAAGTATTCAGAGCCTTTACTTCCTAATCAAAGTACTAAAACATGAACGTAAAATACTCCATCACAAGGAAAAGTGCTGAAATCAAACCCTTCTTAGGTAAAAGTTCACAAGTTTCATTAGTGAAATCTACTTACAGAATCAAAAATAAAAGTACTCATTCTGCAGAAAAATTATGGAAATATCATTACATATTTTTAGATTGTTAATATTGATGCATGTATAATAATCTTCAACAGTGTTGTACTTTTTCATTATTTTTTGTGTAAAAAAAGTAACTCCACTCAAATAGATGTAGTGGAATAAAAAGCACGATATTCCCTCTGAAATGTAGTAAAATAGAAGCAGCACATAGCAGAAAATGGAAATACTCAAGTCAAGTACAGGTACCTCAAATTATATACTTAAGTGCAGTACTTGAGTAAATGTGCTTCCACCACTCGTGTCATAATCACAGTCAGTGGATTATTATTTGTGTCTGATTGTCTCAACCGTCCTCTGTGTTTTCAGATTGTGATTGTGGAGGTTCAGGGACTGAAGTCAGTGGCTCCAAACCGGATTGTTTACTGCACCATGGAGGTGGACGGAGGAGAGAAGCTGCAGACGGACCAGGCTGAAGCCTCCAGACCACAGTATGTTCTTCTTCTTCTTCTTCTTCTTCTTCTTCCTGCTCTATTCAGAGTGGCTCAGTTTGGTCATGAAGACAGCAGACATTCGTCTTTGTCGTCAAGTCATCCCACAAATTGCATCTGTATCATCTAGTTAACATGGAAACTAACACATGTGTTTTTATGCATAATGAAGTGCAACGTGACATTGGTACCCTAGAAAATACATTTAGATTTAGAGCTGCAATCATTAGTCCATCAATAGAATATTGATCAGCAACTATTTTGATAATTGAATAACCGTTAAAGTCATTTTTCAAGCAAAAACTCCAAACATTCGCTGGTTCAAGGCTCTGAAATGTAAAAATATTTTTCTTTTCTTGCTCATACTTTACTGTAAATTTATTATTTGGGGGTTTAATACTGTTGGTTGGATTAAAAAAAAGATGATGACATCATATTGTGCTCTAGGACACAAGGCTGCTTCTCACTAGTTACATCATCTACCAGGTAAACGAGAGATGACTTATTTTATTTGAATAACTTTTAGAGGCTTGATGAGATAAAATACAACAATTCATAATAAATAAAGCAAAAATTGGAGGAAAGCCTGCAAAAAAAAACAAGTTTTGTGTGTCAACAATATGTTTTTGTTATTCTATATCCTGACTGATCATCTCACGACCCCTTAGATTAATCCAATGACCCCTTGTGGGGGTCCCAACCTCCAGGTTTGGAACCAATACTCTAGGATATTATGACGAGTGTTTTTCACTATTTTATTGACATGCTGATAGTTGTTATATTTATTGTCTTACATTTATTTACCCTGCTGGTAAGTTTGGTGCTTGATCTATTTGATATTAACAGGAAAATGGCTCAACTTTCATCTATTTCTGTGATTGTTTGTCAGTCTGTATAAGTAGCAGCATGTAAATCTTTTATTCCCAAATGTTTCCAGTTGCCAAATATCTCAGTGTTGTGATCACTGTCATTTATTGTCGGTATAGTGTTATTGTGTTGGATGGAGATGTGAGCGTATCTGTAATGAGAACGACACAAACTTTATCCCTGCTTGATCTAATCTGCAGCGTTTCATTAACTCACCGTCATTCAGCGTTTTCTTCCTCTGCTTAAGAAACTGTTAAAAGTCCTCCTGCCTGCTGCTCCTAACAGTTGTTCACCTTAGGAGCTCTCTTAAAGGTGCTTTGTGAGTAACTTTCATCTTTGCCAGGATCTAGTCTTAACTGTAAGAGGAAATTCTTAGAAAACATTGTAATTCTAAGAACTTTCTTAGATCTTCTTCACTGGGAGGAAGCTTTATGAATATGACCCAAATCTGACTAAAAAAATCCTGTAATTTGAATGCAGCCAGAGGCAGTGGAGAACAAGTTTTTAACCTGCATTTAAAGGTCTTTAAAATTGGAGCAAGTCTAATATCCTCTGGAAGTTTGCTCCAGCTCTGTGGTGCACAGTAACTAAATGCTGCTTCTGCATGTTTAGTTTGCACTCTGAGAACAGCTGCAGTGATCCCAAACTGTAATCTGTAATCTGTGTTGGTGTTGAACAGAGTTCAAGTTTCCATTTGATTTAATGGTGCCGCCATAAAAAAAACATTTGGGTTTGAATATTTCCCTCAGTGGAAGCCTCATGATGTTTCAGTGAAGGTTTAGAGATGCAGATTGTTAATACTAGGGATGCATGATAGCCGATATTTTCAACTCATTGTGGCCGATATATGCACGTATTTTTTTCCAGCTGACTGAGGAGACTATTATACATGCAATCATAGATTGTACTAAGTATGATCAAGAAAGACAATATATGAAGGAAGAACTGAGGAAGACTGGAGTTCAGGAGCTCAGCATTAAAACTTTAATGAACCTGCCAAGTGGGAGCAGCAGTAGAGTTTTCATTGAGTTTATTAGACAGACAGGATTAATGTGTAGGAGTGGTACATCCTGTCAGTCGAGGTGTTTCCTATCTCTGCAGCCAAACACAGCAGCTCCTTGACCGACTGTTTCACCCTGACGGTCCCGGTGTTTCCTCCGCAGGCTGCACTTCACTCAGCTGCCTGTCAGACCAGCTGCTTCTTCCCGCTTTAACCTGAATAACAAACCGGGGCTCGGTGCTCCGGTTGGATCCACATAGAGAGCCGGGGCTAACGTTAGCTGAGAGGCTAGCGGAGCGTTAGCAGCAGCATGACCAGAGGGAAGCACAGCCAGCTAGCCTTCTGACGGGCAGCTGAGTGAAGTGCAGCCTGCGGAGGAAACACAGTGGTGGCGGAGGAGAAGGCAACATATCGGCCTCTCATAATCGTCAGAAATGGCTGATGCCGATATTTCATTTTAGAGCTTTTATTGGCCGATACCGATGACGTGCCGATAATATCATGCATCCCTAATTAATACTCAGTTTACAGGAAGCTTCGTGTTTAGAAACCTTCACTCTTTACTCCTGGCTGGATTATCATCTGAGCCTCGGAAGAAGAAATGATCCCACAGACAGTAAAAAGCCTCCTTAACACAATTACCTGAGACTGAACCACAGCTTTGAAATGTAAACAGTATCCTGTGGATCGTAGACAGAAGACGACTCAACTCCACATGTAAAAGATGAAGAGTCGACCCTCAGCTTCCACAAACACCACGGTCAGCCGCCCCGAGCAATGTTTCTCACTCTCCAGTCAGGGCGAGGAGATGAAGCTGTTATGTAACAGTGATGGGAGTCACGCTGCTCTGTTAGTGTCTCCTCAACACACACACACACACACACACACACACACACACACACACACACACACGCTGGTTTATGGAGGAAAACCCAGCTGAGTTCAAAATGCTTTGTTTTCAGTCCTCTGCCCTGTTCAGAGTCCTGAACCAGGAACTGATTCACATCTGGACACCACAGAGAGGGTGTTCTCAGGGTGGTATGACTACAAAAAAAATAGACAGAGGCTGTAAAACTACAACTAAACTTTTCAATGGATGAAAAATGAAGAGACAACATGACTCTTTACCCTGTGTGGGGTAAAAAATGACTCCACACAGGACACACAGTCGTGTACTCAGACTGACTTTTATCTGTTTCTCAGCCGTGCTTTGAAAGTAAATGTGAACATTAACATATTAGCGTCCTAACAGTCCTTTCACAGTAAAAATCATCATGTTAAAGTGCTGATATTTGCATGTTAGCATTGCTTTGAAAATTCACAAAGGCTTCAGGCTCAGCATCGTCACATTTGGATCAAGTTTTATCTCCCTAAGCTCAAAGTACAGCTGAGCTGAAATATAACATGATACCAAATTAAAGGATATGTCTGAAAATGTCTTATATTTTTCATATCGACAACAAATCTCATGTTTGGATCCAAACCATCAATGAACTGATCTACTAACAAGTATTGTGTGTGTATCAAAGCTGATATATCTGATTAAAAACACGTCAGTGAGTCACAGCGCTGCACTGGGTCACATGTTCCTTCATCATGAAGAGTTTAGTCACATTAGTTTGTTTAGAAACGGCTCTAAAGACTAATAACAGTGATAAGACGTCACTGAGCATGTGCAGGAACACGGTTCTGTTTACAGCTTCGCTAGCTAGATGTGCTACTTTTTGTCCTGACTTTGTACCACATGATAGATTTCTCAAAGAACTTCAGAATAAAGTCCAGATGTTACAGCTGGTGAAGCTGTAAACAGAACCGTGTTCCTGCACATGCTCAGTGACGTCTTATCACTGTTATTAGTTTGTTTCTAAACAATCTAACATGACCAAACTCTTCATGATGAAGGATCATGTGACCCAGTGCAGCGATGTGACTCACTGATGTGTTTTTAATCAGATATATCAGCTTTGATACAAACACGATACTTGTTAGTAGATCAGTTCATTGTTGGTTTGGATCCAAACATTTGTTGACAAGAAGAAAAATATAGAAAATTGCAGCCTGATCCTTTAAAAAAAGGCATCATATGTGACATAATCACACTGTTACACCTTTGAAATAAAGAAACATTTGACCTTTGACTTCAGGAAAGATTATTTCCACCATATCTGATTATTGGTTCTCCTCCAGGCTGCTCCTGAGAAGCAGAAAGACGGTGTGAACAGATTTATTTTCACCTGCTGGAACATGCTCTTCATGTCCAGTGTAAAATAAAAACGTCTATTTCTTTTTCTTTGTGTGACATCTCATCGTGCCGGCGACTGATCAGCACTCAGGGCTGAATGTTCTGGGGTGATAGTCGCTGGTTGTTCGCTGCCCTGCGGTCGGCGGGGGTCCGTACGGTAATGAGGCTGCCCTTTCACATGCCCCGGCTGCCGGTGGAGAGGTTTCTTCTTCTCTCTTCTTCTTTTTTTTTTTATTTTTTGAAAGTCTCTCCACCTGCTAAGACTCACCATACAGAGCCAATTAGACGTGAGCACCGACACCTGACGACCTCGCCGGTCGACAGGGGGGATCCTGCGGTGTAACCCGGCTTTACCGCGGCTCCTGTCACCTTCGCTGTAATTAGCCCCGCAGCACACTTTCACATCCCTCATCTTCGATAACACAACCAAACGCCTAATGACATTGTAGTTAACTATAATTACATGGACAACATGATTAGCTGTGATTACACCCGTCGTCCAATTGCTCTGATGATTCCTGCGGTCGTAGCGTAACAGCTCTTTAATCACTGGGGGACTTTTTCATTAGTAATACCCTTAATTATTCAGGAATGTCAAACGTGTGATTCACTTAAAGGACCGTACCACTGTTTATTATACACTCCACATAACTGTTTTCAAATCAGTTTTTTTTTAAAATTCCTTCCAGGCTTGAATGAATTCCTCCTGTACATGATGAAAATGAACTTACAGAGACACAGAAGGTTTATGAATTTAAAAACCATCTAAATAAAGTTTGCTTATTCATTTTCTTGCTCTTGCATCGGCTTCGCTGCAGGGCTTCACACACACACAAAACTAATTTACTTTCTTCCAGAGAATCATGTGGGGGGGAAAATAACGTGGGTTTCTCTTTCAAATGTGACCCTCGGGGGGGGAGGAACCGATTTTCAAAATGAAAGCACAAACAAAATGTATAAATGATGCAGCGATGCGCCTCAGAGACAAACACTAACTGATAATGCAAGTCAGTGAATCAACAGGGGAGACGTTTTACTCACATTCACACTCAACAGATTATGTACTAGAAATAAGCAGCAGCTTCTCATAAATCCATTCAGTTTGTGTGTGAAGTCTTAACTTGTTTCAAACAAGTGATTTACTAAATCAGGTTTTACTATTAAGGGACGTCTCAGCTGCTAAAGACTTATTAATGTGTAAATCAGTCGCCTACGTAAACAGGAAGTTATAGCAGCATCAGAAGCTGCAGGGCTGCAATTAATTTTCATTAATGACTACTCTGTCAATTATTTTCTTGATTAATTGATTAGTTGTTTGGTCCAGAAAATGTCAGAAAATGGTGAAAAATGTTTCCCAAAGTTCAAGATGACGTCTTCAGATGTCTTGTTTTGTCCACAACTCAAAAATAAAGAAAGAAAACCAGAAAATATTCACATTTAAAAAGCTGGAATCAGAGACTTCGGACAGTTTTTTTCTTTAAAAAATGACTCAGAACAATTAATTGATTATCAAAATAGTTGGCGATTAATTGAATAGTTGGCAACTAATCTATTAATTGACTATCAAGCTGTAACATAACCTCCAAAGTTAAAAGTATTAGATGTAACTGAGGATCCTTTTTTAAATGCAGGTCTGACTTCATTTTATTTATATAATTATTCAGTCCTGTGCAAAAGTTTTAGACACTAAAAGTAAAGTGAGGATATTTTCAACAATAATGCCATAAATAGTTTTTATTGATCAGTTAACTTGATCCAGAGTCGAGTAAACAGCAGAAACTTAAAGTAAATCAATATTTGGTCTTTCAAACAGCAGCAGTTCTCCTCAGTGTTTCAGGTTCTCGGCAGGTCGGTTGTTCCTGCATCTTGGAGAAGTCGCCACAGTTCTTCTTCTTCTATTGTGGATTTCGGCGTCTCAGCTGCTTCTGTCTCTTCATGTTAATCCCAGACTGACTCCATGATGTTGACATCAGAGACCATCTGTTGCAGAAGATAGATCTTTATGACTCTGGTTGGATGTTCATGCTACAGATGATCAGACGCCTCCATGATGCTGCTGCATTATGAAGAAGAATCTAAACATCTAAAACTTTTGCACAATACTGTATGTGAGTCAGTGATACTCATGAAATATACAGTATGCAACTTAAGCAACGTTACTAAGTGATTTAGTCTGATGTTAATGGTGTAACAGTTTGTAATTTTAGGTGTTATTTTGTTAAATGTGATTAAATTCTCTACAGTTTACAAAATTATTGAACAAAACTAATGTTTTAATTTAGTTAACACTTACGTCTCAGTATGTACGTTACGAGTGTGCAAACGCTGATATCTCATGTTGAGAATTTTATATTTCATTATTATCACAACTGAAACAATTAGATGATTAATCAATTAATTCATTTGTCAGTTAATTGATAATAAAATAAATGTTTTTGGGTTTCAAATGTGAGAATTTGTTGCTTTTCTTGGTCTTATATGTTGTTGTTTCGACTGTTTTTTTTGCGCCGCTAACGAAGCTCCACTAATTCAGTGAGGAACACATTTTTACTTCCTGTAAGTTCTTCACAATAAAAGTCTCCCATTAGTCAGTCATTTAAAAGCTTTTAATTTGAAGCAGCAAAGCAGGAAATGTTTGGTTTGCATTGATGATAAAGTTACACAACTCTGATACGTAAAGCTGGCCAATCAGAACAGAGTGGGCTCATCGGGAGGCGGGGCCTTAAAGAGACAGGAACTAAAACGGAGAGTAAGAGAAACCGTGTTTTGAGGTATGAGATAAATAATCATCAGAGCTGCTCTAGTGGAGTCCAAAAATAAACATTTAGAGCTGAAATGAGCATAATAGGTCCTCTTTAAAGCTTTTTTTTTAAATTTATAACATCAGAAAGCAAATATATATTTCTCTTTTGGTGAGTCAACAGGTAAACAAGGCTAAATAGCCTAAAACCAATAAAAGTTAACATGGTAAAACAAGAATAATAAATAATCAATGAACTGAATATAAGTTTTGCACACAGTGAATGTTCAGCTGACACGCCGAGCAGACTTTCAGCACCATGACTGCATCTTCCACAGAGAAGCTTTTTTATTGCAGGTTATTCTCCTTCTCTGCTCTATTTATAATCTAATTATGACTTGATGTAGTTGTCAGATCACACACTACTACAACAAATGTCGTTGCCTAGCAACTTAGAATATTTAAACATAAACCACATGGAAATAAATGCATTTCATATACGGGTGAATTTTGGCGGTTACAGGTATAAATGTTTTTAATCTGCATTCGTCTTCGCTATTTTGAACAATAGAGGGCGCTACAATAGTTCAGGAAAAGACAAAGACTGGAGGACATGAATATTTTATTAAAACATAGTAACATACAATTGAAAAACTGCCACAGGTGTTAAACTCTGTTGTCTGTTGTGGTGAAACCACAGACTGTATAAAAATATGGACGTAGTTACCGTGACGTCACCCGTTGGTTTCTGAAGAGCGGTTTTGAAGCTCAAAGTGAGCCGCTCCGGCCGTCGCCATCTTGGCAGTGCGTGACGCTGTCTAACTCCCAGCCAATCAAAAATGGGCAAAGAGGCGGGGCCGAATGGCTGAAACAAGCCACCTAGCGGCTGGCGGACCTGTCACTCAAAGCAGCCATGTCCTTCATTATGCAGAACTTTATGGCTTAATAAAATTTAAACGGGTGAGTTATAAAAAAATTCACCCCGTACAGTTGTCATGAAAGAGGAAATTAGCTACAGAGACCAAAACCGTTGTTTGTACCAGGCTGTAAACATGTTTATTTCTGCTGTAAAGTTGGACATTTTAACATGGGGGTCTATGAGGATTGACTCACTTTCGGAGCCTCAAGTGGTCATTCAAGGAACTGCAGTTTTTAGCTTCATTTTACAGCCGCTTGGGTGAAATTGTAACGGACATAACAGTGACTTTGTTTTCAGTCCTGATTCACACCAACGAAAGCAAATAACAGCAGTAATTTCACCTTTAAATCTGTCCTACAGGATGTTTTCTCCACCGTCTGGTTTTAATGTTTTTAATGTTCAATGTCAAGTTTCCAAAACCAGACAAAACCGTAATAACAACCATCATCATGGTGTCACATTAAAACACTCTCTCAGGTCAGTTAACGCTCGAGGTCAAAGCTGTTTGTATCTGTGTTACTTCTGCTCCGATGTCTGTGCTCCGTCTTATAGATCTGATGTCTGTGAATACTTAAAAAATACTGTGTGTGTGTGTGTGTGTGTGTTTGTGTGTGTGTGTGTGTGTGTGTGTGTGTGTGTGTGTGTGTGTGAAGTGAACACACCTTCCTGCACAATGTTGCCTTGGAAACTGGGGGAAACTGAATATGGAGCTCAGCTTTGCTTCTCGCCCTCGACAAGTGAAGGGGTCACTTGTCATCTGCGTGACACGCACACACACACAAACACATACACACACACACATGCACACACACACACACACACACACACACACACACACACACACACACACACTCAGAATGACAGTTTTGACATAAAGGCATGTAATGACCTGAGTGAGACTCTCAGTGTGAATAATGGTCGTGTCTCCATCATCCTCAGCATAAGGCTTCACTCTGCTCCATTAGAGTCTGTGTGAGATGAACAATAAGTGATTGTTGATAACAGCCGACACTGATGGGACTGTTTACTGCCTCTGGATCTGTGACTAAGACCTGATGTGATGTTATTACAGGAAACGGCAAAGTTTGCCGGGTGACCTTTGGGTGAAGTTAACTTTTGCAGAACGAGATGTCTGAACAATTGCAATTAAGAGTGAGAATGTCTCCTCCTGTGGGGGGTTTTTGGAGCCTGCAGATGTTTAAATGTGAACTGGTTTGGGATGTACAGTGTTATCTATGCAGTAGCTACACTGAAACAGAAACGATGTGTCGTACTCAGATTCATATGTGAAGACTCGCTGATTGGTGGGCTCACAAATCCTGAGTGAATCTCACCATGTGGAAAAGCTTGACAGATGGGATATATACAGTATGTTGGACCAGTCAACAAACACCATCTCCTAAAACAACTTAAAACTAGAGGTACATCTCAAGTCTCTTTATTTTATGTCTCCTCGCTCCTCGCCTGAACCAAAAGTTGTTCCTGATGCGCCATCACTGCAGTTTCATGCAGTGATGTATCAGTGGAGACAGATTACAGATTCAATTTAAGTGTATCATTCCTAAGTTTTATGTTTTATTTATATATTCATCATAGTTAAAAATCTGTTAATTGTCGGTCTGATCAACAAAAGAACCATAAACAACTTTCTTCATTTATAAGAAAGATTTGTTTTTCATGATGTTATTTCCTCCATTAAAGTGTTTCTTGCTGACAGACAGACTCTTCCTGACTTTAATTTGATCCATAATAACAGTTCAACACATTTATATATCATTTATTATCATTTCCATTCAGTCACATGTGAGGCTGAAAATTCCTGAAACATTTAGCTAAATACATATTTGCCAGCGTTCAGAAGACACCCTGATCATATTCTGGGTTATTGAATAATGAATTCACAATCAGGATTATCAAAAAATACAGATGCAAATAATCAATAAATAGTATAAACGCATTCTGTCAGTAGAAATGGTTCCTGTGCATCTGAGCAGGACACAGTATAAATGCAGAATGCAGGTTTTTATTTAGGTGTTTGTTAAACAGGTAACAGGCTGCAGAGAGGAAACAGCTGCTCTAGCGGTGATAACTGTGAACCTTTATCAGTATTAACTCAGTGCACACGTGTGCAGACACAAACTCCATCAGAAGTTTCTACAGCTGTTAAAGCCGACTGACAGCTGATCCAGCTGTGATCAGAAACGGACGTCGCTTCACATGACGCTTCAGAGGAGAGGACGTCTCATGTCTCTGAAAACAAATGTCCTCGTCTCCTCTCCTCGCTGGGTTTTCTTGCGTCTCTCCTACTTCATTTGAACTTTAAATGAGCCACGAGACTTTGACCTACAAATCTTGAATTTACATGTTTTTTCTATCTTTTATTGTTTTTGAGATATTAGAGTGTGAGTTTTAAAGTCTTTTCTTGCTCCTCCTGTGTTTTTATAATGAGTGTGTATTGCGGAATGTTTCACAGCACTGAGGGAGTGACATCACCAGGAGCAGTTGGAGAGGAGGATTTTAGAGAACACTTCTTGTGAAATCTCCTCATAAATCCCATGACTTTGGCCAAATCTTACATTAAAAATCATATTTTAGTAGTAAATTTCGTTGCGAATCCATTGATACAGGTTTGAAAGTGGTCAGACTTATAGTTTAGACGTCAGAAGCCTCTGTTTGACATAAAGTTCATGCCCATGATTGCCTCCCCATTGGTTTACATTGTAAGGTGTGATGTGGCACTGCAACTTTCAGGGCTTATAAAATCCAAACCGTTCAAGTTATTACAAAGTTTTTAACAACTTTTTTTCAGCACAGTGTCATAAGTCATCTATTAAAGTTTGAAGCCAATATCATTAATGCCCTTGGAGGAGATAGCGTTTGTTATTTTGAAAGGCTAATTGCCAACTTCCTGTTGGATTTAGGTCAGGGGTGTCAGTGTATGATTTGTAGGTCTTGATGAGACGAATAATTGAGTTTTGGTTTGATCTCTCTATGACATTCCTACGGGCCATGGTGGTCATTTTAGTTACATAGGTGGCGCTAGAGAGCACATTTTGTTACTTTAGGGGTTAATTTTTACATTTTATCAAATTTTTTACCAGACCTGATGTGCGTGCCAAATTTGGTGAGTTTTGGAGCATGTTTAGGGGGTCAAATTTAGGGTTTAAGTGGCATAATAATAAAGGAACAAACAAACAAACACAAAAAACAACAGGGTCCTCGCCCTCAGGAGAGGACTGCTGTTTATAGTAGTCCTCTGCCTTTTGGGCTCGGTCCCTAATAAATATTCTGTTCACCATATTATCATCATCATGGCCACCCATTTACAGAGGGTTGTTTTTTTTAGATTTTATGATTTTTTATCAGCATATTTTGGCAGCTTCTATGTTTCAGTAGTTGCTAGAAAACGTCTGGCTGTGACAGCTGCAGATCTCTGTGCAGCATCATGTTGTGTTGCAGCTGACAGTGAAACATCAGCTACTGTAGGCTGTAATATTCTCTCCTTTAATATCTGATGGTCACATGACGCCTCTCATATCAGTCATGTAGCGTTTTGCTTTAGAAAGATGTTTTTTAGCATCTAACTTCATGTCAAAGTGTTTCCTCCTTATTTCTGTCACAGCACAGCGCTGCTCTGATGACACGTCGTATTAATATATATCTAATACGACTGCTGACACTCCTCAACTTATTATGTTTCTGTCTGCTGCTTTCTGACAGCAGGACTCTTGTTTTTTACTCTTTGGGAACATTTTTTTGTAAATGAAACTCGCCCACAAACGGAGCAGAACAGTTTCAGGGGTAGTCGTTTATGCTAATGATCAGATCTCACAAACACAGGTGACGTTCATCAGGCTGCACTAACGAGATTTTGTTGAATCTGACGTGGAACGCTCATACGAGCAAACCTCACAGAAAAAAAGTCTTTAGAGTTTTAGGATAAAAATAGGAAAATGTTCTTGCTTGAGGCTCGATGAGTGTGAGTGAAAACTGGGTTACGAGTCAGAAAAGCTTGATTTGTAATGTGATTGTCTGTATTCTGTCTGCAAAGCGACCTCCACACTGGCAGCATATTCCTCGATACAGTCCTCCTGATGCTCAAACATTAAAGCGAGCAGGTGCTGGTGCTGTTGGAGGTGTGTAAGTCTTTCACCTGCAGCCAACAGCTCACTGTGGCTGTTTGTGTTGTTGTTCATTTCCTCTCTGCAATATTTAAAACTGATCCTCTGACCAAATGGTGCAGAATATGTCCACATTATGTTATTTAAACCAGTTTATTGAACAGTTAAGCTTTGCACACACTGCATTTATATTATATTTTAATGTGAAATAGCAGCATCAGTATCTTAACGCAGCTCCGACAGCTTGAAAGAGATCAGTGAGCAGTAAAATCAGGCTGATGTGTTGAAAGTTCAAACAAAAACACAGTGAGTGAAACTAATCTAGCTAACTACAGAGATTCAATTAGAAGCTGAAGGGGAAACACATGCAGCTAACGTGTGCTACTTCATGTAAAAATGCTAATCATGACTCTGTCTCGACATGCAGGATGTGTGCCGCGGCCTCTCGGTCCTCTCGGTGTGTATTAAAGAGGAACTTTGTGTCTTGCAGGTGGGGGACTCAGGGGGATTTCACCACCACTCACCCTCTGCCGTCTGTCAAAGTGAAGCTGTTCACAGAGAGCACGGGGGTCCTGGCTCTGGAGGACAAGGAGCTGGGCCGGGTGAGTCCACAACATCAATATTAATGACCCCTCCCCCTCCAGACATGCTTGAAAACATAAAATACTCCACAAAAAAATAATAATTAAACATAATAAACATAATTACATCCTTAAATCCTTAAAATTGCATCTCCCTCATTAAAAATCCAGAATGTATAAACATGCAAATATTGTTCATTTTAAAAATTTAACTGCTGTAACTGTGAAGTCCGTTCTCAGCGGAGGCTTCAAGTTTCCACAACACACTTGTGTAAGTTGAATACTTGACCACGATTGGCTCCAAACTAGCTGTGATGTCACAAATCCTGCTCGATTTAAGGAAACTTTCCACCTTCAGCAGATGAATGAAAACAAACAGAGAAGAACAAACATCCAGCTGAAGGAAGAAGAAGACTTTAAAGTTTATATAAGTTTATATATTGCACAATTATCTTTATCTCTATACATTTTTTTTAAGTGAATAATACTTGAACAGCATGTTCAGTAATTCTTCATGCACATCTGTTTTAACTCTGATTATCACCAGCTGGTCTTTTTTTTTGTGGCTCAATTAACAGACTTCAAATACATCCTTCAAGTTTTATTAGATATGATTTGACAGTCTGCTGGTGTTGATAAAACAAACAAAATGTTAATGTTTTATTATCTGTATGTCATCACAATAAATTAATTTAAACATCATTTCAGGTTCAACACAAACTAGAATTTAATTTGCCTTTTTTTTTTGCACCAAACTTTAAATTAAACCATCAAAATATATGTTTTACATTATAATCCTGTAAATGCCATTTTGTTTAACACAGTAATTATTTAAAGAGAAGGTTGTATTAGTTACATAAATCTGGTCTTATACTGTATGTAGCTAAAGGATGGAATTAAATCCATTATATTCTTAAAATCTGCATTTTTTCACCGTATAAATGTGTCGTACATCCGCATATTTGATCAGTTTGACTTGAATTGTCTATTGATGCACATATTAGATATTTTTGGGGCCTTTATAAGAGACTGGAGAGTAAAGAGATGACAGGACATGAGGGGGAGAGACAGATGGCGAATGACAGGTCGTCTGCTGGACGTGAACCGGGGACGCTGCTGTTCACGGTCGGCGCTTTAACCCGCAGGCCGCCGTTAAAATTCAGACCTGCTAGAAATAATATAAACATGACAAATACCTGAAAAATTCATGTGTTTTTTAAATTTTTTATTAAAAAACATTATGAAGCTCTAAATAAATCACTTCAGCTTGTTCAGTCGCTGCTCAGAGAAGCTAATAGTAATAATAAACTGACTGTCAAACAAACAATCTTCCAAAAATAATAAACTAATTAACTAATAAACAAAGTGGCTCATATTTTTAAATGAAGAGAAACATGATTGTCGACCTCCGTCTGCGTTAGTATCAGCAGCAGAATGAGAACAGTCACCTCTCATCACTTTTTTACATCCTGTTGGCTCTGACAACAGCAGCAGCTCAGTCAGCATCAGCATCAACACCACAGCAGCTGAAGGGGAAGACAAATATACACACAGCTGCTTCTACGAGCACGTCTGTCTGTTTGGATACATGTTGGTTTATGTGATTGATGTGAAATTAGACTTTTTCAACATGATGATAAGACTTCAGATAAATCATCATATGTAATGATAAAAAATATGAATAAAACAAGGCTCCAAAGTTACATTCAGTCTTTTAATTTGAACTGATGTGGACACACAGCTGTAATCAGGATGTTAGAGATGCTAACAGTCATCAGTGAAACAGGTTGATTTTAACTTGAAGTACATTCACATTTGAGATGAGGATCATTTTAAGGGGCTGTAGTGATGATTTGGAAATAATACAGAGAATCATCAGAGACTCTGCAGCTCCTCTCGGCTTTACGGAGCTTTATAGTGAGTTTCAGCTCATTGTTTATCTGTCCGGCTGCAACTTTACTAGACTCTCAGCGTCTCTCATAGCATCATTATAAAAATTATGATTACACTGTGTATGAGTGTTCCTATTTTATCTAGATCATGATGAATTGTTCCTGTCTTTTACTGCAACATCAGCAGACTCATCAGCTGAGGTTAAAGGAGGTTCAGCATTATATTTGTAAAGAGGAAGATGTTGAAATTAAAATGCGTTGGAGACAGGATGAGACATGTCATCTGGGGGTCAGTTGGGCAAGATGGCTCCTGGGCAGGAGAACTGAAAACAGACATGACGTTATCTATAAGTCTATATTTGATAGATTAAGAAAAGAACTGCGGCTCCAGTCTCTATTGTTTAATGGTCATTACGAAGAAATTTTTTTTAACACAGCTGTTTTCAGAGTAAAAGCTGTAAAAAGTCACTGTACACTACCTGCTAAGCACCAAACAGACACAGTTAGCTGTAGACTAGCTGGTGAACATAGTGGAGCATTTAGCAGCTAAAGAGCCAGATATTTCCCTCAGGAGTTGGTAGAGAGTAAAAACAGAAGCTAAAAGAGAGTGAATATTGGACTCACATTCACCAGGTGGACAGAAACACGACTCCACATGAATGATAATGTTGCTCCGTAACTGCTGGATGTAGAAATAAACAACTGTTTGCTAACATGTTAGCCACGAGTACTTTATAAGCTGATAATATGACAGAAGTAGTTTTTACAGACTATTCTGCTGAAAACAAGTGGACAAAAAACTTAATTTCAAGCAGCTTTAACCGGATTGAAACTATAAAGGACCAAGAATAGAACCCTGAGGAACCTCACATGTTATTATTGACATTATCAATGAGAGGATCATGTTGCTCCGTAACTGCTGGATGTGGAAATAAACAACTGTTTGCTAACAAGTTCAACATATCAACTTAAAAGATGATGATGTGTCAGTGTTGTTCACTGCTTGTTTCCTCTGTGGCCAAAAAAAATTAGTAAATCCAAGTTTAAAAACTGATTCACCTCTAGACTCATGTTTAACCAACAACTACTGCAGGTGTGAATGAACTTACAGAGGTAAACGTCTTCAAAAACCTTCAAGACCAAGTCCAGCTGTCTTTGATCTAGGTCCTGCTCTAGATGTATCATGAACTGAATCTTCACAGATTAAGTATCAGAATCTCTGAGGAGTTGATGAAATATTAAATCAGCTATAACCTCCCCTGAAGAAATGAAACCATCAGTGTAGGTTTGGAGCCTTTAATTACTGGCTGGTTCTGATCGAAGGAGCCGCAGGTTCAGAGATGTTGGAGATGTTAATATGACTCATACACAACCAGAGCGTGTAAGCAGAATCCTGATTGAGCTGAAGACCAACAGCTCAGACTGTGTGTGTGTATGTGTGTGTGTGTGTGTGTGTGTCTGTGTGTGTGTGTGTGTGTGTGTGTGTGTTGTAATGGAAGTAGCAGACAGATGAAGGACACTGAAGACAAAAGACAGTAAACAAACTGAGCTGTGGTGTCTGGTGGGTAGCAGCTGCTGCTGTTTGACTTTTTGGAAACGTTCCACAAACAGACTTTTTTTATGACAAGTGATTCGTGGGAAGAAAAAACCTGAAAAATCTTGTAAATTCTGTTAATTTCCACCGATGATGACCATCAAAACATGTGACAACAGGAAGAACCTGATCGACCAATCTTCAGCTCAGCCTCAATGCAACTGTCACAGCTGTCAATCAACACTCACACAGACATCAAAGCTGCTGTAAGTCTTCAAATCTGATTAAAGGAGCAATAATTTCCAAAATGACCACCAGCCAGCGCACTTATTAGAGAGCCTGAGTTTGACAAGGAAGAAGAATATATGGAATAAAAAAGACAATATCAAATTCAAATAAGCTTTATTGGCATGACAGATCAGAAACCTACATTACCAAAGCAGTACAGAAAATTATAAACATTGACAGATGATTAATGATTATACAGTAATATGTAAATATAAACAATAATATTAAATACAATATAATAAAACAGATGTAATCATACAGAAACATTCACTACAGAGCTTATTTCTCTCAGATTATGACAAGACTTCATATATTTTGCAGCTTTTACTGCACATCGACTTTTCTCCCCTCATAGACAGGACTGAAGATCAGGGAGGTGGATATAACTGTAGGGCTGCAACTAATGATATATGTTCATTATCCATTAATCTGTCAATTATTTTCTTGATTAATCGATTAATTGTTTGGTCCATAAAATGTCGATCAGTGTTTCCCAAAGACGACGTCATCAAATGTCTTGTTTTGTCCACAACTCAAAGATCTTCAGTTTACTGTCACAGAGACTAAAGAAACCAGAAAATATTCACATTTAATCAGAGAATTTTGACATTTTTTTCTTTAAAAAAAAAATTGATTTTGATGTGTTTTTTTTTTTAAACTGTCCGTCATGAGTCAGACAGCGTTGTAGGAGTGCAGGGACAGATCTGTGGATTGATCTTTTAAGCTGTGTAACTTATAGCAGAAACACTGGTTTTTATGATGACATTGGCAACAGAACTGTGTTTAATGTAAATCTGATTTTGGATCCACTTTGTGAGAGTTCAGACTCAGGCCTGATACTGATCCGATGCAACAAAAACACTTTGAAGATGGTCTAAAGATCACATGGACGGTGTTTTCATTCCTTCTCCAAAGCCTGAAACTAATCAGTGAACAGCTAACAGATACTGATGTCCTCATACTGCTAACAGAAAGTTACCTGACATAGCAACAGTAACTAAGGGGGGGATGTGTCAGTCAGTTGGAGACAAAACTATTTATTGATTTTATTTGTTTTTCTTTGTTTCAGACGTCAGCTCTCTGGTTACATGTTTCAATATCACAGAAAACAAAACAACTGGCATCGCCATGATTTCTACAACCGACTGCTCTTAAATTAAATTAGTTTCATTAGTTGCAAAGTCGACATAAAAAGAGTTTAAAATAAGAACCAACAGAATCTGGACCTTTTATGACACTCGCTGGTCTTCTGTGCCTCCTCAGGTGGTTCTGAACCCGACCACCAACGGGCCGAAGCAGGCCGAGTTCCACCGGATGGTCGTCCCCAAGAACAGCCAGGACACGGAGCTGAAGATCAAACTGGCCGTCCGTATGGACAAACCTCCCAACATGAAGCACAGCGGGTGAGTCGCTGCAGGACGGCATAGATACAGACCTTAAATATGTTCAAATCAAAACAACTTTATTGTCCATCTTTGTTGCACAAAAGTAGAAATTCGTCTTCAGCTTGTGTGACAATCAGCATCAGATATTGCGTCATACGTCCCAAAAACTGTAAGTAAAAAAACACTGTTTATTAGATGCAACTTCATAAAAATGATTTGAAATAATTTAAGAGGTAAAGCACCAAGTACATGAGATTTAAAACAATCCTGGCTTGTCCGTTAATTACCGACTTAACTAACTTCCTCATTTCTCCCACTTCACCATTTAGTCGATTTCCATTTATGTGTGAATTAGTGAAGCAGAGCTTAACATTTGAAGTATTATATTAACTTCCTGAATGATTTAAATACTTGAGATAAATATCATATGTGCAGTATTTTGTTATCATTGTGTAGTAATGCAGTAATTAATGAGTCTATTCTTGTGGCTGCATTACAACAAGATCATAACATGGAACAAGTTCCAGTTCTTTGGAAAATGGTTGCCATGGATATGACGTATATGTGTAGTAAATTAAATTAAAGAAAGCAATATTTACCTCTTTAATATCCCAGTAGATACGTCCATCTGTAATGACAGCTGTTTTTTTACATATTATATTAAAGTATCCAGACTTAACTCAAATATTATATATGAAAAAGAGAAAACATTAAAATATGTATTTTAATTGATTCAGTAGACTGAGCGTGTGTGTGTGTGTGTGTGTGTGTGTGTGTGTGTGTGTGTGTGTGTGTGTGTGTCGGGGACTTGTTTGAAGTGTGTGTGTGTTTGTGGGCTGACGGCTCCACCTGCTGGTTAAACACAGGAAGCACAAACAGTCTCAGGATGTGATCACATGATTATGATATAATAATGGTTATTTTCAAGTCATATTCAGATCTTTTATAATATATATAAACACACTTCTGACTGCAGTTTATGTCACAGTGATTCTGACATAAGGACTTGATACTGTTTATTAACATAACTGTTCATTTCAGTGTTATTAAAAGTCCATCGTCCATCACAGGGTTTTCTGTCATTTTCTTCTATTATTCAACTTCAGAACAAAAAATACTTTTAAAAAATACAGCTTTTGACAGTTTTCAACACCTCACACCTTCTCTATGAACTGATATTTGCCTCTATGATGACTCCTGTAACACCATCGGTGGAATGTAATTCACATTTACTCAAGTACTGTACTGAAAAGATTGTTCAGATATTTTGAAGGAGGTTGTATGAGGTGTTTATCCACAGTCAGTTACCTGCAGTAGATGCAGGTTTGCACGTTTTCATCGGTGGCTCAAATACGTTTCTCTGCTGTCTCCGTTCACAGCGGTACGTTTTTAGCTTCTGTGACAGTTCTGATGTGCTGATCCCCATGTATGTAATACACTGACTACCTCATACAACCCCACTTCAAAAACTCCTAACTATCCATTTAAGTACAAGTATTTCCAATATTTCAGCAAAAATCAAAGATTAGAGAAAAAGTCCAAAAACTGAAAACAGATTTGTGTATCAGAACTTTGTTTTTTCTTCTTTCCTCTCCCATTAATCATCTCACCACCCCTCAGATTTATCTGCTGACCCTTTGGAGGGGCCCCGACCCCTAGGTTGGGAACCACTGGACTAAACTAGCTAACTGTATATAAAGTAGTGTAAACTAGCTCCACCTCCAGCAGCTACAACAGTAACATGCTGCTCTAACACTGATGCTTCACTATTAATAATCTAATGATGTCATATATAATAATATATCAGTCAGAGGGACCAAACCACTACTTTTACTGCAATACTTTAACTACATCAAGCTCACAATACTTATGTACTTTTACTGCAATACTTTAACTACATCAAGCTCATAATACTTATGTACTTTTACTGCAATACTTTAACTACATCAAGCTCATAATACTTATGTACTTTTACTGCAATACTTTAACTACATCAAGCTCATAATACTTATGTACTTTTACTGTAATACTTTAACTACATCAAGCTCATAATACTTATGTACTTTTACTGCAATACTTTAACTACATCAAGCTCATAATACTTATATACTTTTACTGCAATACTTTAACTACATCAAGCTCATAATACTTATGTACTTTTACTGCAATACTTATACTACATCAAGCTCATAATACTTATATACTTTTACTGCAATACTTTAACTACATCAAGCTCATAATACTTATGTACTTTTACTGTAGTAGGATTTTTCATGCAGGACTTTTACTTGTAATGGAGTATTTACACATTGCTGTATTGATACTTTTACTGAAGTAAAGGATCTGAATACTTCTTCCAAATTCACCTTCTGACAACCAACTTTCCGTGTTCTCCTTCCTTTTGGAAATGATGAAGATGATGCACATCAACAACAGAGTAGAGATCGTCAGTGATTAATGCAGCAGTGACACTTTCTTGTCATTGCGACGTTGTTTCCTAGAACACTGGGACAAGTTTTAGTTTTTATAAGAGATAATTGAATACTGTTAAACCACCAAGAAGCCGACTCAGAACACCAAAAGAGATTCAAGATGATTTATTTGGCTCAGATAGTTTTCTTTCAGTTATCTCATTATCTGAGATAAAAACACAGGACATATTGGTCAATAGTATTTAACTATATAACTATAGACAACCATTAAGTTAGAACTTTTTGTATGCACTGCATGAAAGCTGAAATTATGATCCATTAAAAACATGTAAATTTAATATACTTTTACTGTTCAGCTAAATAAATTATATGTGCAATTCTTCCTGTATATATGGTTAAAAACAAGTAAATTGACAGTTTGAGCAATCACAGAATTATTTTCCAAAATAGTTTATTATAGTTTATTATTGCATTGTCTCAGATTTAAGGAAAAGTGCCTCAATACAGTGTATAAAACCTGTTAAAGCTGTGTAAATGCAGTTCTGATTTTCTGCCAGGAGATGGCAGCAGAACCTCATTTTCAAACCTACAAAACTTGGATGAGGATGTATTTCTGTTCATTTAACGCTATTAAGTGTGTGTGTGTGTGTGTGTGTGTGTGTGTGTGTGTGTGTGTGTGTGTGTGTGTGTGTGTGTGTGTGTGTTCTAGTGTTTGAAAGTGAATAAAGCATGCATGTCGGCAGTCTCAGAGAACTCAACAGGCTCTAATATTAAGAGTCACTCTAAAGGTGTGTTCACAATTTTTTACTCAATTTTCAAGTCTATGCGTCTACTGACGTCTTTCCATCGTCTTTATATGCAATTGCACCTTCTCTAAAATACACTTTGTGTTAAAATTTGATTGATTTCAGTGTTTCTGTCTTAAGGAACTCCTATTTTTGCTCCATCTAACACAGCTATTTCCAAACTTACACCACATAAACTCAGTTCAATTCCAACTTAAAGGACGGGTTCACATTTTTTCAAGTGTGTCTTAAACCAGCAGTCAGGTGTCCATAGTAACAGTGAAAGAGGTTTTCCTCGCTGTAATCATTCCTCCTGTTCATACTGGATATTAAAAGATCCTTCAAATGTGCTTTCAATGGAAGTGATGGAGGACAAAATCTACAGTGTGTCCACACAGTCATTTAAAAGTCTGTGTGAAGCTTCTATTCAGCTTCATCAGTCTGAGTTAGTCATATCAAGTGGATATCTGACACATTTACAGTCTTTTTTAGCATCAAATTCCCTCTTTGTGTTTCCTCGGACAGTGTTTCCCTGTTGAGCTGCAGGTGGAAGTATAGTAACAAAAAGAGGAACTTTGGCACTAAAAAGACTGTAACGTTGAAAGATATCTACTTGATTTGACTCATTTGGACGCTGAAGCTTCATATTAGCTTCAGATAAACTTTGAAATATATTTTTGCACAGAAGGAGGACTGTGGATTTTGTCCTCCATCACTTCCATTGTAAGGTCATTATGAAGGGATCTTCTAATGGTCAGTATAAACAGGAGGAATGATTACAGCAAGAAAAACATGTTTAATGTTCATTTGGTCTCCTGACTGTTGGTTTAAACATACTTGAGATATTGTGAACTCTAACTTTAAGTTTTAAAGTCCAGTTAAAGCACCGATACGGAGACTGAATAGTTTTTTAGTACTTGTAGTGTAACAGCTGGAACATGGAGCTGTGATGGTTGTGTTCCTGGGCTGTAAAACAGCTTTGGAGTCATTTGAAGGTCGATGTTTTCACTTTTGATGGAGATACACTTTAAATGAACACTGTGGGAGTCAGGCAGCTCAGATAACAGGCTGACTGAAGGGACACCGGTCAGATGCAGTATTCAAAGATTTTCACAAGGGGTCAGTGTTAGTCTCTGTGTGAGTTCAGCCCGTCTCTGGTTCATGTCCAGCTCTTCTTCATGTGTTTAAATGGGCTTTCTGTCATCTCTGATTTATTAAAGATACAATCTGTGATTCACCTGCTGAAAGGTGTTTTTTTTTAATATGTTATTTACAGTTTCCAATTTTCTAATGACAAAAGATATTGAAAGGACATATGAAACAATACAAAGAAAATTCAACACCATGTGGAACACAAACAGAACAAAACAAAAAGGCTGCCAGACAGTTTTTAGGATTACATAAATGGTCTTTTGAAAATGTTGTCACTATAGTAACATCTCGAGAGGAACGTAAAGTAACAGGAATAAATGAATCAAGTTAAACACCACACCCACTCATGTAGCCACGCAGGCCAAGGTCCCTGTGGATGCTGGGTAACATGACACTCTGCCAAGAAAGGTCCCCATATTCTCTCAAATCTATTCTGCTTATTGAGTTTGTGTACATGCAGTCTTTCCATTTGTATAACAGACAGTATCCCCTTGAACCACTGTGCAAAGCTGTGTGGAGTGGTAGACTTCCAGGTCAGGAGAATACATTTCTTAGCAACCATTATTTCTAGGTGCAGAGCAATCTGCATGTCGTATGGCGGCTCAGTCTCTGCAGAGCATCCAAAGGTGGCCCAGGTCGCGGTCGGGCTGAACGTCTTTGGAATAGGATTTTGAGAGCTGCTCAAAAGTTGCAGTCCTAAAGTTTTATAATGTAGAACAAAACCAGAAAAGATCTGCTGGTGATCTTTCAGAGGAGCAACACTCGTCACATTCAGGAGACGCTGATGGAAAGATGCGGTTCGGTTTTGTTTTTGAGTAACGCAATCTACTCATCACTGGATTAACCTGTGAGTGTGAGTTAATAGAACAATGAACCTGGGACATTGTGTCTTCCCAGAACTATGCTGATCTGAAGAAACCAAAATAGCAAAACAATTCACAGATTTTGATAGAAGCTGCTTGGAATCTGGAGGGAGCAAGAGATTTTCAAGAAAAGGATGGTTGGTGAGGGTGGACTCAAAGTTTGGACACTTTTCTTTAAAATAGTGTCTGACTTTAAGGTATCAAAAAAAGTGAATTTGGAAGGTTGAACTTAGTACTTAATTGAGTAAATGATGCAAACAGGCCACCAATGTATAGATCTAAAAAGGTTCTGATACCCTTCTCTAACTGTCCAGGCTTGAACGAGTGATTTTGTGATATGGGAGCATGTATGGAAACGCTGGGAGTTTGTTGAGCCACTTTTATCTGATTTAATATTCGCAAAGAATTCCTTAAGGTAAAGTTTTGTTGAATTGACTTGTCTACCTTTAACAGCAGAGGCTTCTAGCTGCAGCCATGAATGGTTCTTTTCAGTGTACCTTCGCATTTCCAGTAGGTAAGAGCCCAGTAGAAGTGTTTCAGACTTAGCAGACCAAGACCACGCTTCCTAAGGGGTTTGTGTAGGTGAGCCTTGGCTATCCTGTGTGATTTGTAACCCAATATAAAGACAAATATAACGGAATTGAGCTTCTTAAAAAAGGATGCATTTAAATATATGGGCAGGTTTTGGAAAATATATAGAAACCTGGGCAGGCTCAGCATTTTGATTGCATTTACCTGCCCAATCATGGATAAGGGCAGTATCTGAGTTTTTCTACTGATTCTGTTAAAGTTAAATCTGAAAAGATAATTTAGGTTCTTCATCAGTTTAAGCCCCAGAGAGACGAAACAGTCCTTCGCTTCTCTAAAAGGCAATTTTTTTCCAGATGTCTTCAGTAAATTGACCCACTAAAGGTATGAATTCTCTATTTCTCCAATTTATGGTATAACCAGAAATACTCCCTGAAGAATTTATATATTCTAGTAGGATGGGGTAGGATAGTCAAACTGCTCGCTAAAGGGCCGCAGGAGCTTGTTTGACATTTTCCAAATAAGTGGAAGCTCATCTTCCTCTTCGGCTGATGACATGTCTGGAAGTTTCTTGCTAGCTTGGTGACAGCTAGCGGCAGCATCGGCTAGCGAGGGAGCCGCTCCGTTTCCACCTCGTGCAGTTTTATTAGACATATTCACATCTTTTTTTGATGGCGCAAAAGAGAAACAAACAGCAAAAATCTTACAACAAAAATGGAGAGTCTAGCATTCAAGAAGTCAGTTTTAACTGGTAGGACTTTGAATAAACTCGACTACACTGCACTCATCCCACTAACGTCTCCCCTCCACACTGTGAATCTTTGATCAAAAGACTAACACGGCTGGGCAGAGACTGCATGCTGCATTTCTAATAAATATATATATATATTTAAAGATTTGTTAAGGAAGAAAAATACCCAAATGATTCTTTGTACCTCAAAGAAACGTAATCCAAAGAGAGGCCAACGGTTGCAGCGACTTCTGTTGCTTTTAAGTCATGAAAAAGAGCACAAACAGAAAATAGTTGCTTTACATTTTTAATGTATTATTTTTTCTTCACTGGGTTCAGACTGCAAAATAAAAAACATGAACAGGTTAAAGACAGGAATCCATTAAGAGGCTGACACCAGACTTAAACTTTCAGACTGATACAGGCGGGAAAAAAGGTGCAAAACAAAAAGCACAAGCTGTTGTTCAGAAACAACAGTTCAAACACATTTGGATTTAATGTTTTCTTCTATTTGTTGACGGGTTGAGACGCAGGTGAACGAAATGTTTTACGTGTGTCACCTGTCTACAGCGAGCAGCAGGTGAACACGGTGAGCTTCTTTTTTAAATCACCTGAAAGGTCTCTGAGGGGGAAACTGGATGTGTTTGTGTCAAACTGGGAGCGTTTCTCATATTTTTCCTGTTGTGGTCACTAAATACTTCTGTTCTTCTGGAGGAGACGTTGATTGTTCATCCTGTTTGAGCTCAGAGGTTTTAAAGGTGAATTCTTGATCTTAAAGTGATCACATGCAGCCTGCAGTCGACTCTTTTATGGGTATGAAAACAAGTTCTAACGTGTTCTATTAATACGCCGGAAACGAAAAAATAAACCCTGAAAAACTGCATTAATATAAATCTAGCAGACATTACAATGACGTTGTTTTTGTGTTCTCTCTTCTCTCGGTGGAAATTACTCGTTTTATTGTCTTAAAAAAAGCAAAAATTTCATTTTGTAAGATACTAAATTACATTTTTATGGGTTGGAACATAAAAAAATGTTAATTTCAAGTTAAATAATCTACACTTTTTTAAAAAAAAAATTCTGTGGTGCAAAACTGAAAATTTTAACCCTTAAGTGTAATTTACTGTCTTCAAGTCTTTTACTTTATTATAAGGTCCAAAATGATTTGTGTTATTATTGTATAAGTGATGAAATGAGCCAATGTGGTGAAATTACTTCATCTCATAGACGAGTGTTTGATGCAAAACATAAAATCTGGTGAAAATCATTGCAAGACAATTTAAAAAGATCTTGATTTTAGTAAATCTACACATATTTTTCCTTAAATTTACATGTATTTCTGCAATTGCTATAAAAAAAAGTATTTTGAGTCTAGTGGGTTTTTTGTGAAAACAGAATCTTCTTTCTTACAGCTCATTTACTCTTTTTATTACTTTATCTTAAAACAATTTTTCTTGTAAACAATCATCAAAATCTTTAATCAGCCAATGCAGTGAGATTATTTCACTTGTATTTGATAAAAAAAATCAAATACAAATCATTAAAATGTCAGTGTTTCTTTACTCTGGTGCTCATTTTTAGATTCTCACACTGATTTCTAGAAATAAGAGAATCTAAAGTTTGTATCATTACTCTTAAAGTCTGAATATGCGGCTAAATGACCAGTTAAAGATGGATGTTTTTTTTGCAGCGAGGACTGTTAAATGCCTGCAGTGAACTCGGCAGCGGCGGCGGCGGCGGCCCGTCACTGAGGCGTCACGCGGCTGAATGGAAGTTATAAACCCTGCAGGAGGATGAGGAGGAGGAGGAGGAGGAGGAGGACAGACAGACAAATAATTTTCACAAGTGGCTGGCGAGCGGTGCCACATGTTAACCCGGAGTTGTGCAGAATGGCCCAGATTCTCCGTCCAGACGGGCAGCAGCCTTGACTGGAGGCCTTTTCTTTAAGGGCGGGCGGCAGGGCTGAAGGAAAAAAAAAAAGGTCTTGCCATCGATTGATTTTCCTCACTTGCACTTGCCTGTGTCCCACGCTTCAGGAGGCCCGGGGAGCAGCCATTGATTTGAGAGGCCACGCCGGTCATTCTTCCATTTTCCTCTAGACTTCCTCAATGAGCTGCTGTCTGTGTCACAGCCTCTTTCAGCTCAAGACTCATTACTTTCTCCTCTTAGTTTCACACAAGACGAAGATAAAATGAACATGTTTGTTTTATTGTTCTCAGCCGGTGGAGTAACGACATGATGTGGTGGTGATATACTGAAGCTTTAAGATTGATCCGAACGGCAACAGAATCTGATCCTTGAAGATTAAATCACATATATTAACATTATGACGTCTATACCAGAGGTTCTCAACTGGTCTCACCCTGCGACCCACGTTTCCCACCTTCATTATGTCACTTTAATTTATTTTTCAAAAATATCCTTCGAAAACACACGTCATCTTTTTTTTTTTTTTTTTTAACATAAATACATATATTTACATGAACAAAGTGCATTTCAGAGACATTATTAAGAAACTGAGGAGGAACATGACGACTGCATGTTCACTAAAATAAATATTAAAACCGCACAGAATAAATAAAACCACAAAATAAGACTCATGAACAGACAAGCACCTTAAAACTTTGCATGCACAAAAAAAATTCTACCTTTTTAAATTATTTTATACGATCTTAAATAATTTGTGCCTTTTTGTTGTTGTTTCTAAATGTTGCTTCAGTTTAAATGGAAGAACTTCACTACATATCACACACTGGAGCTTCTGTCCCTTTTTATCCTCAGTGCAGGAAAATCCAGGTTTTAAATACTCCGGCTCGTATTTTGCGCTTCGTCATCTTTCCCTCCGAACATCAATCAAATGATGGTTACCATGGCTACGGCGCGCATGCCTGTCAAAAAAAAAATGGTTGTTTTTTTTTTTCAAAATAAAAGACAAGTCCAACAAAGAACTGTCGGGAGTAAAAAAAAATCCCTCAAATGACTGATCTGTGTCCTCATTTGTGATCTTTGTTCTTTTAGGTAAAGTAACTCGGATCAGAAGTGTTAAATTATCACCTTCATGGCTGCAACAACAGTCTAACATGTCAGTAAATAGTGAAGGATGTCCATCCTGAGGTGACAAACAACAAATCAAACAAATCTTCAGTTTTCTGAGACATAAAACAGAAACAGCAGTAAATCTGTCTGCTGTTCTTACTTGATAAATGGTTTAAATGTTAATAAATGATTAATAAACACTTTTCAGTTGATTTTCTGTAGATTTATTAATTGGTTCATTGACTGATCGTTGAAACTCTAACAGATGTGTGAGCAGGCAACTTGATGTCATGGTTTAGTGATTAAAGTGTGCAAATTAAATTTGAGGTAAAGGTTGAGGTGAGCTGAAGGGGTCTTTGTTGTTGACCTCTTTGACCTCCTCAGACTTTTTCTCTTCTTCATGAACACTGGAAGTCGGTGAAGTTTGAGCCAGAAAACCGACGACTCTGAAGAAGTGAGATAAATATATCAGCACACAAATGACACATTAAAAGGAAGAAAATACTGAACAGAAACATTTCACATGAAGCACATTTACATGTGATGTTTCTGTGCTTTTAACAACTAAACTGTTCTCATAAGTGATCAGAAGGATGTTTGTTAGAAGCTGATTGTTATGTTGTTGTGTTCCAGGTATCTTTACGCTCTGGGACAGAGAGTCTGGAAACGCTGGAAAAAAAGATATTTTGTTCTCGTTCAGGTAAGAAACAAAAAAATCTGATGACGTGTATTGATCTGTGATTCATTTGAAGGCTGGAGAAGGTTAAAGGGCTAGTACGCTGGAAAACAAGAGAAATGAGCTTTAGCGTGAGCCGCCCAGCGCTACGCTGAGTGTTTAACTTCCTGTAGTCGCAGTTTGCAGCCGGATGACGAGTAAAGCAGAACGATGGAAGTGTTGCTGCTTGTTCAGCAGCTAAAAACTCTTTACAGCCTTCCAGAGGATGAAACTTTACATCAGGAATGTCTGAAATTCATATTTAGAGACAGTCGTCCCTCCGTTATCACTGAGTGGTTGTGTGTGTGCAGCCGACTGTCTGCTGGACGAGACTCAACACGCTGAAGGATTTACTACTGATTATAATATATCTGTGCTAAAGCTAAGCTAGCAACCTCTGGCTACGTTTGAAAAAATGACTTTGACTCTGTGAGGAAACTTAAACACGATCTCACTGTTGAAACATCCTGTTTGAGTCTCAGCTGTACAGCAGCAGCTTCTTCCTTCATTCAGGATCAGACTCCTCTTCATAGACGCTATAAACTGTCTTACATCTCCAGCTGCAGACATTACTGCAGGTAAACATGCTGCTGCATTCATTAGGTCCTATTCTGATTGGCTGGGGGTGAAGGTGGGGGGGGGGGGCACACCTCCAGCCAATCAGAGGAGGTGCTCATTAATAATGCAGATTTATGTAAATATCTTCAGAGACAGGCTGCTGGAGGACAGAGAAGAATCTGAGCTGTAAGGAAAGATGGATTTAGAGAAATCTAGACAACTAGAGCTAGTCACAGATATGTTTAAAATAACTCAGTATTTATAAAAAAAAAAAAGAGTCAAAAATGACCATAACACCAAATCTCTAAAGTAAAACTGACTGATTGAAACGTTGATCCACAGTAGAACAGATCAGACTCCAGCATGTGAAAATATGAAATATGAAAAACACTCTCATTTCCTTTTTTTTGGATTTTGAGGCCTTTTATCCTGAAAGGCAGCAGGAAAATCATCTCACATCAGCTGCTCTGAAGGTTTTTACATCTTATCTGATCACCTGAGTCCTGCTGAAGCAAAGTTAATCATTGTCTTTTCACTTCTGCTGTTGTTTACTTTCTGACCAGTCAGGATCTTTGTAGTACAGGAAGGATTTTCTTCTTCTTTCTCCAGATAACATTTAAAGGACGAGTTCACAATGTTTAAGTGTGTTTTAAAACAACAGTCAGGAGCCCAAATGAACAGTGAAACCTGTTTTTCTTGCTGTAATCATTCCTCCTGTTCATACTGACCATTAGAAGATCCCTTCATAATGACCTTACAATGGAAGTGATGGAGGACAAAATCCACTGTCCTCCTTCTGTGCAAAAATGTATTTAAAATTTTATCTGAAGCTAATATGAAGCTTCAGCGTCCAAATGAGTCAAATCAAGTAGATATCTTTCAACGTTACAGTCTTTTTAGTGCCAAAGTTCCTCTTTTTGTTACTATACTTCCACCTGCAGCTCAACAGGGAAACACTGTCCGAGGAAACACAAAGAGGGAATTTGATGCTAAAAAGACTGTAAATGTGTCAGATATCCACTTGATATGACTAACTCAGACTGATGAAGCTGAATAGAAGCTTCACACAGACTTTTAAATGACTGTGTGGACACACTGTGGATTTTATCCTCCATCACTTCCATTGAAAGCACATTTGGAGGATCTTTAAATATCCAGTATGAACAGGAGGAATGATTACAGCGAGGAAAACCTCTTTCACTGTTCATATGGACACCTGACTGCTGGTTTAAGACACACTGGACACATCATGAAACTGGGCTTTCTACTTAAACTGGAAATTTTGGGGGAAAAAAGAGAAAACTGGAAATAAGAATAATAATTAAAAAAAGCACCTGTGTGAGTTTCATCCGTGTGTCTCGGTCCTGCAGGTGAGTCAGTACACGTTCGCCATGTGCAGCTACAGAGAGAAGAAGGCTGAACCTCAGGAGCTGATGCAGCTGGAGGGCTACACGGTGGACTACTGCGACCCCCAGCCAGGTGGGCTCACGTATGAACAGACTCATCCCAACTCACACAAGATTATTACAGAGCCAAAATATTTAGATGATCAATCTGTTAAAGCTGTTTGGGAATCATGACGCTGGCTGTGATACTTCATGATGATTTTGGGAACTTTTAAGCCTCAATGGATGAAACTAAATGCAAGTTTATTTGTTTATCACATTTCATACACAAGAGAAATTCAAAGTTCTTTACATAATGCATTAAAACAGAACAACAACACTGAAATATTACAATGCTAATTAAAAGAATAGACATGTTTCTAATTAAAATGTTAAGACCAGAGACATAAACACAGGATAAGTAATAGACTACTGTAGAAACACAGTTACAGTAAATGCAGTAGAGACACCAACCAATCAAAGGTCAAAGGTCATCAGGATGTTGATTCCATCTGTGTGCAGCATCGTAGCTAAAAGCAGCTTCACCCTGTTTGTTTCTAACTCCAGATGAGACTAGTTGATAACTTCCTAAAGATCTTTGGGCCCTGCTGGGTTTATTTATATTCTTCAAGGAGATCAGAAACTTAATTTGACTCGATATTTATGTCAGAAAATGGTGAAAAATGTCGATCAGTGTTTCTTAAAGTCCAAGACGACGTCCTCAAATGTTTTGTTTTGTCCACAACTCAAAGATATTCAGTTTACTGTCATAAAGAAACCAGAAAATATTCACATCTGATGAGCTGGAATCAGAGAATTTGGACATTTTTTTCTTAAAAAATTACTCAAAACGATGAATCGATTATCAAAATCAACTAATCGATGAATCAACTAATTGCTGAATACATATAAATCATCAGCAATACAATGTAATGAAATGTCTGTCTATGAAATGAGGTTTGTTACAAAGCCTTTTACTTACCTTCCTCCTCCTCCTCCTCCTCTTCCTCAGGCCTGCAGGGCGGTCGGGTGTTTTTTAACGCGGTGAAGGAAGGCGACCTGGTGATGTTTGCCTGCGATGACGAGCAGGACCGGGTGTTGTGGGTCCAGGCCATGTACCGAGCCACCGGACAGTCCTACAAACCGGTCCCACCGCTGCAGAACAAAACCACAAACTGCAGAGGAGGAAACCAGAAACCAGCATCTCCCATCAGTAGGTTCTGATTCTCACTGAGAGCACAAACTGCTACTGCTCGTTGTAATAGTTTCTTCTTCGAGGGCTCGTTGTTTCAGCTCAGGCGGGGATGCCTCTGTTGTAAGAGGCTGAGGAGAAACCCTGAGTGAGGAGCAGGTTGCGTTTACGTGCACCTTAAGAGGCCGGTTTGCTGCTTCAGATGAGCCTCTCGGACAGTAGGACAGCCTCAGAAACCTCCTCCTCTCTGCTCCTCTCCTACGTCGGATTATCAGGGCTGTGCAGGTCGTTTCTTTAACTATCCGACACTGACGATATGATGATAGATGTGTGGAGGTGAGAGAGGAGTCGGGGTTTGAACTTCTGATCTCTCTAACTCTCCTTTTTCATTCATTACGACTGTTTCTGTCACTTTAAAGGTGAACAACTGAGTGCAACACTGTGACTGCCTCCCAGGAGAAGCTGTCTGCAAATATGTGTCTTTATCCCCACATTTAAATAATATCACATCTCTCCGTCCCCCCCTCTCTATGACAGGCGGCTTTTCACTCCACCTTCTAGTAAAGCCGTTCAGAACAACTATAAACACATTTTATTTCCGATGTGATGGGACAGCACGTTGTAGAAACCTTCTAAGCGACCATAAATCAACCTGAAGTAACCAGATTACACATTGTTGCTAACTTGGGAGCTAACCCCCCTTCACTTTTCCAGCATTTGGGGAAACAACAGATGTGACTTTTTAGCTTTTATTAACTGACACACTGTAGTCTGTACTGTACATTTACTGCCAGACTGACAACTTACTACTAACCTTTTCCTCTGCTCCGCTCGTATCCACCGTCACTTCTCTGTCGCTCACTCTTTCCCACTCGCTACGCAAACACACAACGCAATGACGTATTACTTAACGGAGCTACGCTACCAATAGTTTCCGAGGCAACGACATAATTTGAGTAGTTGTCGAACCGACATTAACTGATGTTTAGTCCACTAGTTTTCATCAGAAACAAGTAGTGAACAGAACTCTGACTCATCATCAGCCTTTAAGTTGATATGTTGAACTTGTCAGCAAACAGTTGCTTATTTCCACATCCAGCAGTTACGGAGCAACATGATCATTCACGTGGAGTCGTGTTTCTGTCCACCTGGTGAATGTGAGTCCAATATTCACTCTCTTTTAGCTTCTGTTTTTACTCTCTACCAACTCCTGAGGGAAATATCTGGCTCTTTAGCTGCTAAATGCTCCACTATGTTCACCAGCTAGTCTACAGCTAACTGTGTCTGTTTGGTGCTGAGCAGGTAGTGTACAGCGGCTTTTTACAGCTTTTTCTCTCTGAAAACGACACTATGAGACGCTGAGAGTGAACCAGAACAGTAAAGTTGCAGCCGGACAGATAAACAATGAGCTGAAACTCACTATAAAGCTCCATAAAGCTGAGAGGAGCTGCAGAGTCTCTGATAATTCTCTGTAGGTTCATCACTACGAGCCAAACACATTATTACACACTGACAGATCAGACATAACCGTGTCTCATAATGAGCATTTCTGCTGATGTTTTTGCATATAAGTAGTCTTGACTCCACTCAGTTGGTGGAATTTTATGTGGTTGTTATTCTTGGAGAAGTTTTTTTGACTTCAGGGCTGCAGCGAACATGTTAAAACGCCTCGAGTATCTTTAGATTATTTTAACATTTACACTTTTCTTAACTTTTTCCATTTTTTGTTCCCTTCTTTCTTCACTTCCTACATTTTCTCTTCTTTCCCTCAATTTTGCGTTTCATCTCTTCTACACTAATCTTTTCCTCCTTTTCATTTCCCTTCTTCCTTCACATCTTTCTTAGTTTGTTCTCTTCTGTCCTTTTCATTACACACTTGCTGTGTCTCAAATCACGTACTTCTGTACTTACACTTAACATCTTGAGTGCATAAGTGCGTTCACACTGAGCAGTATGGGAAATGCAGCGCACTCAGAACAGTCAAAAAGTTGAGTGTGGAACTATGGACACTATGGACCTCAACGGTCGCCATCTTGGCTACGTAGCGGAAGGGGAGGAACCACTTTTCAAACTGTAAATGGCGGCCGAGTATGTTGTAACTATACAAATGTAAGTTATACATGTGTTTTTTAGCACTAAGCACCACTATACTGTTGTCAGATATAAGCCATCAGTGTGTTTTTTGGGTTAATTTAGCAGTCTGTAATGATTTAGTAGCGCTATCGATAACGCGAATGCTAATGCTAGCTAATGCTAATTTGCGATCGTCATTTCCGGTAAGTGCACAACAGCCGTGTTTGATTTTAGACAACACTACCCTGTACTACACCAGTAATACATAGTGTACACAGTGTACTAACAGAAGTATTTGATTTAAGACACAGCTACAGTGTTTTAATACATCCTGGGTTAAAAAACAATGGAATCCTCCTTTTTATTACAGAAAGACAGACAGATTGCAGGATCTCAGACTGAACTCGTTCAAGATTGAAACAGGTTAACAGATTGAGGTTGTGCTGCCGTGAGAGAGAAAACACACGTTGGAGGAAGGGAAGGATGGACGGTGGAAATGATAGAAAGATATAAAGGTGAAGAGATGACAAAGACACGAGACGAGGGACACTCAATACAACACGCAGACATTTTTCACATTTTTTCCCTGTTTGATTTTTCTGTTTTTTTTCCATTCATCCCTGCTTTCCATCATCTTTCGCTTCCCTTTTTTCTAATTCCTTCCCCTCCTTCTTTCTTTTCCTCACCTGTAGTGATTCCATGTAATCACTTCTTCTTCTTCTCATCATTAACGCGTCTTAAAGGTGCCTTCTGCAGTTTTCTTGTAACAAACTAAAGCTTCTGTTTACTCGGTATGTTTCACCAAAAGGCATCATGTGTGTCCTTGAGGTCTAACAAACATGTTGAATGAACGTCCTTCTTGGTGAAAAGAAATACTCAGATCCTTTACTTAAATAAAAGTACCAATACAGCAACGTACAAGTACTCCATTACAAGTAAAAATCCTACTGCAGTAAAAGTACATAAGTATTATGAGCTTGATGTAGTTAAAGTATTGCAGTAAAAGTACATAGGTATTATGAGCTTGATGTAGTTAAAGTATTGCAGTAAAAGTACATAAGTATTATGAGCTTGATGTAGTTAAAGTATTGCAGTAAAAGTACATAAGTATTATGAGCTTGATGTAGTTAAAGTATTGCAGTAAAAGTACATAAGTATTATGAGCTTGATGTAGTTAAAGTATTGCAGTAAAAGTACATAAGTATTATGAGCTTGATGTAGTTAAAGTATTGCAGTAAAAGTAGTGGTTTGGTCCCTCTGACTGATATATTATTATATATGACATCATTAGATTATTAATAGTGAAGCATCAGTGTTAGAGCAGCATGTTACTGTTGTAGCTGCTGGAGGTGGAGCTAGTTTACACTACTTTATATACAGTTAGCTAGTTTAGTCCAGTGGTTCCCAACCTAGGGGTCGGGCCCCTCCAAAGGGTCAGCAGATAAATCTGAGGGGTGGTGAGATGATTAATGGGAGAGGAAAGAAGAAAAAACAAAGTTCTGATACACAAATCTGTTTTCAGTTTTTGGAGTTTTTCTCTAATCTTTGATTTTTGCTGAAATATTGGATCATTTGAACATTTATTGAAATGAAAGCATGTGAGAAGTTTAGAGGGAAAAATCACTATTTGGTGGAGCTGTTAACAACTCATAGACATGTGAAATGTGACCCCGACTACACACTGCTTTTTGTAAGACGTCAAAAGACAAAAAGGTTGGAAACCACTGGTTTCATCTTTAACAATGTGTTGTATTTTAAAAGCTTGTTATATTATCCATTGTGTCAAATCTTCATCTGAAAAGTAACTAAAGCTGTCAAATAAATGTAGTGGAGTAGAAAGTACAATATTTCCCTCTGAAATGTAGAAAGTAGCATCACATGGAAATACTCAAGTAAAGTACAAGTACCTCAAACTGTACTTGAGTAAATGTATTTAGTTACTTTCCATCACTGTTCCTTCCTCATAAAACATTTGCAAAGTTGATTTTAAATCATATTTAAAGCTCTCGACTGGTGGTCAAAAACAACCACAGGATGACTTAAAGTCCTTCCTCTCTCCTCATATTATCACCTGTTTCCTTGTATTCATCTCTTCTTCTTCATTTGTCCTTTTCATTTCTTACTAACTTCTCCTTCCACACCTTTGTCGTTTCTCTTCTTCTCTTCTCATCTTCAAATCATGTCATTCATTATCTGTGTGTGTTTGTGTGTGTGCAGGACGGCGGCGGCGTCTCCACGCCTCGCCTCGACCGCCTTCTCCCCCCCCCCCCCCCCGACGAGAGCATTGTGAAAATGAAGAGCTTCATACTGAGAGCTGATTACGGTGGTATTTGTGTAATTTGGCGCAATTGAGACCCGTTCTCGCCGCCGCTCGTTAGCGTTTAATGGAAGAGATTGAAGCGTTAATGGCGAGAGGTGCTGACACGCTGTTTGCAGGAGGAAATAGAAGGTGTCCCTGAAATAGCTCTTAACTGGGTGCTAAGTGCTGCTCCGTGTGTGTGTGTGTGTGTGTGTGTGTGTGTGTAATGGTCTTGACAGAAAGACTTTCTCTCTTTATTAACGGTCGTGTCCATGAACCTGTCATATTCGTCTCTGCTCGCCCTGCAGGCGTTTTTTTCATAAAAATGAAACAGGAGGTTAAATAACAGTAATGACTACATGTGAACACACTGACGATCACTTACACACACACACACACACACACACACACACACACACGCACACACACAGACGAGTTATTTAAGATGAATAAAATCATACTTCTACCGTCTTGACATCGTGGAAACAGCCGCGTTTTCAAACACAAGCGAGCTGTTCTTCTTCTCTGCTCGAAGGTTAATAACTCAGAGCGAACAGGTGAAACACAACATCTCTCTCCCTTTGTTTGTCTCCAGCTCTGGACTGTTTTCAGCTTTGTTTGTCTCTGGAAGCGTTTTTCCGGAGCACAAAGAGCGAGCAGGCGGAGGTGGCGGCGGCGGCGTCAGGTTTTATCGACTGGCGCGTGTGAGAGAGCAAAATAATGAAGCTGTTTACACGTTGGAAGTCATGTCAGAGACTCGTACATACCAGGCTGCTGAGCGGTATTGTTGTTGTCTGCTCTCGGCTGAATGTGAATCCTCAGCTTCTTTTGTCAGGGATCAACTCTTCCTCTTGTTTACCAGCTGTTATCCAACAGCGTTCTCACATCGAAGCGGCTTTTTGTTCACAAGAAGGAAACATTTTTTAGTTGTTGCAGTAAAGTCAATATGAAGGCAAAGTGACACATAATCATCATCATCTTTGAACCACCTGTCGTTCAAATGAAATATATTTGAAGTGGAGTCAGTCTCCATCAGTCGTACGTAGTTTGATGTTACATATTTAGTGTTGATTATTGTTTTATGAGATGTGCGTCATGTCGTAGGGCTACAACACCGTCTTCCCTCTGACTGTCTTTAAGCAGGTTTATTTCCCAACCAGCAGCAGCAGCAGCAGCAGCAGCTGTAGTTGTGAAGAGTGTTGTGGAAATTTTCTCTCGAGAAAGAAGGCACATGGAGAAATAAAGAAAGCATTAAACATTGTTACTTGTTGAAGCAGTTGTAAACACTGTACAATCCATCACATCATCAGTAACAATTATACAAACAAAAATACAATCATCTTGTATTTTTGGAGAGAAAGCATGTTGTACAGCTGGCCCTTTCTCTAAAGATTGTGAACCCAAACTAGACAGCTTTATACCTCTCCAGAAGTAAAGCTAAAAACAGTCTGGTCCCTCAATGGACACTTCCACAAACCGTTACACCTTCTTACAAACAAGTATGGTCCTCATGGTCAATCAATAACTTCAAACATGGACATCCTTCAACTTTAGCTTGTCTAGGAACCTCCACACAGTCTCTAAAACAGCAGGCTTAAGACAAAGATATCTCTAGTTAACCCCAGAGGTCAACAAGCAGCCCTCAGATAGAAACAGGTTCAAGAGTTCAACTAGACTAGGAGCAGGATTTCTTCACCAACATGTATCCCCAAAATGACAATGACATTACATCACATTCAGCTGATAACAAACATTGACTACCTAACTATCGACTAACCTACTATTCAATTTTCTTTCACAAGAGACACAAAGCATTCACAGGGTTTCTCTTATATGAATGTTCTCTGTGTGTAACATCATGAGTAAAGATGCTACACGCTAGCAAACACGCTCTCAACAGCAAACAAACACGACACACTTCGGCCTGAATTAGCAGATTTATGCATGAAAGACTCTAAAACATCACAATGTTAGTACGTTCAGTTCTTCACATTTACAGCAAAAAACAGTGAAAGTGCAGAAAACAGAGAACATGTGAATCCTCCGGTGAAAAGTCTGTAACAAAAACAGGAAGTAAAATCATAAAATAAGACGATCTCTATACTTCCTGCTATAATCCAAAACATTTCCCTTCATAATAAAAGACGTCTAATCTGTACATGAAACCAGATTTACCTGAAACATACTGACAACATGTCAACAACGCTTAAGGAACATACAAACATAACATAATTTTACTGCGACGCACACTGAAAACCTGCAGTTTAATAACAGTCACTGATTGTTGATGTACCTCATATATAGTGGAGACAAATGATCCCAAATACATCATAAGATATCTTGTGTACAATCGATGGTCGCTAACTGAGAGACGTCTACCGTCATATATCACGCAGACAGAACAGGAAATGTTAATGAGACACGCGTCGCATCAGAGAAGATGTTTTTAGATTTTCCGTTTTGATTCAGTTTGTTGTTCTTTTCTGTTTGAGGCCCAAAGACGTAAAACTCACACACTAAAAACACAAAGATTAAAGAAAAGTTCTGACAAATTCATCCAAATTTATGTAGCAGAACTTTATTTCTTTCTATTGTTTCTATTCAATCTATCATCTGAAGACGTCTCAGATTTATCTTCATAAATCAGTTCAAACTGGCTCCACCTGAAGCAGCTACAACTATAAAATGCTGCTGATGCATCGACTCATCAGTATTAATGATGTACTTTGTTAAATGTATTTAATATATCAGTCACAGCCTGACACAAGTACTTTTATTTTAATACTTTAAGTAAATTTAGCTGGTAATACTTAATACATTTTTCATGCAGGACTTTTACTTGTTAAGAAGTATTTTTACATTGTTGATACTTTTACTTAAAGGATCTGAGTATTTCTTCCATCGCTGCCTGTTCATGTGTGACGCTGATGTACAGGATAAAAAAACGTACTTTTATGTGAAAATTGTCTGTAAGTCAGATGTTAGCTCAGCATCCTTTACTTTATATATTGTGTTCTGATATTTTATGCAAATCACAGGAAGTGCAAAGTATTATTTTTATTAGTAGTAGTATCAGTTTTATTTTAATACTTTAATTAAATTTAGCTGGTAATACTTCTATACCTTTAATTATGCAGGACTTGTAATGAAGTATTTTTACATTATGTGTGTATTGATACTTAATTAAAGGTAGTGATTACTTCCTGGACCACTGATGCTCTACATAGAAAACTGTGTAGTGAACAGAATACTACTAATAATACTAATATACTATCTACCACGTTCATTACACACCAGTAAAACGATGAATATAAACTGGAGAAACAAGTGTAGCATCTCTACACTGGCGGTTATCTCTGTTACCAGCTGTTGATTTTCTTCTCGATCAATCGATTGGTTGTTTGGTTTATAAAATGCTTCCTCAAACAAAAGTCCACAACCCAAAGATTCATATTTGAGAAGATCGAATCAGAGAATTTTGTCATATTTTTTCTTAAAAATGACTCAAAACAATTAATTAGTTATCAAAATAAGTTTGCAATTCTTTTTCTATCGATCAACTAATCAACCGACTAATGGTTGCAGGTTTAAATGATGCCAATTCAAATGTTATTCAACTGACCGACTGAAGAGAAAAGAGAAATAGAAAGATCAAGAGAGACTGAGGATTAACTGTTATCTGGATAATTATTCAGTTTAATTCTCAGGTTTATCAGTGAAGTTTGTGGATTAAACTGCAGGAAAAACTCCACCCGAACACCGGCTCTTCATTCTCGATGTAGTTTGAGGAGACGTTTGGTTCTTTGTGAGCAGATATCAGCAGCAGACCTTCTGGAAAGAAAAAGACAAACAGACGAGTGCGAGTTTGTTGAAGAAACCAGCGCTGACATCACTTCCTGTCACTCTTCCTTCCTCGCCTGTTCGCCGCAGCTGCAGATTCAAATGGACCATCGCCCAAACGACCCGCAAAGTCCAAACCAGTGGAGATCATCGGGAGGCTGCGGGGGACGTTTGGCTGTGACCTCTGACCTTTTTAAAATCCACTTTTATCACACAGACTGTGACTTCGGTCCTCGGTTTGTACAGGCGGCGGTTCCCGTTGGCGGGGTTAAGACTCGCTCCTGAAGGTGTTTTTTTTCGGAGATGTTTACACCTGTCAGTTGTGTTTTTGAAGAAGCAGGTGGTCAGTTTGACATCGCGTATGATCCTGAGGAGAGACCTTCAAACTGTCCTTTCGTCTTAACCTCCCCGGGTGTTTCAGCGGCGCCCTCCAACTCAGCAGAACAGCTGAGGATGCGTTTGTTTGTTTGCTCCTCTCAAACTTTTCCCGGAGTTGAGTTTGGTCCGTTTTGAGCTCTGCCCCCCCCCCCCCAGCTCAGCCAGACGGAGGCTGATGGGCTTGTCCGTCCGCATCTTCATCTCCCGCTCGCCCTGACATCATCCCCGTCATCGCCACCACCGCCGCCGCTGCCACGCTCCGACAGGCAGATCAAGTCACATTTCTCAGCCTGGTGCAACCTGAAACTGAAACGCCTCTCTCCGTCCTCCTCCTCCTCCACCTCTTCGTCTGCATCAATAACCTGCCATCAGTGGCCACCCGCCACCTCTCAGAGCGGCATGTCACATAGATGTGACTGTTGCCGTGACGATACCAATGGAGCCCAGACAAGATGGACAAGATGGATCGGAGAGATTGAGCGCAGGAAAACTACCCCCCACCCTCTCACCTCAACACACACACACACACACACACATCCTCACACGTTATAAATATGATACCAACATACATTTTAGTCAAATAAATTGATAGTAAATAAATCTGATTGTGCGTCTGACTGTCAGCAGATAAAACAATAATGTTCATGTTGTTTAAACACAGAGAACAGCTGATCCTGATGAGAACCTCTTAGTTTGTAGGTATTTTGTAAAGCAAAGTTTCTTTATATAACACCTTTCACAAACACCAGTTATAAAGTGCTTCACAGTCAAGAATTAAATAAAAAATAAAATAAAATCAGAATAAAGAAAAGCAAAGACACCAGATAAAATAGCACATTCTGCCCAAACGCCTGTCTGAACAAACAGGTTTTTAGCTGCTTTTTAAAAGAGTTTACATTATCCAAGGACCTTAAGCTTGTTGGGGGCTGCTGACTGGAAGGCATGATCCCCCCCCGGGTCTTAAAATGTGTACGAGGAACACTTAGAAAGCCCCGGGTGGAGGGTTAGGGTTTGGGTAGGTTAGGGTAGGGTAGGGTAGGTTAGGGTAGGGTAGGTTAGGGTAGGGCAGGGTAGGTTAGGGTAGGTTAGGGTAGGGTAGGTTAGGGTAGGGTAGGGTAGGGTAGGTTAGGGTAGGGTAGGTTAGGGTAGGTTAGGGTAGGTTAGGTTAGGTTAGGGTAGGTTAGGGTAGGTTAGGGTAGGTTAGGGTAGGTTAGGGTAGGGTAGGTTAGGGTAGGTTAGGGTAGGGCAGGGTAGGTTAGGGTAGGGTAGGTTAGTTAGGGTAGGTTAGGGGTAGGTTAGGTTAGGGTAGGGCAGGGTAGGTTAGGGGTAGGGTAGGGTAGGTAGGTTAGGGTAGGGTAGGTTAGGGTAGGGCAGGGTAGGTTAGGGTAGGTTAGGGTAGGGTAGGTTAGGGTAGGGCAGGGTAGGGTAGGTTAGGGTAGGGTAGGGTAGGGTAGGGTAGGTTAGGGTAGGGTAGGTTAGGGTAGGGTAGGTTAGGGTAGGGCAGGGTAGGTTAGGGTAGGTTAGGGTAGGGTAGGTTAGGGTAGGTTAGGGTAGGGTAGGGTAGGGTAGGGTAGGGTAGGTTAGGGTAGGGCAGGGTAGGTTAGGGTAGGGTAGGGTAGGTTAGGTTAGGGTAGGTTATGGTAGGGCAGGGTAGGTTAGGGTAGGGTAGGGTAGGGTAGGTTAGGTTAGGGTAGGTTAGGGTAGGGTAGGTTAGGGTAGGGTAGGGTAGGTTAGGGTAGGTTAGGGTAGGTTAGGGTAGGGCAGGGTAGGTTAGGGTAGGGTAGGTTAGGGTAGGGTAGGGTAGGTTAGGGTAGGTTAGGGTAGGTTAGGGTAGGGTAGGTTAGGGTAGGGTAGGTTAGGGTAGGTTAGGGTAGGGTAGGTTAGGGTAGGTTAGGGTAGGTTAGGGTAGGGTAGGGTAGGGTAGGTTAGGGTAGGGTAGGGTAGGTTAGGGTAGGTTAGGGTAGGGTAGGTTAGGGTAGGGTAGGGTAGGTTAGGGTAGGGTAGGTTAGGTTAGGGTAGGTTAGGGTAGGGTAGGTTAGGTTAGGTTAGGGTAGGTTAGGGTAGGTTAGGGTAGGTTAGGGTAGGGTAGGGTAGGGTAGGTTAGGGTAGGTTAGGGTAGGGTAGGGTAGGTTAGGGTAGGGTAGGTTAGGGTAGGGTAGGTTAGGGTAGGTTAGGGTAGGGTAGGGTAGGTTAGGGTAGGGTAGGGTAGGGTAGGGTAGGGTAGGTTAGGTTAGGGTAGGGTAAGAGCTGGACTAGTGGTGTAGGGGTACAGAGTCCAGTTTACGGACGGAAACCAGATTGAAATGTATGAAACACTTTGTGCAATTCTAGTCTTTGAACCAGTTGTTTCTCCACAGTCTTTTCTAAAAATTAAAGTATTGGACAAAATTGATAACCAGATGATGGCAACAGATGAAAGATACTATAATTCATCCTCTGGGGATCATGAATGTGTCTACAAAATCTCAGAGAAATCTGTTTGATAGTTGTCAAGATATTCTAGTAATGAACAAAAAAACTTCACAGTGGCAGAAGAGGAAAAGTCAAAATGATCACCAACCTCATTAGGATACATCCTCTGGGAACCACGAATGTCTTCAGTAGACGTCGAGATATTTCACAGCATGAGTGAAAACTTTAACCTGCTGGTGGCGCTAGAGGAAACATCAGAGGTTCACTCACGTCGGTAGGATTCATCCTCTGGGGAACATGAATGTCTGTACTAAATGTCACAGCAAGTTCATATGAAAACTGTCCGAGATATCAGAGTCAAAAACAATTTGTGTTCTCGGTTTGACTGTTTTGCCAGTCAGCTGGAAGTTTGAGGAAAGAGACAAAGAAGACGTTTCTCCTGCAACGTCAGTTATTGATCCAAAGCAGCCAGGAAGTGATTCACAACCGTGGACGTACTGACAGAATATAATATATAATACTGTTTATATATATTCTATATACAGTACCAGTCAAACGTCTGGATATGTTGGTCCAAAACGGACAGACTACGGCTACTTTCTGTTTTCTTGTGACAACTTTTATTTTAGGCTCGGTTCAGCATACTGTTCGTTTTTCCCTTAACAACAACAACAACAACACACTTTTTTTTAAGAATTTCTCTTAAAGGGGCAGCGCTCCAACAAATGCAACGTCCTCTAATGACAAAATATGACACCCTTATAGCCATGTGATGCCTAACATGTTAGCAGAAATGTTAATAGAATAAAAGAATATATAAACGTCTATAATTCCACTGCAAACATTTTCAATTGAAGACAACCTTTTGCCAGTTGTACCTTTTTCTTCTTGGGCTCAACAGATTCACCTTCCTGTTCCCCCTGAATGAGAGAACTGCTACCGTATAAAACACTGGACAGTGAGGTCGTAAACCCAGACTGATAGAAAGCATGATGGTGAATTCTGTTCAATCAAAAGCACAAATTATTAAATAGATTCATTGCTCTGTATGAAATAGGCTCCTGATAATAAGTCGGATCAATCAAACAGCTTGTTTAACCTGTAGTTTATCTGCAAAGTGTCTTTTTTTTTATACACTATTTATAATCCCAGTTTAATATGAGCCTCAGATTAACCAGGATTCTGGTGATTTTTTTTGTGTGTTGTGTTTAACAAAAACATCTAAAACTCTAAATGTGTCCTCATGTAAAAAAACGTCACACTGATGAGAATCTGTTTGAAAAAATACAAAGTGAAGAAACCTGCAGACAATCATCAACCATCTGTGCCAGGAGCAGTGACATCCATCCATATTTTCTGTCACACACACTAATTCACACACTAACCCCCCCCCCCCCCTTTCTCTCTGCAACACACACACACACACACACACACACACACACCCTGCAGATAATAACAGCTGAAAGTTGGACTTGACACGAATCAACATCACTCCTCCGCCGTCTGTCCCCCCCAATCAATACTTCCCCTTAACCCCCCTCCTCTTATTATCAGCACTAATCTATATCTCTTTGTCTCGTTTTCTTTAGAGTCGCCCTTCTTCTTCACTCTCCCCGTCTTTTTTCCTCCAAATTACATTAAGGACAATCCCGTGTTTTCGGGAGGTAACGAATGTAAAATGACCTACATCGGAATTAGACAGAGCGAAAGCGGGACACGGGAGCCAAAGGGCAACCCGGAGACAGAAAAAAAGTGGGAGAGTCAGAAGAAAAGAAGACGGAGAAGAAAAGGAGAAGGAGCGTCGATTGGAAGTTGATTGTGGAAATTTCACTTTTGCTGCCTTTTTTTTTCTCTTTCGGACAAAAGCGACAAAGAAAAAGAAAGAGGAGGAGGAGGAGGGGAGGGGGGGGGCGTGAAACACAAATGTCTGAGAGTCCTTGCGGGCTTCTCGGCGTCCACACAAAAAACAAAATGGCAGCGTTAATAAAAAAGCGATCACTAATGCTCGTCTCAGACGCGAGGGCCGCGGGCGTCGGAGGCGTGGAAGCGGCGCCGGCATTCTTCAGGAAGCCGTGGTTCTTTTGTGGGGCCATGTGTCACGCTCAGAAACTTCCCATCCACGAAAATGTACTCCCACAATAACGGGGCATGAGTGGAGAGTGTTAGGCTTTTCATTTGAACGAGGCCATTAACAGGACGGCCTGAAAGGACTGGAAATGAACCCATGGTTTGCTCAGGCCGGGACGCTCTCTGCACCTCTTCTGCTTCTTTTATTTTTCTTTCAATTCTTCTGTCGCTGACCCTGAAGCCCCGTTATCATCTGCTGCTTCAGGCGCCGGCACGGCCGAGCTGGAAGAAAAGCTTAAAGTATCTTTACTACTGTGTGAAAATACTTCATTAGTAGTTATTCCAGGTTTTATATATATATAAGTCTGTGATATTCCTTATTTTTACCTTCTCATGTTTGGATCCAAACCAACAATGAACTGATCTACTAACAAGTGTTGTGTGTGTATCAGGGATGTGCAGAGAGCCCAGTATTTGTATTTGTATTTGTTGAGGCAGCAAAATTATTTGTATTTGTATCTGTTTATACACCCATAACACAGAGACAGCACAGCGTTTAACATGTAGGGAGGAACTTCAAAGGTGATTCTTGCTTTGCACTTTTCATTTATTGCCTATTTTTTTTAATTTATTTTTTACAACCTAACTTTATGGAAAGAAGAAGAAGAAGGGGAACAACAGGTTATGGAGAGTCCCCTTTGAGAGCGCTTTGCACGTGTCAGTAGCTCAGCTGTGATGTCCAAATTAGGATATGTGCGTCATGTAGTGGGTGGATGTGACTCCCCTCGTTAAGACCTGCTGATAGACGTCACAGCGGAGCAGAGGAGAGACACTGCGTGCTGGTATTTGACACGGTTCTTCCCGAAAACAAATAATTTGTATGAAACAAATATTCGTAAAAAAAACCCACTATTTGTATTCGGGCACATCTCTAGTCTGTATCAAAGCCTGATATATCTTCTTATATATTCGTCAGTGAGTCACAGCGCTGCACTGGATGACATGTTCCTTCATCATGAAGAGTTTGATCATGTTAGTTTGTTTCGAAACGACTCCAAAGACTAATAACAGCATCACGTTTACAGTCTGTGGAGAGTATTTCCATGTTAGGACCACTGAACATGAACGAGGACGCTGGGTGACACGTTCCTTCATCACCATGAACTGTTTGTTCTGTGCTGTAGTTTATTTTGACCGTCTTGTCTTCGGTGATGGAAGAGACAAGCGTCTCATAATTGAGGTGGAAGTTGACGGAATAAAGGAGACCAACAAAGAGAAATTTGTCTTTGTATATTTATTAAAGCTTTTGCGCAAAAGGACCGAAACCTACAAAGCGACAGTCAGCGACCACTGAGGAATCGATGCCGAGCGCGTCTTCATCAAGAGTTTTTATATGCATAAGAACAAAGAGTCAATAGTTACATTCAATGAGGGAAAAACACATCGATGATTAAATGAAGGTGTTTCCCTGATGAAGGCTCAGATTAACATGAAAGGGTTAATGTGCAAGCTGGGTTATATTTCAACCTACATCATTAAACACATAAACAGATCAGGCATCTGTATTAAGAGAGACAGTTTCATTTATAGCATCCGAGGTTCAAGCAAAGTTCAGCAGCCACAGAACTGTAAACCACAGAGAATCACACTTACACGCAAAGATTATTCACTAAATCCTCCACAATATTCAGGAATGATATTGGACTGGTCACTGTTGCTGCTAAAATATTAAAATATTATTGAAGTGTTCCAGCAAACTCAAGTTCCTGTTTTGCAGAACGAGACTTTTTGACTTTTCTCTGGCGTCGTCATAGATACGGTCAGTGTCATGATGTCTGCTCCGCTCGGTTCAGCTGTTTGACAGATAAATTTAGGGACAAACTGAAGGTGATGCAAAATAACTATTGTTCAGTATTTATTAAACTCATTTTGTTTAGAGATGAATCCAGTTTCAGAAGCTGCATCATATGTACAATATCATCAGTGCTCCTCAGATAACAATGATCCACAGTCAGCATCACTGTAACACCAGGGCCAACGTGCCTCCAGTGAATAATGTAGCCAGAAGTTCCTTTTATCACACTGCTGCTGCTGCTGCTGCTGAACACCCGGCTGTTAAAAAGTGAGAGAAGCTCATAGAAGTCAGGTGAGGATTTATTTATGCAACACAAATGTATAAAGAAATCTGCAGTAACATCGTTACTTTATCTGTCAGATTGTCCTTGTATGTTGATGTGGGTGTTATTATTATTTTATATTTAACTTGTGGTGATGTGTGTTTTTGGATTTTAGGATTATATATTGTTGAGTTTTTATGTTTCTTTGTCTTTTAACATCATGTTGGAAATAAGTGTTTTCACTTCAGATTGGATCATTTATCACTCACACCGTGGGAGGAAAGTTTCTCTGAGTTGAAGCTGTGAATCTACGAGCAGGATTTATGACATCACGACTCGTTTGGAGCCAATCGTGATCCAGTATTCAACTTACACGAGTGTGACACTGAGAATAAACTTCACAGTGAAGGAGGAGACATCTGGTGTCCAGCGGGAAAACTTTACAAACTAAAAACACGAGTTTTTAATGAGGGAGAGGGAGGAGATTTTAAGGATTTTAACGAGATAATTTAACTTTTTTTATGGAAAAACATATACAAGCTGAGTTTATTATAAACATCCTCCAACATGTCTGAAGGGAATCTTTAACAATCTGAGTAATAATAAGAGAAATCTCCTGCTGCAGCTGACTAGTGATGCGTCGTCGTCGTCGTCTGGCGTCTTTCTGGCTGCTTTTTCGACTCTGTGATTCACTTCCAGTGTTTTTCCTCACATGTCGTCCATGTTGGCGAGTGTTTGTGTCAGCTGAGTGTACTGACAGCTTCACAGACGATCTGTAGCCAACCGAGGTGGGAACTATTAACCACAGCACTGAGAACTGACACTGCCAATGTAGTTCTCTGTGTGTGTGTGTGTGTGTGTGTGTGTGTGTTTACATGTTTCAGTTCACTCCTGAGCTCCCAGAGAGGCGTGAATGATTGTGAATCAGAGCACATTTATATATCACCTCATACATCCTGACAGAGAGGTGGACACACATTTACTGCTGTTGCTTTCTTCCTTCCTTTAACCTCCTTTATATTAAACCTGCTTCACATGAACATGAACTTACACTGAACTGATCTACTAATCAGTATTGTGTGTGTGAATCAGAGCCTGAGACACACGGCTGCACTGGGTGACATGTTCCATCACGTTAGCTTGTTTAGTTCAAACACTAATAACAGCGTCACGTTTTCAGTCAACAGAAAGTATCTCCGTGTCATTAAGAAGCCGTGTCACATGTGTGAGGATGCTGCTAGCTTGTTGTGTTTACAATGTGTGTGTGTCAGAGTCTGATCAATACGACAAGAGTGAAAAAAAATGGTGATTTGTTTAGTGTAAAGAAAACCGCGTCCTTGTGCATACGCGGTGGTGACACTTCCTGACACGAGAGTGAAAACGTGACGCTGTTATTAGTGTTTGGAGCCGTTTCTAAACAAGCTAACGTGACCAAAGTCTTCATGATGAAGAAACTGACGTGTACACAGAGGAATAAGATATATCAGGCTGTGATACACACATGATACTTCGCCAATAACTAGTTACAACTATTAATGTGTTTGATTTGTAACTTATAAATAACTTTCTCATCCCTCTGTGTGTGTGTTTCCTGTCCAGGTCTGGATCCGTCTCAGCGTCAGGGCGTGGAGGAGCTGATCTCCGCGGCTCCGTGTCGCTTCGATCACGCCGCTCTGTTCACCATCTTACAGAAACACACTCTGCAGCACCGCATGAACGACTCCTTCTCCTGCCTGGTACGTTAACAAGACACGCTCACTGGTTTTATATCTTCATCTGGTGTCTTAGTGGTTGTGAACTACACTACACCCAGAGATCAGCTGGGAGTCAGACTGGATGACGGTGACTCTTTTCATCACTTTACTGCTCATAATAACTTCATAATAATGTTCTTCTTCTATCGTCTTTCTAAAAGACGCTTCTTGTGCAGCAGGAACGAGCTTCCAGTCAGCAAACACAGAGGAACAGATGTTTCTATTCTGTATAAGAACAGTTTTCTTATTACGGTTTTCATTTAAATATTCAATCAAAGAGGAAAACATTTGTTCTGTTTTGTGAATTATAGGATAAAATATAGGACTGATTGGGAATATGACAACAATTTATGACAAAATTGAGTCTTATTGTTTATTTGTAAAGTTTCAATCAAAGCTCTTTTTAAGTTGTTCAGCAGAAGTTCTGATAGTTTTATCATTTAAAGGTAAATGTGTGTTATTGAGCTGCATATGATAAGTAGGAGGAGGTCAGTTCTGTAGAGCTGTAACTATTAGTTCAGGGCTGCAACTTTGATTAATCTGTCTGTTATTTTCTCAATTAATCGATTAGTTGTTTGGTCCAGAAAATATCCGAAAACGGTAAAACATGTCGATCAGTGTTTCCCAAAAGTCTCAGATGACGTCATCAAACGTCTTGTTTTGTCCACAACTCAAAGATACTTGTTTGTAACAAAGTTTACTGTCATAGAGACTAAAGAAACCAGAAAATATTCACATTGAAGAAGCTGAAATCAGAGAATTTGGACATTTTCCTCTTAAAAAAATGACTGAAACAATTTAACGATTATCAGAATAGTCGTCGATTGATTTAATAGTTGACAACTAATCGATTAATCTAGTGATTGATGGACAGAAATTCAGAAGATTTTTGATAATTATTTCATCTTTATGTTAATTTTTTCTCATATTTGCTGGTTTCTCTGTCTTCTGTCATAGTAAACTGAATATCTTTAGGTTTCAGACTGTTGGTTGGACATAACAAGACGTTTCAGTTTGTTAACCTGGTTTTCAGACACTCGATGGTATTTTATACTTTTCAGATGAATCAATGAATATGAAAATAAGTGACAGGATTAAAAGAAACCATCCAGAGACTCAGAGCAGAAGGTGAAAAACACTCCTGAAGAAACTAAAAGTTCTCAGCAGACAGTTTGAAGATATGAAAGAGACAGAACGAGCTCTCTCTCTCTCTCTCTCTCTCTCTCTCTCTCTCTCTCTCTCTCTCTCTGTGTTAAGCCTGGGGGACTCTCTCACACTGATTGAGGGGATAAACGCTCTAATCAATACTTTACAAATAGGAACATGACCCCTAATGGACAACTGCTGAGCTGACTCAATGGAGGAGGAGGAGGAGGAGGAGGGTCTGAAGCCTAAATAAGTGACGGGGGGGTGTGGGGGGGCGTTGAAAGGAGGGTTTTCGTGTTGTGTGCAACTGAGCAAGAATCATCAAACCCTCCAGACTCTGGAGAAATGATTCATAATTACTTTTGTATTTTTGAATCAGGTTTACACGACACACAGCGTCCACATATCACTGAAGAACCAACTCTCTCTCTCTCTCTCTCTCTCTCTCTCTCTCTCTCTGTCCAAACTAAACCAACGTTTTTCATCTCTTACAAACTAAACTTCACAAAAACTCTCCAGAGTGGATCGATCTGATCAGAGTGAACGAGATAAACTGAGGCGCTGTGAGTCAGTAAGGTAAATAAAACAACTTCCTGTCTCCTCTCTTTGGTTTTAAAACTATCGATTTAAAAACTTAATGATATTATTCTTCATATAAAGGCCGAAAAACAATTAATCAATTAACTTCAGTGATAAAAAGGAAGTTGGTTCGTGCTTAACATCTTTCTGCTGATTACAAGACGTCTGTACAGATTAACCAGAAAGGGTTTTAAGGTGCCGCTGTTGAGATTTCTTGTAAACACACAAGATGTTTACTTGTAGTGTTTTCTCACAAAAAGAAACCACTCATGTCATGCGTCCCTGATGTCGCAGTTTCCAGGGATGTGTTGAATTAATTTCCTTCCTCGTAAAACATTTGCAAAGGAACATTTTTTTTTTGAGTATTTTGAAAGCTGCTGTACGTAGTTTACATCCATGTTTGTTAACTCTTCTTCTTCACTGCCTTTTTTGCGTGTTACACCACCACACCGCCAGCATTCTTCACAGCATTTCTGGAGCATTTCTGACATTTGTATCACTCGTCCATCATCACAGAAGAGTCACACTTACACTTTTACAAATATATACGAGTCCACACAGACTCTCAGTGAAGTGTGATCTCCACAGGGAGGCGTTTAAATCACACAAATCTCCTGGTGTATATATGTTGTGAACTTAATTAACTGTATAATGATTTATCAAGGCCCCCCAGCTTCACTGTGAGCTCCCTGGTTGCACTGTAGACATATAGAGTAAATAAAACAAATCAATAAAAGAACAACGCTGTTATCTTCCTGCACACACTTCTCATGGATCCTACGTTAAAACTATTTATATTTATCGGATTCAATCTTCCATTTTTCTCTCTGCAAAATTCACAAAGAACAAGATACTTTGTCAAGGTGAAAAACTGTTTAACAGAATAGAGACGTCGTTAAAGACTCAATCTGTCCACTGAATCATAAGCTGAGACAGATCTCGAGCTCGTTCCCGACATGTGTCGCGTTGTGTTCTCGTCTTTTAAAAACCCAACAGAACGAGATTGAGAGATGTTTCACCAAATTGACATCTGTGCTTCTTTCATTTCCCTTTACCTGCCTCACCAGGACTCCTTCCACAGCTCTGCAATTAGACCGGATCCATTCACACCGCCCCCCCTTCCAGCTCCTCTCTCCTCACCACCTTTTGTGAAAAGCTCGAGGGCTTTGTGTTCCAACCTGAGCCCCCTTTTCACCAAACACTCTGAGGAAAAAGGCCAGTGCCTCGGCGTTGGGGGGGACATCTGTTGAGAAGTGGCTTGGATTCATGTCATAGATGGGGTCATATTTTATTCACAAAGAGTTGAACCCAACAACAACAACAACAGTAATTAGGCAGAAATTTGGTTCGTAGCTGGGGGGCCCAGAGTCCTGCTAACTGGATCAGCGGTGGTTCCCACTGATGATTGAAGGGTTAAATCCACCCAGTGAAGCTGCTGCTGGAGCTTTGAGTTTCAGCTGAAATGGTCTTTTGGTAAAACGTGTGTTGATAGTGGGGAAAATGGGCTTTCTTGAGATGATTAATCCAACGCTATAACACAGTATTGATTAAAAGATACAGTTCAGATTTCTTAAATAAAATTACAATAAGAAAGTAAGAAAGTGATCTGCCAGTATGGTGAGGCCACCAGTGGACCAGAAACACTAAAACAGCCCTATAACATCAAGACTTTGATACCAGTGTGCAGAAGTTTAACAAGGCTAACAGTCTACATCCCTGCTAGCAGCCTGTATTTGAGCAAAATGCTCATATTAGCATGCTAACATGCTAACAGTGATCATTTTATGTTCAATTCAGTTCAAAACAAATCAAATTTTACGTTGATGTTTATCATGTTCACTGTCTTTTGATTTGATTCATTGATTGGGACGGTGTGCAGTTTATTAAACATTAAAGACACACTGCACCGGAGTTAGCTCGAAGCTAATCTGCATCCGTACAAAAGCACAACAACAAACAGTATAAGGCAAAAAAATACAAAATACAAAGCTGCACACAACAGCACATCACATACACCCATAATGTCAATTAGAAATTAATAATGTAAACTTTATAAATTAAAAGCAAGACTACCTGCGCTAATGAGAAGACCATAGATGGAGTTTAGACTCTTAGCTTAGCGTGTTAGCATGCAAACATTTTCCAATTAACACTAAACACGGAGTGCAGCTCAGGCTGATGGGTAATGTCTCTACAGGTATTTGATCATAAACTAATTTCATAATTGCAGCAGTTCATCCTCTGAGGGCCGTGAATGGGCGATCCAGCAATCCATTTAATAGATGTTGAGATGTTTCAATAAAGACTGAAAAAGTGAAACTCATGGTAGCGTTAGAGAAGAAGTCAAAAGGATCATTAAAGTCATTAAAATACATCATCTGGGTATCATGAATGTCTGCTTGTGCCAATTCATCAAGTAGATGTTGACATAAAGCTCAATGTGAGTGAAAACCTGCTGGTGGCGCTACAGGAAGTGGTTACAGTGCATCCCTCAGGGACCTTTATGTGTATGTTGTAAGTTCCATGACAATCCAGCCAATAGTTGTCGAGATATTTCTCTCTGACTCATGAATGTTAACCTCAGGGTGGCGTTAACTGTTAACGTCAGACTGATTCATCGTCTGGAAACCCTGAATATGAGTATCAGGCAGTTTTTGAGATATTTCAGTCTGGACCGACTGACATTTCAGTCTGGACCGACTGACAGACCAGAACCGTCATCCGTAGAGTTAGTTGAAGCGGTCTGCCGTCGTCCCAGCAACCCCTCCTCCTTCCTCCTTCCTCCTTTAAACCTCTGGCTGATGAAGCAGAAAGAAAAGGTTCATCGGATCATGGAGAATGAGCACTGAACTGGACAACATCTGAGGGACAATATTTACATCTCCACGCTCTTTTAATCCACAGGACTCTCGTGACGTAACTCTGACCCACTTTGATTTCCTGCCTTCATCTTTAATCTTAAACACATCTTTGTTCAGCGTCTCTCCACCTTTACCTTTTTAGAGGACGAGACGGACGCAGATGTCGTCTCTCCTCCTCCCATCAGACCTGTCTGAGCATCCTGCTGTCAAATTAACTTCCCACAGCTCTCTACCATTATAGACTCTAATGTAATTACTTGCTTGTATGCATCCACACGGTTCGAGCTGCGGCTCCTTCAAGGCTGAAGCTTCCCGCTGCATCAATTACGTTCGTGCTAATTTGAGGAATGTGCAGAAGAAGACGAGAGAGGCTCCAGATTGCGTTGCAGTGTTCACACAGAGAGATAAACTGTTGACCCCGAGGGGGAAAAATCCAAACAGCAAAACGTTCACAGGGATTTACCAATATTTGTGTTTACAGTGTATTTCTGATTAGTGCGGTGATTGTTTCTAACCATCTGAGGATGTAACTCATCACTGTAAAGCTGCTGAACAGGATGATTGTTAAAGTGTTCTTCTTCTCTGTGCAGAATGATGGATGTGCAGAGTTTGTTCACATTCATCTGCTGAAAGAGTAAAAGTTTCTCTGAGCTCATTAAAAATCTGATTTTAAGCGGCGGGGGGCCTAACGAGCCGGATATGTGACATCACAACCAGTGTGATGTGGAAACTTGAAAACACTGAGAATTAAGAAGTTTACAGTGAAGGAGGAAACATCTGGTGTCCAACAGGAAAACATCTGACATGAAATATATTTGCATTTTTATATATTCTGGAATTTTTAATGAGGGAAAAGGAGGAGATGTCATTTATTATTATTCACAGTAGAGTATTTTATATACATCTTTAAACATATCTGGAGGAGATCTTTAACTTTTTAGCGAGAGTAGAGAGTAGAGTTATATATTTATTCTACTGTTGTCAGATAATATCAGTGAGAAGATGAACATTTAGTCAACAGAAACACTGAAGCTCAGAGGTCAAACCTCTGTCGAGGCTGCACAATCATCTAAAAATGTTACTGTATGTTAATATTTAGACATTTTTAATCTGGATCAAAGTGCACAGCGGTGATAGACGATCCAACTTCACAATGTTAAGAAACCGTTGAAAAAATCTTAATCTAACAACAAGTCACCAGTTCTTTGGCTCGTGGCTGACTCACATTACATCACAGCTTCTCAACAACATTTTAAGATATTGTGCTAAACAAATAAACAAACGACGTCGTCGATACGAACATCAGATCCAAAAAACAGGTGATTGTGTCGCTCTGGAGCGGACGGACCAATTTAATAGTTTAATTTTGTGGACTTGTACAATTATTACAATTAGTCATTATTGATTGAAGCAATTAATTTCACCCTCTGATACCAAGAAAAATGAAATGAAGAGGCTGAGTGATTATTCAGGTTCACATGCAGGAAGTCCAGGAAACATTAAAGTGTAGAAAACGTTCTTCAGACACTTTTAGCAAGAAGTTATATTAAAAGCTTTTATTTATTCAGGCATTAAGGCTTTTAATGTAACTCATCTTCCTGCTTTTCCTGATAGAACTTTTCTTTTTCATATTATTTTGACGTCTTCAGATGTTTTAATTAGTCTGTTAATTTACATTCTTCATGTAAGCTGCAGATCTTCACGTCGGAGAAGCTGCAACCAGAGATTTTTGCTTGATAAATGATTTAATTGGTTGATCAGTACAACAGTTTTTGGACCAAAAAAAAAAAAAGGCTTCATATGTCAGGGAAGGTCTGTGAACCCCTGCGGTTGAACATGAAGAATCCTCAGCGTTTGACTCTCTCAGCTTCCTGTCAGGCGTCTGCGGTCAGGTGACGAGCGACAAGCTGCGGTGTTCGCCGCTTCGGAGCCACACGCTGCTTTCACTTTTCTCTTTTTTGGGGGGGGTCGCGTCAGTCCCTCGGAGGGAGGCGGGCGGACGCTGGCGCTCTGACACGGGAGAGACGTGCAGCCACGGCTGACGGAGCTAACGAGGCAGTCGGCTCGTTAGCCGCTAATTGAGCGGTCAGCGCCAAGACTGGAGTTCGCCATCTGTTTGTCACAGAGGAACATCTTGTCGCTTCACGCCCGTCGACAGGCCCCTCTCTCTCTCCGTGGTGTGATATTAATAGCTCGAGCTCACAGACGGAGAGAAAAGAAAGAAAGAAACTGAAGGAAACGACAAACAAACTGAGGACTGAAGGAGGAGGAGGAGGAGGAGGGGGGCAGGGAGGAGACACTAAAAGGCCTGCAGAGGAAGAATCTGCCAGGTCCAGTTAACCCCGACAGGAAGCAGAGTGTCAGCGAGAGTCTAAATAAAATGCTGGAAATCATATCGCCTAGTTTCATGTTCTTAAATATTATCTTTAAAACATGAAGTTTATATTTCAGCTTCACATATTTTAAATATGTGTTACTGTGGATTCATTAATCCAGTCGACAGTTCATTTCTTACTTGTTTAATGATTAAATCTTTTTATTTCAGATTAAAGATTAAAAGGGAAAGTTTGAATCTGATTGTCTCAAGATTTAACATTTAGAAAGAAAAACATTCAATTTATATTGAACACATCTACAGTATCTACACTCCTTGGATCTGAAGCATCATTAATATTTTGATGGTTATGTCAACTGAAAACTCAATGATTTAACATTTTACAGTAATGGAAAGTAACTAAGTACATTTACTCAAGTACTGTTTGAGGTACTTGTACTTAACTTGAGTATTTCCATGTGATGCTACTTTCTACATTTCAGAGGGAAATATTGTACTTTCTACTCCACTACATTTATTTGACAGCTTTAGTTACTTTTCAGATGAAGATTTGACACAATGGATAATATAACAAGCTTTTAAAATACAACACATTGTTAAAGATGAAACCAGTGGTTTCCAACCTTTTTGTCTTTTGACGTCTTACAAAAAGCAGTGTGTAGTCGGGGTCACATTTCACATGTCTATGAGTTGTTAACAGCTCCACCAAATAGTGATTTTTCCCTCTAAACTTCTCACATGCTTTCATTTCAATAAATGTTCAAATGATCCAATATTTCAGCAAAAATCAAAGATTAGAGAAAAATCTGAAAACTGAAAACAGATTTGTGTATCAGAACTTTGTTTTTTCTTCTTTCCTCTCCCATTAATCATCTCACCACCCCTCAGATTTATCTGCTGACCCTTTGGAGGGGCCCGACCCCTAGGTTGGGAACCACTGGACTAAACTAGCTAACTGTATATAAAGTAGTGTAAACTAGCTCCACCTCCAGCAGCTACAACAGTAACATGCTGCTCTAACACTGATGCTTCACTATTAATAATCTAATGATGTCATATATAATAATAAGTAATATAATAATATAATAAGTATTTTAGTACTTCTTCCACCACTGCACTTCCAAAAATGTCTGGGGACTTTGTGAGAAACAGATTTAAAACACCAAACTGTCAAAATAAAAGCAGCAGAAGCTGAGACATCTTGACTTTTACCCCCAAAACTCTGGATCCTACATTTCCCATAATGCAACTGGATCTCATCTTAGTCATTTACTCAGACAGTTTTCACTAACCATGATGAGTAAACTAAGACTGCAACTAACAATTATTTTCATTATTGATTAATCTGTCAGTTATTTTCTTGATTAATTGATCCGTTGGTCCAGAAAATAGTGAAAAACATTGATCAGTGTTTCTCAAATGTTATAAAATGTCTTGTTTTGTCCACAACTCAAATATATTCAGTTTACTATCATAGAGACTAAAGAAACCAGAAAATATTCACATTTAAGAAGCTGGAACCAGAGAATTTGGGCTTTTTTTTCCTTAAAAAATGACTCAAAACGATTATTTGACTAATCGTTGCAGCTGAAGAGTAAACAGTCTTTTTTAAAGTTTGGGAAAGATGATGAAGGGAAAAATAAACGCTGACTTGAAGCTAAAGACAGAACATTTTAACTTTTTCACAGTTTAACTAAAACCAGGATCTTCCTTGAATCTTAACGTGACACTCCGCTGTCAAAGCTCAGAGATTTTTATGTCCGACCATCAATCTCAAACTTCCTCCTCACAACTTACAACTGTTACACTCATAGAGGAATAAAGTCAGACGGATATAAAAGTGTTTAATAAGTGGAGAGAAGGCAGCGACAGTGTTCATGTTGCTTTGGAAGGTGCGAAATACCGAGTTGTTTATTTTCCAATTATTTTAGTGACAGATTGAAAACGCTTCATGTTGTTGTTTGTTAGAGAAGCACTGAGTGTCTGGAAAAATAATAAAATATATATATATTATTGCTCATAATAAGATTCTTCATCAAACAGTTATGAAAATTCTGTCCTTTGTGTCAAAAACTAAAAATCTTTTTGGTCAAAACGTCGCCAATAAACTGTTTATACACAAGCTTTAAATTTGAAGTGTTTCCTGCCAGAATTACATATTTATTATATTAAAGCGTGAAAGCATGTTTTATAATAAAAGTACATTAATTCTGAGTAACAGTTTAAGTCATGAATAATTCTAAATTAGTCACTTTATTCTTTGAAATGAATAACAGAGTTCTGGTATTTTAGTTCTTTAGATGAATCATCCCTGCAGTAGCAGCACATTTAACACATAAAGATCACATTTAATTAAAATAAAGACTCGATATATATATCTGCTGTCATTTTATTAGACAAACTGTTATCTTCATCTTTCAAACAGCAAAATCATCTGTTACAGAAACAAAGTGCTCTGAAGGTAAAAAGGAAACAGTTTCTTCTCTGCGTGTCGTCTCGTCTCCTGGGTCGCCTGTCGCCGGGCGGAGAGCCACGGCTGTCAGGCAGGAGAAGCTGTCAGCGTGTGTGTGTGTGTGTGTGTGTGTGTGTGTGTGTGTGTGTGTGTGTGTGTGTGTGTCGTCAGCTCGGTGGAGGTGCTAATTTGTTAATGTTCCTTCCATGAGGAATCTTAATTAGCGATGTAAGTTTCATGCCTAATTTAGTGATTACGTGCAGGATGAATGAACTAATGAACATCTGAGGATGTTCCAGTCATTCAACACCTTTCTGCTTTATTTTTTTTTTTTTTTTATTCTCCAGCAGAGAATTAATAGTTGAAAGGTTAACCTTTACACTTCTCTGTTTAATTGTGAGAAAGTATCAAGGATTTTTTTTTTTATTGAGTTTTGTGGAGCAAAAAGGTGACTGATGTTGGTTCAAGTCTGTTTACGTCTCCCATGGTAACGGCAGGAAGCTGCTGGGAGGGAGGGAGGTAGGAGTCCTGAGCGGCTGCCATTTTATTTCTGAGTAAAGTTTCTGCTTTATAAAATCTGCCCTAAAAAAATCTACAATGGAAGAAAGAAGTATTTTCCCCCATATGTACACTCCCACCATGCAATGCGCTGCGTTTTATAGATGCAAAAATGACTGATGTGCATCTTCACAGCTGTCAGTGATGACGCAAAATGATGATGATGATAATTAGTATTTAGCGCTCTCTGTTGAGTAAACTCTTGATTGTCTATTATATAGGGAGTAGTGTATGTATGGGGGGGCTGTGGCTCAGGAGGTAGAGCGGGTCGTCCACTAATCGCAAGATTGGCGGTTCGATTCCCGGCTCCTCCAGTCCGCATGTAAGATGTGTCCTTGGGCGAGATACTTAACCCCCGAATTGCTCCTGATGGAGGATGGCATTGCTGTGCCATCAATGTGTGAATGTGTATGAATGGTTAGATCTCCTCTGACGGGCAGGTTGGGACCTTGCATGGTCGCCCCTGTACCCATTCAGCGTATGAATGTGTGTGAATGTGATTCGTAGTGTAAAAAGTGCTTTGAGTGGTTGGAAGACTAGAAAGGCGCTATACAAGTACAGTCCATTTACCATTTATGTAGGTGTCTTAACTTTCTGAACTACAAATCTATTTTTCATTCATCAGTCACTAATAAACGGGTGATTAATCCTTAAAGAGGCTTTCAGGGAGCAAAGTGAAGAAGAAAATACACATTTGGGTCGAGAATTGATAATCAAGTGACGTCTGGGAACAACTCTTTGATCAACATGATGCCAACTGTGTGTCTTTCCTGCCTTTGACCCCTGATGATTTGACCCTTTTGATCCTGTCTGAATGCCGCGCCCCCCCCCCCCCCCAACTGGTTACCAACAGTATAAAGTGTTTCCATGTCTTCTGCTCTGGGTCAGTAAACTCACCGCATTTCCTGAATGCTATTAAATCACTTCCACCACAGCAAACTTTGAACAAGGACTTGAGTGATTTTCTTCAACAAGAGAGAGTTTATTCTTTAGGTTTTACACTGTTTCACAATCACACTGTATGATGGGAAACATAACTGCCGTCGTGATTTCAATAAATGTTATTGAATGTGAAGAATGAATGTATACAGGTCAGATTTAACCCGCAACAACCTCTATATATGAAAATGTCTATCAGCTGCACAAGACTTAAAAAAGTTGAACATTTTTGCATATTCTGGTTAACTTTGGGAAAAGTCATACTCTCAAATGTAAAAATGCTTAACTTTCACCTCCTTTTTAGTGCATTTGCCCAAAAATTGACATATGCCTAAAATAAAAATGTCTGCCATTCTTGGACTCATGATACTGGTCTCTACTGACAGGAAACTCTTTTGAGTTTACAATTAGTCCAGGTGATATGACCATCACTCACTGACTGATCACTAACATGCACTAACATGCACGTGCAGCTGGACTTGCTATCTGATTAAAGAACATAGAAGCTCAGATAACAACACATACAGAGAGGGAGCGTGACTTCATTCTCTGCTCAGGACACCATCTCTCCATTATATCTTTACATAGCAAATACTTGTTTGCTGCTATATTGATGTTCAAATTGTCATATGTTGGACATTCAAGCTTTTAAAACTTTACACCACATGCATGCAACAGACATATAAAATCTAGCCTAGGTATTCCTATACTGTGATTTCCTTCTCACAGCATTAATGAATGCACCATTAACTGTTAACCTGAACAGTTTATGATGTTGTGTATGGTATCATTGTAATCCTTGACCATCAAAACATAGGAGTAGACATCACTTTTTCTGTATTATCATGTTTGGTTCAGGAGATATGATGCAATATACATAATTAGGTTATGGCGGAAAGTAAATCGGTTGCCATGGCCACCACGAGGCGTTTTTGCGATGGCCCCATTTTTGAAAATGTTCAGGGCCCCAAACTGTACAAGTGTGCCCAGTTTCATGCTTTTATGAAAAAGTGAACATAATTTTCACCTGGACTAAATCAAACAATCATATTTTGTCTTTTGTGATATTGAACCAGATTTGTAAGACTTACAAACAGTAAAAAAAAATACCTTTTATCCTGAACTCTTTAGGTTGTATTATCTGTTTTGTATGCGCTACTGTTACAAAATAAGCAACTGATAGTAAGTTAAGGTGTAACATTTTATTCTAATGATTTTTATTTAGAAAAGTGAATTTCTTTGCAGCAGAGCTTCAAGAGTGAAACACACTGGCGGCTTTGTGTAGACTTGTGTCATGTGACGCCTGTGTCATTCATCACACGAGCAACACAGACAGAAGTCGGCATTTGCTGATTTAGAGACTTTATGTGATACAATTTGCTGCTTTTCTGTTGGCAACAATGGAAATATGAAGGAAATAAGTTGTTTACTCTGCAACTGAAGCAAGTAAATGGAAATCAGCCGTCACTTGTCGTATTATTTAAACTATCTTGTGCTTTTCCTTCATTGACGTGTCAAAATGTCTGCCGTGAAAACACTTCCAACACTGTCCCACACTTTGGACCAAAGCGACGTACCTCAATAACTATTGTCTTAATATTTCTAGATCCCATTCCTGCTCTATATGACTTTTATCTGTAGCACCACACTCAGGACAAACTTCCACTTCTGATAAAGTCAAGATTCTGAAGGAAGAGTTGCTCAAACCTTTGGTGGGAAAAATCTAAATCTTGACTTTATGCTCTCAAAGCGGACCCGTACATCTCTGCATGTTCAGTAGACTAATGAAGGAGACACATTCATAATCTCCAGTTTAACCTTTATTTTAGGTTCTGAAATACACGTTACGGGTTCATGTACAGCACAATAAACCAGTGCTGTTGGTCAAAGCTAAAGTGTTCCTGTTCACAAGTTGCTCGGTTTGGTTCCCTAATAAAAAAATGGCACTTTCATACAGAACATACTTTCATACAGAGGCTGTAATGACCTCTGCAGTCTCTAGAGGTCACCAGCAGATCTTTATACGTTATTTTGTGGTTTACGTGTCGTGTGACAGGTCTGCTGTTTGTTTGTTTGTGTGTTTTGTCTTCAGGGTTGGTTCAGTCCCGGTCAGGTGTTCGTCCTGGATGAGTACTGCGCTCGGTTCGGCGTTCGAGGCTGCCACCGTCACCTGAGCTACCTGAAAGATCTGATGGATTATTCGGAGAACAACGTGCTGGTCGACCCGACGCTGCTACACTACAGCTACGCCTTCTGCGCCTCCCACGTCCACGGAAACAGGTACATTAGCCTCTGGTTGGAGGTGCAGGGGTAACGTTACTGGTTTCATTCCCAGTAGCTGCACATGCGTGTTTGAGTGGCTTTCCAACAATCACAGCTTGTGATGTTTGCTGGTGGAAGTCAGAGATCCAAGTAACCACTACAGTACACCTGGAACTGTATATTTCAAACTGGGAGAGAAGAGACACAAAAGTATATGAATAAATAAATATAGATATAATAAGAATGAGAAGGTGCAGAACATTTGTGTCTTCTTTGGTTGAAGACTAGTCAATTAATTTAGGGAAATTTGGCAAAGTTATCTTATATATAAAGTTCTTATTGTCAATAAATCTCATGTTTGGATTCAAACCAACAATGAACTGATCTACTAACAAGTACTGTGTGTGTTTCTAAAGCCTGATATAGTACTACACTGTACATTTCTCAAAGAAATACAAGTACAAAGTCAAGAGGTTGTGATCTGCAGCACAACAAGCCAGTGAAGCTGTAAACAGAACCGCGTTCCCGCACATGCTCAGTAGCGTCTGCCGTACACAGAACTACTCTCCAGAGACTGAAAACGTGATGCTGTTATTAGTGTTTGGAGCCGTTTCTAAACAAACTTAACGTGACCAAAACTCTTCACTGCAGCGATTAGTCGATTAATCAATTAGTTGCCAAATATTAAATTAATCGCCAACTACTTTGATAACTGATTAATCGTTTTGAGTCATTCTTCCTCTATGACAGTAAACTGTATATTTTTGAGTTGTGAACAAAACAAGACACTTGAGGACGTCAACTTGGGCTTTGAGAAACAACGGTCGACATTTTTCACCATTTTCTGACGTTTTTTAGACTAAACAACTAATTGATCAATGGAGAAAATAATCACCAGATTAATCCCAAATGAACATAATCATTAGTTGCAGCTCTAAACATGTCACCCAGTGCAGCGATGTGACTCACTGACGTGTTTTTAATAGTTTTTGGACAATAACAGAGGAATCAGATATATCAAGCAATACTTCAGTTCATTGTTGGTTTGGATCCAAACATGAGATTTATTGACAAGAAGAAAAACATAGAAAATCACCAGACTGATCCTTCAAAGAGGCTCTGAAATGGGAACTTGAACTTCATGTTGCACTAATTGATGCAACCAATAAATCTGTCACAAATATTTCAACAATCCTGCGTTTCCATCTGGTCTGTCAAACTAAATTGCTTTTCTTCCACAACTAACAACACTGAATACTGATCCGTCGCTACCTTACGTCCCTCAACCCAAACAACCTTTTCTCAACAGGACCTGCATCACATTAATAATGAGGTGATTTCACAAGATGTTGAAAACCTGCGAAACCCAGAAAAATAACATCTAACTAACTTTATATATATATATATAAAGCAACAACTCCAAAAACTCATCTCATCTCAGCCTCGTGAACAGACTGTAGTTTGACCTTTTTCATTTATTCGTTGTAGCTTTGCTGGGCACAGATGCTCTTTTTTCAGCCACTTCATGCCCCCCACCACCAACACCACCACCACCACCACACACACACACACCTCACACACACACACAGGCTGAATCCAAATGTCCGGACTTCCACACACTTGCAGACTCCGTTTGTGGGCACGTAATCATGAAGTCTGGACTGCCGAGCTCCGTCCAAATCTACATCTCATCAAGTTGAAGCGAAGGGGCTTTAAGTGCAATTTCTGCAGGCTTCAACAGACTTTATCTGGAAGATCACCAGTAACTGATATGATAGTAATAATACAATACCAATACAGTTTGGATTTATAGCAGAAATATAATGCTATGCAGTTGTCTTAAATCTCTTACTAGGCTGTGGCTCAGGAGGTAGAGTCAGTGGTTCGACCCCAGACTCCTCCCGTCTGCATGTTGTAGTGTCCTTGAGCAACAAATTGAACACCTGTGTACCCTGTATGGTAGCTTTCTGCCATTGGTGAGTGTGTGTGTGTGTGTGTGTGTGAATGAGCAGCAGAAACATTGTAAAGCACTTTAGATAAAAGCTCAATGTAAATGCAGCCGTTTACCATTTAGATTAGTTTCAACTGTGGACTAAGACTGTAAAAGCAGTTTAAAGCTGCGGGAAGAAAAAAAAAACATAGTAAGTGGATTTTTTACCACTATTATATACAGCGATTTTTTCCAAGGTTTAAAATAACATTTCATGCTCAAAGGCTTCATTTGTAAATTACATATTCCGTTCAGATAAATATTCAGATGTGGATCACAAGGTCAAGATCTCTGCACTGGTTGTATTCATGACGACGACTCAATGTCACAATCACACAGCGGTGGAAGAAATATTCAATAAAAATACTCCGTTACAAGTCAAAGTCCTGCATGAAAAATCCTACTACAGTAAAAGTAGAGGGACAAATCACTATTTGGTGGAGCTGTTAACAACTCATAGACATGTGAAATGTGACCCCGACTACACACTGCTTTTTGTAAGAAACCACTGGTTTCATCTTTAACAATGTGTTGTATTTTAAAAGCTTGTTATATTATCCATTGTGTCAAATCTTCATCTGAAAAGTAACTAAAGCTGTCAAATAAATGTAGTGGAGTAGAAAGTACAATATTTCCCTCTGAAATGTAGTGGAGTGGAAGTATAAAGTAGCATCAAGTACCTCAAAATTATAAATGAAGTACAGTACTTGAGTAAATGTACTTAATTACTTTCCATCACTGCAGCCACAGTGGAGTTGGTGCTTCGCTCAAGGACACTTCAGCTTTAGTAACCTTCAGGCCTCCGCTGATCAGCAGCAAACTGCCCAGATATGAGCAGCAGCAGTGTCTTTTAGCCACTTGTTGGCGTCAGCGTCGCTCCAGCAGTTCAGTCCTCCACTTCACTCCCAGCAGCCCCCTGCTTGACTCCCCGGCTGGTAATTACTGATATCTGTGCTTTCTCTCTTTGTCGACTCATTTAGTCAATTAGAAAGCGTAATGATTAGCTTCTCCAGCTAATCGCCAGATATAAATTGTGGGTGGTGGGGAGGGGCAGGGGGGGTTAGAAATTACTGAAACTGGCTTTTTGTCAGTTGGAGCTCTAATTTGAATAATTGATGCCCATTCAGGGCTCCTGGAGCTGCCTTGAGTGGGTGTGGATGGGAAAGAGAGGGGTTTTTGAAGGCTAGCAGACTCAGAGGTGGAAAAAAAAAAAACAAACTTAATTACAGAACTCAGATTTTTTTTCCCGGGGAGGGATGCTCGAAAAGACGAAACGGTGATGGAAGGCGGAGAGGACAAAGAGACGCACCGCAGTATGATCAATGGGAGAGTACTTGACTAATACTTCAAGGCGATATATTCAGAGTGTATCAGACTGTGCTTTTCTCAAGAAAACTCTCCGTTCCGACTGAGAGAAACGTGTCGGATCTCGATTGAAGATGTAAATATTTTTTTTCTGATATGTGTCATTGAGGTTTGTGTAGACGGCGGCACATATAGGAGACGTTTTTCACCTTTTTCTGGTCTGAAATCTGTTTAAATTTCTACACTTAAATACGCCACCTGACTCATGATACTGCAGCTTTTATTTTTCTTTAAAGCACAAACCTGCGCTTAAAATGTCTTGATTCTGCAGCCTTTTCACAGCTTACATACCTTCTCACAAAGTATATTATGGTTTTGTTTGCACAACTGTCATTTATTTGATTAAAAATCCTTTCAGCTCCATGTCTGCCAGCTACTTATTTTTAAAAAAAGGCATTAATCTCTCTAAGAAACATCAGCTTTACTCCTCTTATCTGTGTCAGTAAGCAGTCTGTGGCACCGTAATGGAAGGAGAGGAAGCTACAACTGGTCTGTGAGGGTCTGTGAGGGTCTGTGAGGGTCTGTGAGGGGTCTGATGGGACGGGTGCAGATCAGGGTTAAAGGAGCATTACCAGAGCGCTCGCCTCCCTCTCACCTGTCACTTCCGATCTTCCCCTCGCCGAGCCGTCCGCGGCACACCGACTCAGGGTGTGACAGGAGCTTTTACCCCCCCTCCCTTCCCCCCCCTCCTCCAGTATCCAGAGAGGTGACGAGGGAGGAGGAGGAGGAGGAGGAGGAGGAGGAGGAAGATGACACACATGATCACCTGCCACTCAGCCTCATCTTCCTTTCCACATCCTCGTAAGGTGAAGTGGCGTCCACACCCGGCACCCTGCCACACGCACGCCGCTCATGACGACTCTTCTCTCTCGTCAGCTGACATCAGAACCAAACAGCCGGAGGGTCTGGTGGAGGATCCTGCGGGCAGATATGGTACTTATCGTTTACACTTGAGCCACATGGAGTGTAAACACACAAACCTGAGTCTACACACCCTCCCCTCCCCTCCCTCCCCTCCCTCCCCCTGCTCGACCACCCCCCTCGGCCCCCGGGAGCGGCGCTGACAGCAGCCTTGGCTCCAACGCACTTGCTTCATTTAACAGCAACAATGTGTCTGAACCCCGACAAGCTGTCGCATCGCTCCCCACTCCGCCGTGTGAGACCAAGCATGAACACACATCTGACTGGATTTAATGGCGTAGCGAGGAGAGAGAGAGAGAGAGAGAGAGAGAGAGAGAGCTACATAAACCAAACACCGCACTGTGTTGTGTGCGTTTTTTTTTTGCGTCTGGCTTCCTGCCAACACGCTCCTCGTCAGATTTAGTTTTCTGCCGTAATTCGATTCAGAGGAAGTGGTGGGTGTGAGTGACATTTAGAGGAGAGGAGGGGTGGGGGGGGGGGGTGGGGGGGGGTGAGTTTCATATATTGTTTAAAGCTCTTGATGAGCTTTTTGTGATGATCAGAGCAAAACATTTCAGCTTCCAGCGCTCTGAATTGATTTGAGTAACAATCTTTACCCGTTAAAAAGAGACTTTCTGTCCTTTTGTGTTAATTTCTTCTGCCAAAGATTTCAATAACAGACAAAAAAACCTTCATGGTTGTAAAAAAATAACCTCTTTAGTCAGTAATCTTACATTTGATTCCCAGGCATGGGGGGGATGTTGTTTTAAATTAATATTTTGTCAGTTATTATTAAAAAAAAGTGGGTGAATTTGATTAAAATCTGAGAATGTGTCATAAACCAGCACCTGAAGACCACAGGTGTTTGCTTTTTTTTTTTCCTCTTTTTGGACTTTGGAGTTTCCCAGCAGCACTTGAACTACTTGACAATCACCCCTGAGGGCAAATACAGTACTGCAGTAAAAGTACATAAGTATTATGAGCTTGATGTAGTTAAAGTATTGCAGTAAAAGTACATAAGTATTATGAGCTTGATGTAGTTAAAGTATTGCAGTAAAAGTAGTGGTTTGGTCCCTCTGACTGATATATTATTATATATGACATCATTAGATTATTAATAGTGAAGCATACTGGGGAAAAATCTGTATTTGTAGTCATTATAAACCATAGAAACATAAAGAGAAGAACCCAGTGTCTCAGGTGACAGGGTTAAAGTATAAATGGTGATTGGTAGTTTTTTTTAGATGCCTGTTTGTGAAACTTTTCATTTTCAAGAGGAAAAGAATAATTTTCTTAGTCTTAATTTTTTAAAATAAAGAAAATTAAAAAATCCTGTAGAGGTTAAAAATTCAGTGTAAATAAGGTGTAATCTTTGTACACCGATATACAGACAGATGCAGAGTGATACTAATAAAAACATCTTTTTATAAATGCTGCACATGAGCAGCGGTTTGTCTGCAGGAAGTGTCTCACGCATGTCTGACGAAACAGATCCGGTTTTATTTTAATCGATACAGCTCTTTAATTTTCAGGCCTCATGTCCGTTATCTTCTGTTTAACTGGTAACTACAGTTGATTGTGTGTTGGTCTCTGAGCGCTGCTTAAACACAGGTGACCTACACTCTATCATGTCCCTGAACGCATCCTGTGTCGACACCGATACAAGACTGAAGCTGCTTCTTCGCTTGTGTTAAAGTTCAATTTTAGAGCTGAAACAATGAGTTGATTAACTGATGTGTAGTTGATTAGATTGACAGGAACTTTATCAGCAGCTATATTGATAATTAATTAATCATTTGAGTCAGTTTTCAAGAAAAAAAAGCCAACCGACTGCTTGTTTCCAGCTGCTGAAATGTGAGGATTTGCTGCTTTTCTTTGTCCTCTATGATAGTAAATTGAGAATGTTTGAGTTTTGTCTTGTTGGTTGCACAAAACAAGACATTTTAAGATGTCGCCTTGGACTCATTTTGCATTTTTCAGACAAAGTACGGTGGCCCTGAGGTGCAAACCACAACAACATTTCATAATACACAAGCATTTTAATGAAATGACTGGTGAATGTTGTACCAAAACGTAGATATCTAATAAATTTAACCTGCTGTATGTGTGGGAACAACACTGTGTGGGAATCTTAATCTCTAAGAATTTTAAAACTCTGTGATGTCTTTTGGTTAAAAAAAAGGAGCCATACTTGAAAGATTTTTGCTCTAAAGATTGTAAAAGTTCACCTCCGCTCTGAGAGCTGCAAAACTGATCAGTCAGTTTTATTTTCTGCCACCTCGCTGTGAGCCGCGCACGCAAACGAAAGCTGATTTGTTTCAGGAACTCAGATTACAAGACAGCTGGCGTTAACTTTGAGGGTTTCGGAGCCTCGGGCCATCGAAGACCTCGCTCGGACCGCCGTGGTCCTCACGTCTTCATTAGTCCGTGCGGGGGGGGGGGGGGCCCTGAGTGCAGCGAGGCCCTCGGCCGCTCCGACATGAAAGCGAGCTTTTCTTGCCTTTTTACATGAGTGAGCACACACGCCCCTCCCTCCCAACAACTCCGCTTTATGTTCCCCTCAGGATTAACTGGCGCTTGTTAAATAGGGATTGTGGGAAGTGGAGGGGGTGTGGTGAAGGGAGGGGGTGGAGGGGGGGGGGGGGGGGGGGGGGTGTTGGTAATGAATTGACAGATTTGGGGAACAACAGGGTTTAGAAGTTGTGCTAACAAGTGCTGTTGTGCAGAGAAAGCTGTCTCTCATTACAGGATGAATCGAGTAGAGTGGAGCTGAAGAGACGCTGATGTTCTCACACGATACTCGAGTTCTTCCTGTTTTCATCCTGAAGCTTCTCTGCAGCCTCCAAACACCAGCCTGCTCTGAAGAAACTGCTCCTCACAGCACAGCGAATATCACGTTATAGTGAATATAGTGTTAGTGCAAGCTGGAGACGTCATTCTACAATATTTTATTTTATGTAATTTAGGTTTTTATTCTTAATTTTGTCCATTTTTTTTATTTTATGTAATTCGATTTTATGTAAATTCATTACACTTTATTTCATGTCATATTTTCTTTGAATTTGTTGAATTTTTTTATTTCTAATTGGACGTAATTCTGTTCATATTGTTATTAAATTTCATGCAATTTTATTAGATTTACTCTTATTTTTATCATGTAATTACATTTTATGCAATTTACTATATTTTATTTTATATAATTGTTTTAATGTTTAATGTTTTAATTTTTTTCTTTACATTTTTGTCCTACATGATATAACATGATACATATTAACCCCACATAAACATACATTTCATATGTTTTAATTTATCATCTCAATATTTATTGATTTATTACGTATACATTGTATGTTCATAACTTGTCCAAGACTCTCAGTGAGACACTTTCCTCCATAGATGAAATAAATGTATTATTTTATAATTATAATTCACAGTAATTGGTTAACGAGTGACATTTCACTATTTGCGTCGCGCCTGAATCCTCCGCCGCGGAGACTCAGATCCTCTGCTGCTTCTCCTTTCTCATCACTTTTTTAAATTTTTTTTTTATTTTCGACTTTGGAGAATCAGGAACACGCCGTGAGGAGATTGGCGTAGTTGTTGGTACTCGAGGCTCGGCGGTCAGGGGCTGAACCAGCGAAGGCTTTTATAAGAACTCATTAACAGACAACCGCCTCGCTTCTTCCCTCCGGCGACCGCGAGTGCCGTTTGGAGAGGGTGCTTTTCTCTTTCAGCTGCACAGAGAAAGCCCAGAAAGTCAAGGCTGGTCGCTCTGGGTACTGATTGCATTTTTTCCCCTTTTTTGCCAGAGTGCCTATTCAGACGAAGGCAAGAAGGGAATGAAAGCTTTACAAACATTAATGAAGCGCTCAACTAACAGTTTTTTCTTTGTCGGCTCTCCTGCCGGTCGGATGAGTTGTGGAGGAGGAAGAGGAGCCTGAGCAGCTCTCTCTCCGTTTGATTGGTTGACTTTTAAGGTCAGCGTGGAGAGTTTGGCTGCTTGATCAGTTAGTTTGGTGAAAACAAGCCAGTCAAATTTGTCAGAGTGAGAAAGAAAACCAAAGACAGAAAAGCAGCACTGAGCTTCACATTCTGTTCCTTTTCTATTTGTCTTTTTTCTTTTTGATGCTTTTATATATAAAAAAAAAAAAAAAAAACCCACAGACCTACTTCAACTCTGCTGTGTGTTTGATGTTTCTGTGTTTCAGACCTTCAGCTTCTGCAGAGGTCGGCACTTCTAGAAATGTCTCGATATTTGCGAGCGAAAAAAAGTCTTGATGAAGAGGAAGACTTGTGCTGAAATGTCAACAACATATCAAAGATACAGTCAGAGTTCATGTTTGATATTTATATAAATTCTGGAAGAGAAAACTGAATATAAAACCAGGCATTTATTTGAAACAGTCTTAGATGAAGTATGTAAGTGTATTTCATCATATTTTATATTAAAATACATATATTTTCAATTGCTGTTGAACTACCATCAGTTAAAACTTTGACATTAAAATCCTTCCAGCTTTTCAAAGGACACAATCCTTCTCTTTCATTGTACGCTTTTATGTGAATCATCTGCAGGAAGTGTTGGTTGTAACGTCTGTAGCTGAGCAAGAACAAAAAAAAGTAGAAAGAATTGAGGAACAAGAAAACTTTTTGATGATCCTGGTTGTGTCTCCGTCTTGGTTCGCTCTGTTCATTAGAGGACATGTTTCCGATATTGCTGAGAGTTGATTTGCTGATATTTTCTTGTGTTTTACAACAAAGTGAAAGTGAACTTGCAGCTTATTTCTGACTGACAGAGGTAGCAGACACTTTGTGTCTGTTCACTGGTTTTAATGACTGTATCAAGCCCCGTGTGTCTTTATTCTGTATTTCTGTATTTCCTGAATAATGAATATTAGCAGAAGGAAAACAGCAGCGTTCTGTCTCCTGCTTGACAGAAACAAACTATTAAAACTGTTTGCGTGTTTCGTACGTGAAGACAACTCAGGAATAAATTAAACGCATCATTAATTTAGTCGGCTGTCGATAAATGTTAACCTTTATACACAAGTGAATGTCATGCTTCAGAGATGCAAGGTCCTGCAAAAATAGACCCAGTGCATGAAGATAGTGGAGGAAATGACTGATGTTACACCGAAGGAATTATTGCTGTGGAAATGTACGTTATGCTGAATTCACTATGTGAGTCGCTAAAGGACGGCTAATTAATGTTTGTTAGTGATCAGCTTTTTATATGTTCATGCTGGCCGTTATTTCAGACGGGACTGTTGTATCATAACATCATAACATAACATCCCACCATCAGCTATGGAAGTGATGGAGGACAAAATCCACAGTCCTCCTTCTGTGCAAAAAATGTATTTCAAAGTTTATCTGAAGCTAATATGAAGCTTCAGCGTCCAAATGAGTCAAATCAAGTAGATATCTTTCAACGTTACAGTCTTTTTAGTGCCAAAGTTCCTCTTTTTGTTACTATACTTCCACCTGCAGCTCAACAGGGAAACACAAAGAGGGAATTTGATGCTAAAAAGACTGTAAATGTGTCAGATATCCACTTGATATGACTAACTCAGACTGATGAAGCTGAATAGAAGCTTCACACTGTGGATTCTGGCCTCCATCACTTCCATTGAAAGCACATTTGAAGGATCTTTTAATATCCAGTATGAACAGGAGGAATGATTACAGCGAGGAAAACAACACATTTGAAACCCGTCCTTCGATGCCTCCAGTCTGTGATCTGTAGCTGTGATCTGTAGTTGTGAGGTAAAGATTAAAGCCCACTAACTGTGTCCTCTGTGATTTTTCCATCTGCTCAGGCCTGATGGGATGGGGACGGTGACCGCGGAGGAGAAAGAGCAGTTCGAAGCCATCAGGAGTGGCCTCATATCTCTGCTGGAGAACCAGATCACACATTTTAGGTATGAAAAACCTTCTCAGAAGAGTCATAAAGCAGCTCTAATGTGTCTCCTTATGAAGTTATTCTCATGAAAGCAGCAGCAGCAGTTTTAAGTGTCTTTTTATATAAACAGTGGTGGAAAGTATGTAAGTACACTCACTCAAGTACTGTACTTAAGTACAACTGAGATTTTCTTGTACTAATTGATAGAAGAGATTTCTGCTTTATTTTGAGCTTTCAGTCTATCAGACATTCATCAGAGCATACAAACAGGTCTGATAGATTACATAGATAACTGATAGCATGAAGGTCTGCAAAAGCTGCATCTAAGTGTGCAGAAAATCTCCTCTATCAATTTGAAAGATTTAGCCGCTTGTACTAAAACATGTAAAACCACCGGTATGCTCCTTTAACTCCATCATAATGAACCGAGGCAGTCTGGGTATTTTTAGCCCCATCAGCAGCACACAACAGGTGCAGGACATGCGTCCACGGAGGCTGATGAGAGACCTCCCTGCAATCTGCGTGCTGCTATTCAGCGTCGTCGCCGCCGTGTGAACACATTGTGAGCGCGGTGTGAAAGCGGCAGCCCCGAGACCTTGAGCAACACTCGTATGAATGGACCTGTGCCATTAACTGTCCCGAAGCCCGGCTCTTTAAACACTTCACGCCTGAGAGGGGCCCTCCATCTGGCCCCAGAGAGGAGAGGAGGGGCCGCAGGGTGGGTGGGGGTGGTGGGGGGGGGGGGGTCGATCAGCGGGAGTCATTACTAACTCACCTCAACAAGAGGCTAATGCTGGTAAACAATGGACGGGACAATGCTGGGATTATGCTAATGTCCCCCCCCAGACAAGAGCAGGATTTCCACAGTTTGGTTTAGATTAAAGCTGAGCTTTCAGCCACTAAAGATTCATTTAAGGTTATAAATTTTAACTACAGCTGCTCTTCTTCACTGCCTCTAATGATTATCACTCTTTCTTACAAATGAAGAAGACTATCTGAGGATTAGCTTGTCGCTCTTTGGTTTATTCTTTGTCTTTTAGTTTAACTCACCAACAGTTGAATCTCTCCACAACTGGAGATAAATGTAGTGTTTGTTTATTTGAGTGGTTTGTACTTATAGGCTCCAAATATACACCATGTGGCCAAAAGTATGTGGACACCTCAAAAACAATGGACATTAAAGGCTTTTCTTCTTGTCAACAAATCTCATGTTTGGATCCAAACCAACAATGAACTGATCTACTAACAAGTATTGTCAATCAAAGCCTGATATATCTTATTCCTCCGTTGTTGTCCAGGAACTATTACAAACACGTCAGTGAGTCACACTGCTGCACTGGGTCACATGTTCCTTCATTATGAAGAGTTTGGTCTCGTTAGTTTGTTTAGAAACGGCTCCAAAGACTAATAACAGCATCTGGAAAGTGTTTCCATGTCAGGAAGAAGCTACAGTGCATGCGTGGTTCTCTTTATAGTAAAAAAAAACTTCCACGCTTGTCATATTGATCATCTTTGACCATGATGATCTGATCATGCAGACCCATGCAGTGATGCTAGCATGTCGTGCTACACATCACAATAGTTTAAGTAGTCACGTTAGTTTGTTTAGAAATGGCTCCAAAGACTAATAACAGCATCAGGTTTTCACTCTCTGGAAAGTATTTCCATCCGTGCACATATGAAGACGCTGATCTGTTGACGCTGCTCTGCTAGCTTGTTGCGCTACGTATCACAAAGTCTTGACTTTGTACTAAACTTCCTTGAGATATTTACAAGTTCCGGGTCAGAGTTTGATCAATACGATGAGCTGATTGTTGAGTGTAAAGGGAACCGCGTCCTCGTGCATCAGCAGTGGTCCCTTCACTAGTGTTTATAATGTGAATTCCTGGATATGAAACGTTCATCTGGAGGCTGAAGTGGAAATTATAAATGAAAGTTTTGATAGCATTGAGTGAAAAGTCAGGAGGCTCGTCTTCACCCAGTTACAACAAACACACTTACACTGATATAACAGCTACAAGAGTCTCATGTTTTACCTGCAAGATTCGTGTTTTAACGCTGTTGTTCATCGTTTGTGATGTGAAAACATCAAAAGAAATAAAAAGTTTGCGTCCTGGTGGAACCGGTGGATTCTTGCGTTGTGTTATAAGGAAGAGGCTCAGATGAGGGTTTCGTTGGAGGCTACCACTGACGACAGAAGTAAATAAAAGAAATCCAACGGTCAATTGTGATGCTAACTCAGGCTCCTACACAAATTAAATAACACAGAAATGTGTTAGCATACTGCACAACAAGTCCAAGCTAATAAACAAACTTACACCTGTAATTCAACAGAAGTGCACAACGTCGCTTACCTCTCCCATGAAGTACAACGACAAAAGGGGAGAACATAGGGGTACAATGAACTGAGTCTAAAATGTTCCACATGTTGACCCTGCAGGAGTAGCACGTCAGGATTTAACTATTTACAATTTTTTTTGTGTAATTATAACACATATGCTGCACAGCTGACCCTGTTACACTGGTAATAGTTCAGTTATAAACTCCAAACACATCGCGGTCAGAGAGTCGATCACACTGGACGGTAGAGGAGACACGGAGACGCTGGTACGTCAGTCAGTTTAAACCGCAGTTTAACTGACTTCTCTAACAGAGCTGAGAGCAGAAACACAGTCACTCTGCATCGCTCTGTTGTTTCCACCAGTTATGTATTCAGGTCATTTTAGACAAGACTATAGAAGTTTGCAGCCTGTCATGTTGTCACACATATCTCAGAGGGATAACGTCACTAAAGAAAGTCTGAGTAAACTTCATTTATCCCTTGTGACTGTGTGATTAATTTCTTAATCATATGAGGTCTCTGGGTAACGCTGGTCCTGTGTGAATAGAACTATAAGTGGAGGCGCTGTAAACGCCCCCCCGATGACATAATCCGACAAAAACACAGATTAATTTTGAAAGAGCAACGACGGCCAATGGTGTAACTTCATCACTCACTCACTCATCGACAGCTGCATGTTTAGAGCTGGTCCCACTGTTGTAGTCCAGCCAAAAATGTTCCCACTGAACAAACAAATGAATAAATTACTTCCTTCAACTTGTATCAGACAAAACAAACGAGTATAGAAGCAGTTTCTACAGTCGAGGACATTCAGACAGACATCTGATCCAGGAATGACCCGGGTCACTGTGTTGGTCTGAAAGGGGAATTACTGGTTTCATGTTTGCAGCTAAAAACAAACTAATTAGACAATTTGTGAAGCTGTAACAAAAATACGTTTGATATTTTTACTTAATAACTGACTAAAACAATTTGCATTTTAGCTGATAATCTGTTTAATGTCATATATGTCATCAATTCACATATAAATGTTTTACTTTGTGTCAAAGGTCTTTATCAGACAATTCAGGCCTTTTCAACTCATTCTGCTTTTGGATGAATGGATTAAATATCATTTAATGAAATAAATATCATGAACTTTACTCCAGTATGAGCTGAAGTCCTGCCAGATAATAATCTTCAAAACTTACTTTGTTTTATGGTTTTATTTTCAGTCGTATCAGTGTGAAGGTAACAAGAACATCTGCCTGTAGGTTTTTGTCCAGTAAATGGCTGACCCCTGGTGACTACATGCCTTTGTTTATTAAGTACTGTTCACTTGTCAATTAGCAACGTGAAACCTTCCTGAACTGCCTCGTCTGCGCTCAGACGGAGCTGGAGGTGAGAAAAGCTTCCTTCATCAGTGTAATTAGATGAAAGGAGGCAGCCATCTGTTGACGTTCTGACTGATGTCTTTCTGCCGCTGCTTCCATCTTCTATTCTTCTTTTGCTTCTTCTTTTTTTTTTTTTTTTCACACAGTTGTCCCTGAGATTGTTTCTAAATGTGATGCCAGCCCACGTTTTGCATCTGCAGGTACTGCTTTCCCTTTGGACGACCAGATGGGGCCCTGAAGGCGACGCTCTCCCTGCAGGAACGGGTAAAGGAACATGTTTAAATAACTGTGAAATATTTGCACAAACTTCCTGTTCGATGTTGGTAAAAATCTTTACAACTTTAAATAAATATGTGGCTGCTGTTTGTGTTTGTTTCAGGTTTTGATGAAGGACATCACCACTCCTGTTCCTCCTGAGGAGATGAAGAAACTGGTGCAGAAGTGTCTGGAGAAAGCAGCTCAGATCAACTACAGTCAGCTGATGGAATACGCTCAGATCAAAGGTGAGACTACGGTTTCACGGTTTCACTCCGCTGAGGTGGATTGTTGGCATAATGATAAAGTCTGATGGAATTGCGATTCCTGCTTCTTCTTCTTCTTCTTCTTCCACTGTAGAAAAAACATTCATGTCCTGCTGCCGCTCACTGTTACAGGCCTTCACGACACATGTATGTCCAAAAAATGTATGTCCTCTCTATCACCACGGAAACTGATCAAAACATCACAGGGCTCATGTGGATCAAACCTGACACATTCATTCTCAAAAAGCAGCAATAAAACGTGCTGATATATCAGTTATTGCTGCTGCCATGGAGGGATTATGAGAAAATAAGCCCCCCCCCACCCCACCCCACCCCACCCCACCTTTCAGTAACATTTTGCAGGTGAACCAGGACTCTCAGGTGCTGCTGTTGGTTCACAAACTGCAGCTGAACCTCACAGAAGAGAGGCTGGTTGAAGCTTCCCGCCTCAGCAGATCTTCACTGATATTATAACTGATATTATTATACAAAATACTACAGCAAACCATCGATATGCTGTATGCTGTGCAGCTGTATGACAGAAAAACAGATGATCAGAATATAAGGTTTGATTTGGTCGGCAGTTATTCAATATTAAATGACACTATTAACCAGGTTATCTCACTGAGATCAACGTAGTTCAGCAGAGAGAAAGAAAACAAACAGCCGTACAACATCGAGGACAAACAGCATCACTGAGTAGACTTGAGGTTAAAAGTTTAACCTTTACATATACTGTTCAGGTCCAATTTGACCCATTTTTATTCACTTGAGAGCAGTAAAAACACCCTGACTGACATTCTTTTAACCTGAAATTTTTATAACTTTTCCTAAAGTGATTCAAAATATATAAAATGGAAATATTTCAACTATTTTTGTGCAGCTGATACATAGTTTTGTACATGAAGGGTGTTTCAGGTTGATTTTGACCTTTAGTTATTGAACATTTTCAGTAGCATTCATTGAATTCATGATGGCAGCAATGTTTCTCCTGTTTTAGGTCAGTCAGTCATGCACGTACGCAGGCGTATGCACGTGCACATGGTCTTACAAGACACCACAATACAGTCACAGTGGTGAAACGTTTGTCAGACACAGACAAGAACTTCTTACATCACATTGCAAACCAGGAACTTTGTGTTCTGCACAAAAACTCAACAAATAAAACCAGCAACAAAAGGTTTCCTTCCTGAAACACCAGAAAAAAACATCAGACATGAAGGACATAGAACAATAATGAGACTTTGAATGTTTAATGTTCTGTAAACACACAGTGTCAAACCTAAAGGATAAAACTCTCTCTGCTCTCTGAAAGCTTCATAAAGGATCAATCAACCATTTATTAATGACTGATGATGTTTATAAATTAATAAAAACAGATTTGTGGTTCAGAGGTTTGGTGTAGAGACTAATTATGAGGTGATGGTGTGAAAATAGTAGAATATGAACAGTATTTAAGGGTTAAAATCAACCAGTGGGATGACGGATACTGTCATAGATATATTCACATAAATCTATAGACAGACTCTATTAATATTTTATATCAAAGATATTTCAGGAATTCGGTTAAAACTGTTATTACTCGGTGATGTTTACCATGAAGTTAAAAACGAAACCTTATTTTCTTTTGTCTTGAATGTAAATTTCATTAAAAACAAATGATTGAAATAAAATAACGAAAACGATAAATAACATTTTCAGGTTTAGATTTATGGAATATTATCTTTTTCCTGCATGTGAATTCAGTATTTATAATTCCTCTGTAAATGTAAATGTGTTTGAACGTGTTCAGCAGACGCTCAGGCAGCTCCGGAGAAGAAACTGGAGGACATGATGCGACTGGGAGAGCTCTGCATCGAAGTCCTGCAGCAGAACGAAGAGCATCACTCAGAGGTATTTCACACTTCTGCTTTAGACACGTAACACCACGGTGATGAGCTTTAAAGTCCTGCTTTACTTATAAATGTGTTTTACTCATCGTTACTTCACTTGAGAGTTTCTCTGCGCTCGATTTAAATCTCAGTTTAACACGTTTACCTACAATTCACAACTACTTTGGAGCCAATTATGGTTCAGTATGATGGAGGAACTTCTTGTTACATACCTTTAAAACTTGTCTGAACAGGATCATTAAACATATTCTGAAAGGTTTCTTTACTCCCACCTCCTGACGTTTTGACAGCAGTTGTTACCGTGATAAAGTCGTTAGATGTGGGGATGTAGCCCGTGATTAGTTTCATTATGGGTCCGTTTGGTTTTGATTAATTAATGAACCACTGAGTCTGTAAAATGTCAAAAAAAAGACCATCTGTCCATCTTTATCTCCCGTTAATAACAGTCCAAAACATCCACCGAGACTCAGTTTATAATGATAGAAAACAGAAGAAATGCAGCAGATCTTCATACTGGAGAAGCTGGAACAAGAGAATGATTGGGATTTTCCTTATTTTTTATTGATTTTTACATGTGGATCCATCAGTTATTAAACTGTAATTGATTAGTAAATAGAACAATGGAACGTTTCAGGACTAACTACATGCTTTTAGTGACTTCTGCTGTTCGCAGTAGTTTTAGATCTTAATAATAAGTGATGATTAATGATGAGTATTTTATTAATCCCAATGGGAAATTGCAGACTAAATTAATAACTGATTAATCACTAATGTTGTTTAGTTTAAAAACTTCACTTTGGGAACTAGAGATTAAATGTATTCATTTTGACTGAGGCTCGGAGATCCAGCCTGCGTTATTATCAGATCTGGTCCGCAGATTATTAGAACGTTTTTTTGGTTTCTTTTATTTTAGAGTAATTATTTAATGTTTAGGAAAAGCTGCAAAAGAATTGAAGTATTTTTGGAGGTGTTTTTTATTTCATAACTGATGCAAAGAGAAAGAAAGCAGCTTCACAGCAGTGTGTTAAATACAAAGGAAGGAAGGAGAGTCAAAAGGTTTTCATGGTCAGATCTATGTGTGATTTATATTGTACATCAGATGCACATAAGACGGTTTGTTTTATGCAAACAGGTAAACAGTATTTTAACACAACACAATACAAAATTATTAACTTCCTCTAGAGAAGGTGGACATTTCTACTCTACTAAATATAAGATTTAAATGATCATCATCACCTCCACCTTCATATATTACTGTAAGATTTTCTTATTCAACAGTATTTTGTTCAGTATAAAGAATGATGTGTTTATAATAATCTGTGTAAACTATGAATTAATTATTAAATTTGAGACGGTAAACATGTGAGCTGAATCATCAGTAACTTTTAACTGACAGGACGTCACTGTCAAAAGAAATCAAGTCTCCATCTTGTTTCATTACGTTAACAAATTAACTCTTCTTCTTTAAATCTGTTTTTTGTGTGTGTGTGTGTGTGTGTGTGTGTGTGACAAAGACGCCACGAGTCACTTGATCATTTCATTAAAGATTCTTGATCACTTTTAGCTGCACTGTCCACTTTTCTTTTATTTGCCTTCTACTGGCAGCGTTTTACGCTAAAGTGGCAGATGACACGGCAAGTGGCGGCGGCGGCGCTGCATTATCCGTCTTTCATCGGAGGCACGATGAAAACAACGCCCACGGACCATATGCACACGTCGTTTTATACGCCACGGTGTAAAACTGATCAATCATAGGTGTTGAGACGTAGCGGTTTTGATCGGCCCTAAGTGGCAGCGTGGCGCTCAGGCATCTGTTTCTGAGCTATTAATAACACGCCACGCTCTGCCGCTGCCATGGCGACTGGCGTGATCTCTTCTTTCCGAGCTTCAGATGTGATGTTAACTGGAAATTAGAGGCTTTTTTTTTTTTTAGAGCAACGCCACAAGCTGTCACGGCTTAAATTTAGAGATGAATCATAATTGTTTACCGGGCTGCAACGTGCTCGCTGCACCTTTGTGGGGTTTTTTTGTCAGAGTTTCATTACGATGACGTCACAGTGACGAGCCGGTGCTTCAGTTGGTCCACATCATCTTCTCTTTACAGTTCTTTTAGTTTTTTATCACTAACAAACATGACAAATACAAAAAAGAATCAACTAAAGAAGCAGAATTTTACACGTAAAACACACAAAAATCAAATCCAGAGACAGAAAGGTTTGGTTGTTTGTTCACTCAGAGATTAATGGGATTCATAAAGGGATTAATACCACAAATCTATTAAAAGATCAGTCTTGCATTTACATATCAATCATGTAAATTGTTTGGAGGCAGCAGTTCATAAACCTGGACTGGGAAACTCCCAGTGGAACCACTGCAGACACTTCAAGAGAAAATAAACTTTTTATTATTTATCTGACTTTCTGTCCTTTCTGTTTCTCTTTTCTTTGTACCTATCGTGGAAGGGAAGAGAGGTAAGTCTGCTGTGTGTCTTGTGTTTCACTGTCAGCCTCTTTTCTCTGACTGCTGTTGTGTGTGATTAATGTCTTCCATGGTCACTGGATTATTAATAATAATCTGCTCCTTTACGGAAAACACCTCAATGCAGCAGATTATTATCTCTTCAAAGTACACTAAACACACAAAAAAACACAATACCAACCATACAGAATCGTTTGATATTGTTTTTCAGAGTATTTCTTTAGTTTTAATATGTGTGAATGGTTATATGGGAGCATAATGTGAAGTTATTACAGCTGCAGCGTCAGACACGTGCGGCCATTTTGTTTGGATCATTGTTGCAGATGATGAGGGGCAGAAAATACGCAGCCTGATGTCATGGTAGCTTATTGATGGACATTTTCAGTATTTATAAATTAATTAAGTTGCTGGAAACCCCTAAAGTCACTGTTTAGAGGTGAATTCCGCAACTTTTCACCACACCACCTTTGCCAGACATCTGTCAGCTCTGGCTAGCTAACATATGAAACATATTCCTGTAAGAAACAGCAGCTAGTAGCAGTGATAACGCTAACGCAGACTACACAACGTTAGCTCTACAGGCAGTGAGAAATGAACTGTGAGTTTTACCAAACCGTCAACCAGCAGCACAGAAGCTCCTCTCACGCAAGTAACGTTAGCATGAAAACGAGCTAACGTAGCTAACAGTCAAGTCAAGTCAAAATGTGTTTGTTTAGCACGTTTAAAAACAGCCACAGTTGACTGAACAAAGTGCTGAACAGACTTAAAATACCAAAATACATTTATATAAAAGTAAATAACAAATAAGAATTAAAGAAAACAATGAACATAATAATAATAAAAGAAGAGAAGAAAGAGGAGCTCAACTCAAATTGAATGCCAACGAGGGTCTTCAGCAGTGACTTACAAGTTTTCCAGCGTCTGAGCAGATCTTTATATGAAGGTGAGTTGTTCCACAGATTTGAGGCGGCCATCGCAAAGGTTCAGTCGCCTCTATTTTTAGAAACCGGATCTCAGAACGTCCGAGAGCATCTGACTGGTCGACCTCAGCGCTTTAACTGGAGTATGATGATGCAGCAGTTCTGCTAGATAAAGTGTTGCCGGCACATTTAAAACCTTAAAAACAATAAATAAAATCTTAAAATCAATCCTGAAACGGACAGGAGAGACGCCAACGCTGGTGTCATGTGATCACGCTTTCTTTTCCCGGTTAGAGGACGAGCAGCTGCATTTTGCACTAACTGTAGACTGAGACGTAGTAAAAAGATGAATAACTCTCTGAAAACCTTTGGGGGGGAGAGATCAGCCTTTACCTAAAAGTTTTAATTGAAAAAAAAATAGTTTGAACAACTGAACTAATCTGCTCATCAAATTTGAAGGAGCAGTTGAAAATCACAGTGTTAAAGGTCTTTGCACACCAAGTCTGTTTTTTTGGTATGTGTTTTTTTTTTTAATCCGTCATCCAACAAATATGGTTACGCACAGAAGCCTCGCACACTGAGTCCGATGCGTTTTATTCACTATATCCGTTGCGAAAGTTCGCAATACGAGTCAAAATGGAGTCGTTAAGCAGTAAGGATGATTTTGTTGTCCTCTAATTCTTGAAAGAAAAAGAATGAACCACACAGTATAAAGAAGACCACCAATATACACACACATACACACACACACACACCTGATCACAGGTGATCACAAGTGATCAGCCTTTCGACAGCCTCAAAACGCTGCAACATACAGACAAGATCATGATCAATAGTTGTCTGCGTGTAACTTCTCTGCTGGAGCTGATAGTTATCAGTGTTTCCAGGTTGTGTCGTTTGCGTGTACGGTGGCTCTGAGCGGTCAAACAACTCTGTAAAGGCTTTTGACGGACGCAAAAAAAAACCGCAGGAAATCGAACCTGGTCCGAAAACTTTAACGACGGACGAAACTTTTGGAGTCGGTGCGTAAACGTGATTGACACAACGTGACGTCATATTTATTTTTTAACGTGCGACAATTTCGGACGAAAAAAACGGACCTTTAGCATTACTATAACAATATTAACTGCATCATGTTATATAAGTGTCATATGTTCTTTTTAAATAATAATATTAAAAATATATGTATCTATGTACCATTCACACACTAATGCAGCTCAAAGTGCATAACATTTTTTAAAAAAAGAAAAGAACATAAAAAAAACAACAGTTAGAATATTAAAATATTTTGTGTCAAATCTTCATCTGAAAAGTAACTAAAGCTGTCAAATAAATGTAGTGGAGTAGAAAGTATAAAGTAATATCACATGGAAATACTCAGGTAAAGTACAAGTACCTCTAATTTGTACTTGTAAATGAGTAAATGTACTCAGACGGGTTTTGTAGACTTGATATCAGTTCATGTTAAAACATCATTATTGAAAACTGAGATCAACACACATCCTGTAGTTTGATTTCATATCTGTATGCATGTAAACATGGTCTGTATATCACCTCTCTGCTCTTGTGTAAATATTTTTCCTGTAGTGCTCGCCGCCGTGAGAGCAGAAGGTCACCGCAGCGGTAAATAACACAATAACAACAAACAAGATGTACAAGTCAAACGGAATAAATAAATAAAGACTGTGAGAATAAAAGTGTCCTGGTTCTGTTTTCATGAACCCGTGACAGGAAGTGGTTTCTGACCCTGAGGCTGACGGTTCAAAGGATTTCATCTGTTCATGGTAACATAAATGCCATAAGTCCTTTTATAAGAGGAGGTTTCATCTGTGAAGAAATGACTTATAAGGCTTTAAACTCACACTCAGATGATCAGTTATTATAAACCGAAACAGCAGCCAGCAGCACAAAAAACTCAAAGTTGACAGAAAACATTCAAAAGTCAGTTTTTAGGTTGGTTTCCATGCAGCCATTTCAGTTTATCACCATGGAAATCAACTTGCAGCATCACAGTCAACATCTAATCCATTTTTTCTTTTTGTTGTTGTTGGTTTTGTTAGTACTCTTGTCATGCAGTCGTGAACAGAAACTGTATTTTCAAGGTCCTGCTAACATCCAAGTTTGGACAGTTAGCTGCCAAAAAGCATTTTTATGCTTGAACGATGTCAGAAAAGCAAACACAAGAAGACAAACAATGAGCGAACATGGACATTATGAAAAAAAAAGGACTGTGTGTGTGTGTATTCAGTTTTTTTGTTCCATTAAAAAAAAAAAAAAAAGAAAAAGAAATCTTTTCAGCAGTCGATTCTCATATTTGACACGCTACAACGTCCTTGCACCAAGTTTTCAAAAACACTCCCTGGATGCTAGCGTATATCACCACACAGCCGTAATGTAACAGTAACAAAAGGCAAGGAGACTAAATGCATTTTTGATGGATTATCTATCTTTAGCCATTTTAAAGACTAGATTGAATAGATTGAATTTTGTACAAATTGACTGAAACCAGCGGCTGTCTGGAAAGATGGAAATCAATCTAAAAACTACTGAAAAATGCTCAGAAGTGAATAATAGTTTGTAGTCAATAGACTAAAACATGAAAAAAAAAAACACCTGCGTGGTCTCTTTAAATCAGATGTCAGTCGACAGCGGCCTGAGGACTGAATGTACTTTCTATAAAAGAATATAAATAAAAAAATAAATGAATCCCAATGGAAACAATGTGAATTCAACCTAATTTAACTAAGCAGCTCCATAAAGAAATGGTTTTTCACCAGTTTGGTGTGGAGGAACTTCATCCATCCAACACCTTCAGGCTAAACTGGAACCAGAACTTATCACCTGACATCTTGGTGGCTGAATTAACTTTTCATTAATTAGCTGGTCACCTTCCTTCAGTTGTTTGGCTTCATAAAAACCCTTGTTGACGTCTGATGCACCAACAATACCCTTCAAAAATGGGAAACATCTTAAGTAATAGTGATGCTTTTTTCACATTTTTTTTTTTGGCAAGTGGTTTGTTGAAGGGAGGATATAGAAGAACGGATGTCCTTGGCAGTACAATAAGTACCTTTAGCCCATCATAGCGCTGACGCTCTCCTCCTCCTCCTCCTCCTCCTCCTCCTCCTCCACCTCCTCTTCCTCCTGGTTGTAAACAGGCTTTTCTCTTATTCCTTTATTTCTTCCCTTGTTTGCTTACCACTACCTCTTGCTCTTTGTTTTTCAGCTTCTTTTGTCATTTCTTCCCGTCCTTTTACCTGTTTTTTCTCATATTTATCTCCTTGTTTTGTCTATTTGTCATTCCTTCGTTATTCTTTCTTCCATGCTTTTCATCCTTCTTGCCTTCTTTGCGTCTTTCTTCCATTCCTTTGACTTTCTCACTTGCTTCTCTTCTTTCTTCTTTGCTCTTTCTTTTGCTTCTTCATATCTTTCTTTCCTTTATTTCTTCTTTTCTACTTTCTTCCAGTTTGCTCCCTACTTCCCATTTTCCATATCCCCTCCTCTCTTACTTAAATTTTCCTTACTTCCCTTCATTCTTCCTTCTTTCTTCCATTCATTTGGACCTTGTTTTGGTCTTTTGTCCTTCATTATCATATTCTTTTTTTAAATCTATTTTCCCCTCTTTCTTTGCCTCTTCTCAATCTTTTGTTGGTCCTTCCTTTTGTCTTTTTCCTTTTTTGTTTCCTTCCTTCTTTCATACTTCATCCCCTTTTTTATAACCTTTTCTTTTTCTTCTTTTTGCTTCCTTACGTCTACTTTACTTCTTTCCTCCTTCCTTTCCTCCTTTAATGTGTTCTTCCAGTTTAATTCTCGTCTTCATGTCTCCTTTTCCTCCTTTTCCTTGAATCCTCTGCTGATTTCTTGTCTTTTCTTCCTCTCCTTTTTCTTTCTTGATGGACTGATAGCAGCGTTTATTTACAAGCAGCTGTTATTGAAATGTCTTGAGATGAAAGAGTTTAAAGTGTCGAGGAATCGTCAGGCTGGTTTTTATTAATGCTTGTGTTCGTCGCCAGTAACGGGGAAACTGAAAAGGCGCGTTTGAAAGGCCTGATGAGTAGTCCTGCGAAGCCACGACTCAGAGCTGCTGCCGTGTCATTTCTCTTTTTCCCACCCGTCTGACATCTCTACCTCTTCTTCCTCGGTTGTACACAAATACCGACCTGAGTGCATCAGCGTGTGATTCAAGCCTGGTTGCACTTTTCTCTCAGAGGTCCTTTAGCCATCAATAGCAGCGGCCACCTGAGCAGGCTGACCTCTGTCCGCTGGAGAGCTACAGCAGCCCAGATGCTCTTTAGACTGAAGATATCTTCATTAGTTAATCAGCAAGTATTTTCACAACAGCACCTATGGGCTTTTTTTTTCCCTCTTCTATTCAAGTTTAAAAGCAGCTAACAGTCACAGCAGCCAAAGAAATATTGCATCTGTCTCCATTTATTCAGATTTCTAAAGCTTTTGACAGGTCGTGTTTTTTTGGTGTTTAGGCAGGGCGAGTTTATTCGTAGAGCACATTTCAACAGCGAGGCAATTCAAAGTGCTTTACACAGAACATTAAAAGCATTAAGACAAGGATAACATTTAAATACAGTTCAAATAGTTATTAAAGCGTTATAATAATAATAATAATAATAATAATAATAATAATAATATCTTTATTTATGTAGCACCTTTAAAAACAGAGATTACAAAGTGCTTTGACAGACAAAGAAAAAGCAGTACAATGCAAACACACACAAAAAAAGAAAAACAATAGAGAGATGATAAAAAAAGATTAAAAGACAATACAAAGATGCTCGAAAGACAACATTAAATAAAAGCAAGTCTGTAAAAATGGGTTTTAAGAAGTGATTTCTTCAATGGAGTAATAGAGGCATCCACTCATTTTCTGACATCTGTAATGAAGATGGTCTCAGAACATTTAATGATTTGCGAACAACATATAACCTACCTGGCTTCTCCTTTTTCTTATACCTACAACTCAGAGCATCCATGCGTGCTCATGGTGTTCCCTGGAGGCAACCTCTCTATACCCATGAACTCCATCTATTATTTAATGTGGGAGTTCGGTCAAGTTGGTTTATAACTTGTTACTGAATTCTCTGTGTGGTCCTCTCACTGTTCACCAGGTGTGGGAAAGAGAGTTTGAACATCTCGGTGGTGAGATCAATTGGTTATCCCAGTTTGGGATAATCTGGACCGCACATCTAAAAATGCTGACCATAAACTTATTCATTTTAATTTTTTTCATAGACTTTATCTTACACCTAGAAAATTCTATCTTATGAAACTCACCCTCTCCGTTTTGTCATCTATGTACTCTAGGCTGTGTGGGCTCATTTGTACATATGTACTGGGAGTGCCCTGGTGTGGCTGCATTTTGGAAAGTAGTAACTTCTGCATTATCTAATCTTCTGGGGGAGCATCTTCCATGTTGACCCAGATTGTTGATTCTGAACGATACTTCAACACTTAACCTGCCATCTACCAATTTTTTTTTAATCTTATTTGCGGGTATTACTGCAGCAAGCTCTTAGATGGAAACCTCCTCATTCCCTTCCCGAGTTGTTGAGTTGAAGGAAATTTTGTGCCATCCAACGGTTGACATCGTTGAGACAATCTACAGCAGCAGCAGCTAGGCTTCTTGGGTCACCGGGTCTCAGAGGAAGGTATATCAGTGTGTCGTCTGCATAGCAATGAAAAAAACATTGTGTTGTTGAATGATTTGGCCAAGTGGAAGCACGTAGATAGAAAATAAAATTGGACCTAAAATCGAACCTTGCGGTACACCACCGGTAATGTGGGCTGTGGAAGAAGTGAGGTTACCAATGGTGACTGAGAAGGTTCTTTTTCAAAGGTAAGAATAAAACCAATCAAGTGCAGCGTCCTTGATGCCCACCCAGGTCTTAAGACGGTACTGGGAGTGCCCTGTTGTGGCTGCATTTTGTAAAGTAGTAACTTCTGCATTATCTAATCTTCTGGGGGAGCATCTTCCATGTTGCCCCAGATTGTTGATTCTGAACGATACTTCAACACTTAACCTGCCATCTACCAAATTTTTTTATCTTATTTGCGGGTATTACTGCAGCAAAAAAAATGCAAGCTCTTAGATGGAAACCTCCTCATTCCCTTCCCGAGTTGTTGAGTTGAAGGAAATTTTGTGCCATCCAACGGTTGACATCGTTGAGACAATCTACAGCAGCAGCGGCTAGGCTTCTTGGGTCACCGGCTCTCAGAGGAAGGTATATCAGTGTGTCGTCTGCATAGCAATGAAAAAAAACGTTGTGTTGTTGAATGATTTGGCCGAGTGGAAGCACGTAGATAGAAAATAAAATTGGACCTAAAATGGAACCTTGTGGGACACTGGTAATGTGGGCTATAGAAGAAGTGAGGTTACCAATGGTGACTGAGAAGGTTCTTTTTCAAAGGTAAGAATAAAACCAATCAAGTGCAGCGTCCTTGATGCCCACCCAGGTCTTAAGACGGTCAACTAAAATAATGTGGTCTACTGTGTCAAAAGCTGCACTCAGTTGAGAGAATAGAACATAGAAATAAGCTAAAATAGAATAAGACAGATAAAACAGGAGAATAAAAGTTTCAGTGCAGTGTGAAATATTAACCAAAAGCCATTATTTATTATTTAATCGAGCGACCAACAGAAAAGTCTTCAGCCTTGATTTAAAAGAACTGAGAGTTGCAACAGACCTGCAGTTTTCTGGGAGTTTGTTCCAGATATGTGAAGCGTAAAAACTGAACGCTTTTGTTCTTTTTCCAAAAATGGTGAATAATCAAACACCACATTAAGGATCAAGAACACAGTTTGAAGACCAGCTTGACTAACTTCTAACTAAGGATATAAGATTAAACACACACACACACATATCAAGATACATATCAGCCATGTTTAGTAGCCATTAATTAGTCTTTGACTTGAAGCTAGAAGGATTTGTCTCATCCTTAAAGGTGGCAACTAAACCATCCGGGCGCCCAGAATACAAGAAGAAGAATCCTCACACATCTCAGCCTTCAATTTATTAAATCTGTCAGTGCTCTGCTACCTCTGGTGTTATGACTAAATGTCTAAATGACTAAATCTGGGAGCATTAATTTAGGATTTTTTGGCCCCAGGAAGTACCTTCAGAGACCTGTGAGTGATCAGACATTAGATGTTTTTTGAACAGTTGTCAGTAGGTTCGCGTCTGTGTAGCAACACCACGACAACTTCCTGTTTCTCTGATATCGTTTTGTTTTGTTTTTTCTCTCCGACTGTCTGTCTCAGGCTTTCTCGTGGTGGCCGGAGCTGATGGCCGAACACGCCGAGACGTTTCTGTCTCTGTACAGAGCCGACATGGACGCCGCTCTGCAGGTCCAGCCTGTCGACTCCTGGGACAGCTTCCCGCTATTCCAGCTCCTCAACAACTTCCTGCGAACCGACCGTGAGTCACACCTTTCTGTTTTCAGATCAACACAGCTGTACGCCAGGGGCATGGTATGTTTCAACATGGGTCTTAAACTCATAATTGTGGTCATTTTGACTACAGATCCTATTTTTGAGGCAGAAAACCATCCGGTGCAGTCGCCACTGTGATAATTTAGTATTTTACTGTCGCTGATATTCACTTTACCTGTTTGTGTGGTGCACAGGTGGGAGGTTCATTTAAATTGACTGATTTTTGAAAACAGAGCACAAAGTCACAAATGTATTTGAACACTTAAAGGATAGATTCACTGTTCATCAAGTGTTTTGTGTCTTAACATATTGAACAGATATAGAATGAATGAACATAGAGGTTGACTGGAATAATATGATTTGGTACAGAGTGTGTTTTGTGTTGTTTTTGTTTGTTCTTATTGTTTCTATGCAAGTTATATTTATTCTCTTGTGTTGTTTTGAATGTTTTTTTTCAGCTTTGACTTGATCGATTAGACTAGAAACGTTCTCTACTTCATCCTACGCCCTTTTCCAACATTGAAAGGTTATTATTTGTTCGGCTTACTGAAAGTTTGTTTCGTTGCCAATATATTTTATTTTGTTATTTTAACATGTTCGAAATAAAATAATCCAATCTAATCTTAAACCAGCAGTCAGGTGTCCATATGAACAGTGAAAGAGGTTTTCCTCGCTGTAATCACTCCTCCTGTTCATACTGGATATTAAAAGATCCTTCAAATGTGCTTTCAATGTAAAAAATGCATTTAAAAGTCTGTGTGAAGCTTCTATTCAGCTTCATCAGTCTGAGTTAGTCATATCAAGTGGATATCTGACACATTTACAGTCTTTTTAGCATCAAATTCCCTCTTTGTGTTTCCCTGTTGAGCTGCAGGTGGAAGTATAGTAACAAAAAGAGGAACTTTGACACTAAAAAGACTGTAATGTTGAAAGATATCTACTTGATTTGACTCATTTGGACGCTGAAGCTTCATATTAGCTTCAGATAAACTTTTAAATACATTTTTTGCACAGAAGGAGGACTGTGGATTTTGTCCTCCATCACTTCCATTCTTGAGAAATGCACCAAGGTACTACATATCTACACATAAACATCAAGTTTACATAAAGCGTTTCATATGCTTGCCTTCAGTCTACTTCCAGGGTAACTTGCAGGTGTAGCATTGATAGCAATGTGAATGCCTACGGGGCGACTAATCTCAGTCTCTGCTGGAAACCGTTCAGGCTGCCGGTGCTTTGGCAGCCAATAAATGCACATTTATTTATCAACTAACTATGTCTAAAACAAGACATGCGTGTCTCTCGCAGTGTGTGTGTTTGTGTGTTTGCGTGTTTATCGTGCCAGTACGTAGTCACAGCCAAAAGTGAGCGGTGAAGTAACTATTCATCGCACAAAGTGTAGATAAATTAATCTTATCAAATTTTTTTTTAATTAATGTTTATGTACAATGGCATCTTTCCGCATGAATGAAACGCTTGTTGTTTGTTGCTTGATGGGAGTTCAGCACCAAATTGAATAAATTAACAATAAATAGTTTGCAGTTGATGGATTTGTTCTTTGCAAAAAAAAGAAAAAAAAAAAAAAGGAATCTGCTATTTTGCATGAAGAGTATCAAACACAGTTCAGTGTATAATTTCCTGCTGCATGTAATCACAGCGTCACTCTGCCAGTTTCTGTGGGCTCTGAACCAACAAGTGTGTGCAGCAGTCAGATCATCCACACACACACACACACACACACACAGAGTTTCTCCAAATTAAATTTTGTCGGTTTTCTGTCTCCGGTGGGAAAGCTGCTCCTCATAGGAAGCTGAATGATCCAAAAACTGAAAAACAAAAAAATCTCTCTTTCTTATTTTCACACTGCTTTCTCACCACCTCCATTGCCTTCACCCCCCACCTACTGCACACACACACACACACACACACACACACACACACACACTGAGAAAAGGACGTTTAATTTATTCACCACATAGGGTTTCTGTGTAGTGCAGCCCTTTAAAATTCACACCTTTTTAGCTGGAAACATTTTATAAGCTGCAGCTTTCGAATGAAACTTGGAGATTGTTACAGCAAGAAATGAATGCTTAGATTTATTTATCAGTACAAACAGACTTCTGGTGCTCAGATTCACCTGCTCAGGAATAAAAATACACCAGAAATAAGAATTACCTTCGTGAACTGACGCTCAGCTATGACACCTCGCTGATACCTTTTTTAATTTCTTTCCATACTCTCCTCTCTTCTTCTTCTTCTTCTTCTTCCAACCTGACCTTTATTTTTGTGCGTCTTAAAACTGCAGCTTTTTTTTTTTGTTGTTGTTAGAGGAAATGCCCCACACGCCACGGCACACGGTCTCACCGCTAAGAGCGCTAATTAACACCGGTGACGCCGGAGAAAAACAAGTCTCGTTAAGAGAAGACGAGGTTAACGGCACCTCGCACGCTCCGCCGGAGAGTTAATTAACACGAGCGGCGACGGAGGCGGTCGAGAAAACTGTCGCGGCAGGATGAGAGACACGATCGGCCGTCCGCGGCTCCGTCTTCGGCTCGGCGTCGGCTGACCTGTCTTACCTGTCAGCAGGTAGAAGAGGAGGATGTTAATATGATGTCAGGCCGCTGTGTCACTTCCTTTGTCTTCAGCTCAGCTCTTATTTATTTAGTCAGTGGACATTTTTTCTTCTTCTTTTCAGCTCATATAATAACTACGAGGGAAACTGTGGGATTTAAAATGCATCGATTCTATAAAGTTTAATTAACTTTTATTGTGAATCTGCAGCTGTTACACTGCAAACAAACTAACCTACATGAAGTATAGACTCATAATTTCCAGAATCAATGCAAATTATTCAAATGTAACTCTCTGACAAGGTTTTCTTTGTCGTTTGTTGTTCATATTTCTAAAATCTAACATCATCTTGTACAATGAGAGTAAGTAAAGAACAAAAACATGAACTTATGCTGCGTTAAAACTGTAAATCTAAAATGGATAAAAATCTGAATCAGTCTTATTGGGCGGTGAGACGTCTCTTCTGTTCTCTGCTGTTATCAGCTGCTCCAACGACGACAAACTGAGTCTTTTGCTTCATAAAATCTCTTTTACTTTTACAAATATCCATTAAATCTTCACGTTTCCATCGTTGATCTGAGCGACGTCACGACAAAGGGTCGACCATGAAACTACACTGGGCCGACGATGCAGCTCATCATCATCAACTTGATTCCACAGTCTTTTACATTTCCTGGATGAAATTCCACCTTTTCAGCGTCATATGTGTCTGATTTTTGATTACAACGCAGATTATGATGAAGGTGATTGAAATGAGCTGACTCAGCTACGTCTATGTTCATGTTTTGTTTGTTCCCAAATCCTGAAATCATGTCTCAACGACCGATTTCAGACTTTAAGACTTGAGTAAGAATGAATCTATGGAACAATCTGGAGGATAATCAAAAAATATGATGTATTATTCTGGAAATATGTTAATATATGTATAAAAGGAGAGAACTCCCCATGCACAGCCAGTATCTGGTCGGTCGCAGGAACATATAAAGTGACTTTATTAAGAGCGAACAACGTGTTTCGCCTGCAGCTTCTTCAGGTTCGCTCAGTACATATATGTATATGTACGTATATGATGTCACATGTCGCCCCCTGATATGTACGGTGAGCGAAGAAGTTCTGATTTGTTTTGGTTGTCTTATACGTTGAAGTTGCTTTTTAACAATTTGTTTTGGCAAATTTTATAGAAAAAGCATAGACGGATATAAAATATGGATTTGTGGATCTGAATAATATTATGATTTGATATTGTCTGGGATCCTTTAAGGACTTGGATTCGTTTATTTATACAGCACCTCAAACACAAACAGTTCATCCAAAGTGTTTCATTGTGCAGAGAGAAAACCAATGAAAGATGATAAAATAAACAATCTATCAATCTTCACTGACACTCACATATCGATAAAAGACAGAAGATGAAACTACAGGGAATTTTATTGCTTTCAGACTCATTTATGAACAGTAAAACATTCTCTGGAAGACATCAACACAGCAGCAAACAACATTTCAGGAACAAGGAAACACTTTTTTTATACCAACTGATTTCTGTAATCTGCTTTTTTATGTCTCGAGGTCCAAACAGTGTGAGGAAAAACCTTTAAAAAATGACAAACTAGGACGTTGCGTTGCTGTATTTCAGATTGTCGTAGTATTTTCTTCCCTTGATAAGCAGCATCTCACTGTTCAGATTTCACTCGACTTGCATGCTGCAGAGAGAAAAAAAGTCTCGGCTCATTGTTTTTCTTTTCTCTCTCAGCCTCTCCATCGGCTCTCCGAGGCTTTTGTCTCGCAGCCAGCTGAGATTTGGCGAGATGCGAGGCGTTATTTAACATGGATGATGCCAAAGTACCTCAAATACAGTAACAGACAGGCAGGCAGATAGACAGACAGACAGCCCAAGGGCAACGTTGAGAACAAAAAAACTCAGCGCTTCATTATGTGAAGAACCCACAAATCTCTTTTTTTTTTTTTTTGTGGCTCATATCTTTTATATTTTTTTCTAATTACTGTCTTCTGTTAATGCCGTAATTATTCCAAGTGTCACAACATTAGCCGACTTGAATCGGAGCGTAATGAGGCAATAGACGAAGCACAGAAACACAGAGCGAGCAAAAAAAATCATCGTTTTGACTGTTTCCGCAAATGAGGTCTTCCCTCTTTGATAATTATGTCTAAAGTGAGAGGAGAGAGATTTGTTTGAGTTCAAATCCATTCAGATACTCAAAAACAAAACAACAAAAAAAGATAATGACGTTGATTTATAAGTTGCCTTCTCTGAACCTCACAGTGATAAAACATGAACAATCCTTGACTTCTCTAATTGCTCAAAAACAAAACATGAACAAAACCTCTACATCGACGGCCGGACGCCAACAATCTCAAGGTGACTCTTACAGGACTTTTCTTCAACAAGTGTATTATCTCTCAGTTGTTCTGCAGATTATTTAAATGCTCACTTGATTGTCAGCGTGTGTGTGTGTGTGTGTGTGAAGGCGAGCGGTTTGCGAGGGAGGGAGGCGGGGTTTTTTTACTCTCTGGAGGGCAAAAAGGCTAGTGTTAATCATGACGGAGCAGAGCGAGAGGAATTAAAACTAATGAAGTCCTGAGAGACCAGCCTGCTCGCTTCTCACCCAAACGCTCACCGTCGTCGTCGTCTCTGTGTCTCTGCTCGCTGTTGACTCTTACTGTCACAGAGGATTTATCTGTCTTGTTTGACAAATCCACAAAGCAGCAGCCACGGGGGTGGGGGTTATCATTGGAGGGGGGTGGGGGTGTACACAATAACCTGAACACCTGTGCATCCGCATCCGATCTTTTTAAGGCTTGTTATTGTTTTTTTTTGAGGTACTTGTACTTTACTTTACTTTTTGTCTTTTGACGTCTTACAAAAAGCAGTGTGTAGTCGGGGTCACATTTCACATGTCTATGAGTTGTTAACAGCTCCACCAAATAGTGATGGATTTTTGTTTTTGTGGGGGGTTTTTGTTGTTTTTTTTGAGCCATTTCTAAACAAAATACAGTAACCAAACTCTTCATGATGAAGGAACATGTCGCCCAGTGCAGCATGTGGACACACACAGGCTTTGATACACGCACAATACTTGTTAGTAGATCAGTTCATTGTTGGTTTGGATCCAAACATGAGATTTGTTGACAAGAAGAAAACTATAGAAAATCGACAGTCTTATTCTTTAAGTTCTGGGAAAGATCGTGGCTTTGATTAAATCAATGTAATCTGTGCGGCATCATTTTAATAATGTCTTTACTGTTAATTTCTAGTAGACATAGTTGTGTGATGTAGCTTCTCTGTTGTAGGTTTAATGGAAATGGTGTGAAAGGTTATTAAATTTGCTTACCTGGTCTTCTTCTGGCCCCCACCCCCCCACCCCACACAGCTCACCTGTGCAACGGGACGTTCCATAAACACCTGCAGGACCTGTTCGTCCCCCTGGTGGTCCGTTACATCGACCTGATGGAGTCGTCCATCGCCCAGTCCATCCACCGCGGCTTCGAGCAGGAGACGTGGACCTCCGTCAAGTAAGGCTTTGAAATCCAGCACAGTCGGGGTGATTGACGGGTGATTGACGGGTGATTGACAGGTGATTGACGGGTGATTGACGGGTGATTGACAGGTGATTGACAGGTGATTGACGGGTTAGAAGGAGTCGAGAAGTCGAGGTTTATACTGGACTACATTTGGCTGAAAGTGAAAGTTTTTCAGTTTCTTTACTAGTTTTTTCAGTAACTATATTTCAACGTGTAGCTAGGATCTGCATCACAATGACTTGTAGATTCAGATGTGGGGTTATTGTTTGTCTGTACTTTCATAAAGTGAATATTTTTTTTTATTATCTTCCACTTAGTTTGATCTGTGTTTTCAGTGTTTTTATTGTCATTTCACAGGAAAGAATAATGTAAGAGCTCTTCTGTAGTTTGATTATTGTACAGCGACATTTTAACACATCTGGACCTTTTTTGCATGAAAGGAGTTAATAATGACACCTGCTGCCCGCTGTGGTTAAACGGTTGTTCACCTCTGACCACAGCCAGGATGGGGATGGTTGGGTGTTTGGGGTGGCTGAAAAAATCGTTTCATGATTCTGAATCGATTCATGATTCATTCAAAAATCTATTATTTGAATGTTAGTTAATAACGTAATGTTGACAGGACGAAAAAGACGGAACTCAACAGGGCAGTGCAGCGAAACACATCGGCTGAAATACAATCTCAGATCAGAACCCATCAGCGAGTCTGACGACGATTTAGCTTTTTATTAGCTTTTTTAAAAATGATCTGCATTCATATGCATATATCTGTTTATAGCAATTAGCTGAAATGTCGTCTGGAATGTCTCAAGTTGCTAATTGGACTGTAAACAACGACCTGCGCACAGAAGAGGCCCAGATATCCGTCATCTGTCCGCCGGCTACACCAGAACCTCTGAAATATTGGTGGCTAAATCATTGTCAGACGACAGGCGATGGATTCTGAGATTAGCAGCAGTAACAAACGAGAGCAGCTGACCAACACACACTGCAGGACTTAAACAACTTAAACCTCAGAGATCAGTCTGTTTCAACTCAAAAACTCTGACGGTAGCAGCAGAGAGGCTGCTCTCCACCGCCAGAGATTAGACGTCCTCCTGCTCCCCTTACTGCAGAGCAAACACACCGACTTATGTCTTTACAGAAGACATTTAACTAGTGATGTTGGTCAGTAAATTACAGGCAGAAGACCATAAAATGCTTCCAAATGAATGCAGTTAAAAATCAAAAAGCTGCATATTCTCTCACACTTTCCTCTGCTGACAGTAACTTTTATCAAGATCATTTATCTTAACTGCCAGTTATGTTTCTTATTACATTTCAGTGAACTAAGAACACCAGTGAATGGTTCGGCTCACAGTAGACGGGAGACACCTTTTCTATTCATTCAATTAACCTCTGCTGGGTTTGGATAGACGTGTGTTTGTTACACCTGTAAACACCCAACAGTGATGTCACAGGGCTCTGAGGTTCACCTGTACATACGCAGCAAAGTGAGAATTAAACCACTGGAGATCAGTGAAAACAAGATTTTTTCAGGGGTGTTAAGTTGCTATTTACGTGGACTCTGAAAGGTTTGTTCAGACAAGAGCTGCAACGATAAATTGATTGATTAGTTGGCAACTAATAAATTAATTGCTAACGATTTTGATAATTGATTAATCGTTCTGAGTAATTTTTTAAGAAGAAAATGTCCAAATTCTCTGATTCCAGCTTCTCAAATGTGATTATTTTCTAGTTTCTTTAGTCCTTTATGACAGTTGTGGACAAAACAAGACACTTGAAGACGTCATCTTGGTCTTTTAGAAATAACCGTTGACATTTTTCACTATTTTCTGACATTTTTTGGACCAAACAATTAATCGATTAATCGAGAAAACACTCAACAGACTAATCGATATTAGAAATAACCATTAGTTGCAGCCCTAGTTCAGACTGAACACGGTTACTTTATAAGCATGGCATATGAGGTGAGTGCAAAAAAGCAAGTGGATGCAAATTGACCCCGGATTCATTGACGAGTTGAAAATATTTCAATTTGAGCTCAAAATTGCACTTATTCAATCCAATTCATGAACGTGCACAGACTAGAAAAATAAAAGACCACAACCTATATTGGATGCACACCTCATGACGGTATACCTTCAGTCTTTCATTTTCTAATGCCCACTGTTACTGTCACTGTTTCTTCTCTTTCTCTTTGTATTTTATTCTTTTAACGTTTCCCCTCTCCGCCGTTGATCGACCTCGCCGCTGACTCTGACCCAGCAGGTCGTTAACTAACAATCTAGCGAGCGTTCCTCTTCCTAAAGTCCCCAGCCTCCCCCTCACGCTGCCGCAGATGCCCAGCTTCTCGGCGCCCGCTTGGATGGGACCGCTGTGCGAGAACACGTATGTATGAGGGGGGAGGATAGAAGACTCAGAGGTGTTGCTGTGGTTTGGATTAGAGGTCTTCACAAGCTCTGAGAATGTATACCACCCCCCAACACCATCTTACCTGAACCAAAGACAAAACCAGCAGTGGAAGAAGTATTCAAATCCTTTACTCAAGTAAAAGTACCAATACAACAATGTAAAAATACTCCACAAGTAAAAGTCCTGCATGAAAAATCCTACTACAGTAAAAGTACATAAGTATTATGAGCTTGATGTAGTTAAAGTATTGCAGTAAAAGTACATAAGTATTATGAGCTTGATGTAGTTAAAGTATTGCAGTAAAAGTACATAAGTATTATGAGCTTGATGTAGTTAAAGTATTGCAGTAAAAGTAGTGGTTTGGTCCCTCTGACTGATATATTATTATATATGACATCATTAGATTATTAATAGTGAAGCATCAGTGTTAGAGCAGCATGTTACTGTTGTAGCTGCTGGAGGTGGAGCTAGTTTACACTACTTTATATACAGTTAGCTAGTTTAGTCCAGTGGTTCCCAACCTAGGGGTCGGGCCCCTCCAAAGGGTCAGCAGATAAATCTGAGGGGTGGTGAGATGATTAATGGGAGAGGAAAGAAGAAAAAACAAAGTTCTGATACATAAATCTCATGTAGATATGATAGCTTTTTTTTTTTTTTAAAAATTCAGCATTATTATGTTAAATGAAAAGAACGCTAATGCTAAAACTAGCGCCGCTAACAGCCGCAATCACTAACAGGATGCTGGCAGAAGTTCAGTGATTTATTTTGGAGGTATTTCATCCTCTGAGCACCATTAATATCTGAACTTTATTTCATTTAAATCCATCCAATAGTTTGAACGTTGGACCAACTGGTGGATCAACACACAGCTTCTAGCAAGGCTAAATTGGCCTGTAGTGAAGGCGCCATCTCTAACATGTAGACACATTCAAGTCAGTCATTTTCTGTGTTTTCATTGGCTGACTGAACATGCTCGTTCAGTCCAGCAGGGTCTCGTCAGCATTTTACAAAGACTGAACATTTGGTCTCAGGTTTGGTCTTTGGGTTTTCAGGGGTCAGATATTTGTGAAGGCCTCTAGTTTGGACCTGAATGCTCAGCAGTGGCGTCCATCACTGTAGCTCTGTTTGTGTCGATCTGTCTGCATGATTGTCCACAAATCTGAAATTAATTATTGTAACAATAAACGTCAGAACTACACTCATTCCTTTTGCTTTTTTTTTTACTCCCCCGCATGAAATCCGACTTTGTCTTGCCGCTCAGTCTTGATCTCTGAGAATCAAAGCTTTAGTCCATTGTTCTTGTCTGAATGAACCCGGACAGGGTTTGAGAGGGAGGTTTGTGGTTCTCAGATTGTTTCTATGACACTGCGGCTCTTTTGTCAGCGTGATGCCACCTGCATGCGAGACTCCGGTGAAAAAATGTTCAGTCCTTGTGCCGTGCGGTGTGCATGCTTCACGATGTGAAGAATGTCTGTCGGTGCAATAATAACAAATCAAATTTTTTTTCTGTTGCAGCTTGCAAGGAATAAATCTACCTGACATCTTGTAAGTTGAGAGATGTTTCATATGTGTGAAAGATTTATCAAATATAAAACCTGCCTGCACCTCTTCACTTCCAAAAATGTCCCTCTGTATCAAAATATGACTAAATATAGACAATTAAATAGACACAATTAGCATTTTCGTGTCTCAAATCTCATACTTCTGTACTTACACGTAACATTTTGAGTGCATAAATGCATTCACACTGAGAAGTATGGAAAAATGCACTGTGAGAACCCGGATGGTGCACTCAAAACAGTCAAAAAGTTGATTGTTGAACTATGGACACTTCTCGCCCTCAATGGTCGCCATCTTGGCTACGTAGCAGAAGGAGAGGGACCACTTTTCAAACTGGAAATGGCAGCCGAGTACGTTGTAACTACGGTGAACATCACCACGTTATACAAATGTAAGTTATACATGTGTTTTTTAGCACTAAGCACCACTATACTGTTGTCGGATATAAGCCATCAGTATGTTTTTTGGGTTAATTTAGCAGTCTGTAATGATTTAGTAGAGCGAACGATAACATGAATGCTAACGCTAGCTAATGCTAATTTGTGATCGTCAATTCCGGTAAGTGCACAACTGTTGTGTTTGATTTGAGACGACACTACCCTGTAGAAATTCATGCACTACGCCAGTAATATATAGTGTACACAGTGTACTAACAGTAGTATGTGATTTGAGACACAGCTCATGATTGTCTTTCCTGACACGGACAAAACTAGACATTTAAATACACCTTGAACTCTGGGAATCAACAGAATAATCAATAAGATGTTGGTTGCAGTTGTTGGGTAGATTGAGCTGTGAGTGAAGTTTGATCTGGACTCACCTGCTCAGTCTGATTTTCTAGAAACATCTCTAAATGTTTTCACGTGTCTGTCAGTCTGTTTCAGAGCGAGTGAGTCTGTAGCAGAACTGGCAGCGTTGGTGGCCATGCTGGGAGGTGGAGGGGGAGGTGGAGAGGGAGGGAGGAGGGGGGGGGGGGTCTCAGGAGGCTGGTCGAGGGTGTGTTTCTTAAAAAGGCTCCTCATGCTGACTCTCCCCCAGCCTTTCCCACAACATGGACCACACTGTTCCTCTACCTCACTTCGCTTGGCCCTCCTCAATCCAATGAAAAAACAAAAAAAAAAAAAAAGAGAGAGAGAGAGAGAAAAAGCTGGCACTTCATTAGCGAGCACAGACGGGCGAGTGGGATCGTCCCGTTCCCCGGGGAGCGGGGCGGAGTGCGCTCAGAGAAGAGCACCACTAATTAGACATGAGGGGGATAGCCACCGAGTATTAAATTGCACCGCAGACTCAGCCCAAAGCGTTTATTCCTGTGCGCCACTTGTTAAGGTAACAGTCTTTTAAAGGCGAAGTGAGAAAAGTGAGGGAGTGAGTGGCGCTTGTTTTAACCCCCCCCCCACCCCCTTTCCATCCTCCCATGGCTGTCATTCTAGCCGGGCGCTGTACACTTGGATGTCGGTGGCGGCGAGCGTTGCCATGTGTTGCTGTGTAACCTGTGCGCACGGGGAGAAGGCGGGGAGAGACGTCCATCTGTCTCTGTTTCAGAGCCTGGTGCCGTGTTTACTGACTGAAAGCACACAGCTCTGCACCGAAAACTAGCAAAACCTGTTGAAGAGGACCAGATACTGAGCGCTCATGATGGTTTTTGTAAAAAAAAAAAAAAAAAAACTGCCATGAAGTGAGGGTCATACATGCATGTGCACATTCAAATCAGCTGCTGAGATCTTTTTTTTTTCAATAATCCCATCTTTGAAAGTCAATTTTCTGCATAGAAATAATCAATCACACTCTGCAACCTGTGTATTAAATGACATTATAGTCTCATGTCCTCGATTTGTGTGACCCATGTTGTCAGAAAATCAACACTAGAGAGCAAACATTTGAAAACAATGGATTGAAATGATTGTTTCTTCACACTTCTTTTTATAGGTCTCAAAATGCAGAATAATAATAATAACAATAGTTCTACCTAATTACATGGTTCTTTCAAGGAGACTTGTATATAGAAATAAAGCTTCAGGTGTTGCAGTGTTCTTGAATGCAACGACACAGTTTTTCCAAAATGCTCTCTGCTCACAGCTTTATTACCATCCAAAGATCACATGATGTAAACATTATATCATTATCATCTGTGAGTTTTAAGATCCTGCTTTTCATATAAATTGGATGCCCATGTAGTGGATCAAACTCTAACCAGGACTAATGAGAAACAAAGCGTTGACAGAGTTTATGATACAGATAATTCCAAAAAACAAATGAATATAAATGTAGCTCTAAAACATAATAAGATACTTAAAAAGTTGTTTAAACTGATGTTTTGTCCACTAGTTTCAGCAGAATATTCACTCTCTTTTAGCTCTGTTTTTGTTCTCCACCAGCTCCTGAGGGAAATATCTGGCTCTTTAGCTGCTAAATGCTCCACTATGTTCACCAGCTAGTCTACAGCTAACTGTGTCTGTTTGCTGTTTGGTGCTGAGCAGGTAGTGAACAGCGGCTTTTTACAGCTTTTTTTCTGAAAACGACGCTATGAGAGCGTTGAGCACTGCGATCCACGACCAACACATTACACACTGACAGATCAGACATTATTATTATTATGACAAAATATTGATTGTAGCTGCTTTACAGTAAGTAAAATAATTGCGTACCTTCCCAAATTCAGTTTGAAAATAAACGCTTTTACTGCAGTTAAAATTAGCAACACCTACACCTGGAAAGAAGGAAGGAAATTAGTCTTAAAACTGATGTAATAGTTGTGAAAGTTATGGCTCATAGTTAATAACATTTAAATCAGTCAGTGTCGTCACACTTCCTGCACTTTCTACTACATTTCCAAAAAAAAAGGGTTTGGTGGAACAGCTGAGCATCATCTTTCAGCCACGTAGGAAAACACATCAAGTCCACATAATATTATATTTTATATATTTTTCCTGTCCTCCATCCTTCCTGCAGTAACGGCTCCGCCACCTCAGAGGATTTGTTCTGGAAGCTGGACGCTCTGCAGATGTTCGTGCTGGACCTCCACTGGCCAGAGCCCGAGTTCGCCAAACATCTGGAGCAAAGACTCAAACTGATGGCCAGCGACATGATGGAGGCCTGCGTCAAGAGGTCAGACTGCTAGGAACTTTCTTTATTTTTATACCGAAGTGATTTCCCTTTGATATTATATGTAGATAACAAACAACACAGTAAAGTAATTCATACAGCCAGTTTATGACCCAAACAAGCTGAAAACATCAAAACTCAAACAAAACACCTGAAACGAACATTTTCTTTAGTGAAGCTGATTCTTTAAATTCTTACAATTGTATTCTTGTTTTTAAAAATGCTACAGTTCATTATAAAATAATGCGTGTTTTGTGTTTTTGTCCCACAGAACAAAATCTGCATTCGATGCCAAAATGCAGAAAGCGAATAAGTCAACAGACTTCCGGGTTCCTCTGTCGGTCTGCACCATGTTCAACGTGCTGATGGACGCCAAGAAGCAGTGCTCCAAACTCTGCGTGCTGGACACCGGCCAGGAGGTAAACTAACCGGTAACACTGCCTGACATCAGTGATGAGAACTCACAGGGTTTATAGGCTCATATGTTCCAGTCGCACTTTTAGCTGAAGGTTTCACTGCTGTCAATATGTTTATCATTGATTCCCAACTGTTCATTTAACATCTTATTGAGCCCCAAATCTGGCCTTGAAACCGTTGTCTGTATATAAAGATGGATGAATCGAGGTTGCACTGGAGCCGGTTTGAAGCCCAAAGTTGCAGCTTATGGATAAATAAATATATAACTCAGTATGTAATGAAGTAACTTTAAAGGCATGCTATGCAGGATTTCATAGAGAGAGAGAGAGCACAGCGGTGGTTAAGCGAGTTAGAGAGTGAATGAAGAGAGGGAGCGGCGGTGGCGAGAACAAAGCTGTGAATCAGATGAATGAAACGTTATTTTCTGAGTGTTTCATGGAGGTTATGTTCTAAAGCACAAACCTGCAGGAAGGTGTCGCATCGCCGGACGTGGTGTGAATGCAGAGCTTCATCACGTGTGTGTGTGTGTGTGTGTCTGTGTGTGTGTGTGTGTGTGTGTGTGTGTGTGTGTGTAGCTCAGCCCCGCCCTCGGACAAACACACACATGCCTGTTCTCTTTATACATCCGTGACCAGGAGAGCAGAGGAGTGTAATAATAAAATAATAAGAAAATATGAAAATACAGGCAGAGGACGGACTCACACTTCTAGTGGGTCATAAGTGATGACTGAGAGGGATTTCTTTGAGTCTATACATTGTTTTTCAGGAAAATCCTGCATAGTTTACCTTTAAACTTAGTGAAATATTGCAACAATAGTCTGACTCCCAAGTCCTGGAGCCGGGGACTTATTAGAGCGCCTGAATATAGAGATTGAGAGCAGAATGACGCGATGAAAACAATGATCGACTCAGTATTTATAAACTGGAGTCAGTTACTTCAGCCTCGAGATGTGGTAGTCGCCACCATCTTCAAACAAGCAGAACAAATCAGAAAGATGAACGAGGTTGACAGAGTTTGTGCTTAGCTGTGTGATTGGTGCATTTGGTCAATTATACATTGCAGTGATTTGATTGTGACTCGGCCCTGATGAAGCCATTTTCCTGTTATCATGTTATTCTGTCTCATCTCAAAACACCAGAACTCATTTATTTAAAAAAAAAAAATCTGAAATTGGAACAAGAGCAATCATTTTTATATTTTCTAGCTTGGCTGAACATCAGATTAAATCACTTTACATGGACAGATGTGAACATTTTTCATTTCGCGTCTCACCATCAGAGACTCTGAAAGTCCAGAGCGAGCGTGTCGGCTTCTAAAAACCCCTCCGCCGTCTTTTATTCTCAGCCTCGCACCGTGCAGGTCGAGTCAAACTGTCAGATCAGCCACTAAAACGTGACTGTTTCCTCCAAACATGCAGCAAGACGAGGAGTTCAGGTGTATTTGTGTACACTTGAAACGGCCAAACGCTCGACACGAGCAGTTAAATGGATGACCGTGAAGCCTGTGTAAGGCGGCAGCCTTGGCGCCGCTGAGAGCGAAACCCTTGGTTGCCGGCAGTCTTGACAGAGAGCTAAGCACGCTGTTCTCTTAACCTTCAACTTCCTCTCTTCACCAGCTTTCCACCGAGCCTCCGCCGCCGCTCGAAAAACACATACAGACTGTTTCTGCTGCTGTATTTTCATATTTTTAATACAACATTTCTCAAGGTTATACAAAGATTATTTCAGAAAAAAAAAAAACAAGCGAGGAAAGAAAAGACAGAGTGAAAAAGAGCAAAACAATAAAGAGGGAATAAAAAGGTTGGATAGAGATGATCTGTTCTGCTGAAGTGATTGGTTGATTAATCAATGAGTCGGTATTTATACAAAGAATTCAACAGCAATAGGACACTGGTTCACTAATAAATAATGACTATATTGACCTTTTCCAACAGCTGTTTTAGGGAAAAAAGGCAGTTTCACACTCGTCCTGTTGGGAAAGTTTCACTGAGATGCTGTTAATCCAAGCAGCAGAAGAGAGTCTCATCATCCTTGAAGCCTTTTATCTCGTAGAAGTGAGATATTTTCATTAAAGCGTATATAAATCCCACATTATAGCTCGTCTGTTAGTCAGTCAGACTCTAACAAGAGGTCAAATTATTTCCTCCTCATCGTTCTCGCTTTGCTGTTTGACAGATGATTCAGTCCTCGCTCATGAATTTATTTCCTCTGTGACACTTTTATTGACTGACCGACTGACTCTACACGTTATTGGTCTTAATGTTTGTGTCGATGGTTCATGTTTATAAGTGACGTGTATCCGGCTCCGCTGTGAACACCGGTGAGGTTCTAAACGGTGACACATGCACAGATTCAACAGAAACGTGAGCTGCATCAAGAATAACAACAATAATAATAATCATTAACACAGATGACGCGGCTGTTGCGAGCATACATGTCCGAGATTAGAAGATACAGATGATGAGGATGATGTCGCTCTCCTCCATGTTTATTTTTAACGGGCTGCGAGGTGCCGACGCTGAATGATGACGACAAGCGATTCATGCAGAGAAGTGAGACGTTAAAAAAAAAAAAACCCACATATGCAAGTTGCTTCTGTTAAGTCCCGTAGTTAACGGGAATAAAGCCCTCTAGAAATTAAAAGACAAGTTTATTCTGGTAGTTTACTCACTGCAACTGGAATGTAGCGTATGCAGATATAAGTAATAATAATAATAATAATAATAATAATAAACTTTAGACAGAAAAATGAGAAAAATGAGAGATAGTGCGTTACATTAAAACAGAGGAGACACAGCTGAAAATCTTAAGTAAAAGACATGATCATTCATGAATAAGAATACAAATGCCTTAAAATGGATTAAAATGTTTTAGTATATGATGGTTAAAAAGATATGTTTCTAAGTGTTGTCAATGGAGACTGCTTCTCTAACGTCTTTAGGTAAGGCGTTCCAGAGTTTGGGAGCATAATTGAAAAAAGCTGCATCTCCACTTTTTCGGCCCTGATCCATTGAGAAATTTATTAATGAGTAACAAGACTTTGAAATCGATTCTGGAAGTAGCGTGTCATCAGATTTGGCTGTGCAATATTATTCAACATTTATCATATAGCAATAAGACGATAGAAAGAGGTTGACCACCTAACAGATTATTATGAGATATAGCTACTGATAGCTACTGGGGGGGAAACTAAAGTGGTTGACGCACTTCCTTTGTGCTGTAAATCGAGCTTTTGTTTTCCTGGGAGATAAGATTCAGACAGAATGTCATAGTGACAACGAGGCTTATAGGGAACCAGTCTAAACACTGATGGTGTCATTATTCTATAGCCATTACACTGTGCGATCAGCATTTACTTCATAATGATAAATTAAAGCAAGAAAGACAGACATATCAAATGAAGACATATCTGAGGCCATTTTTCTCTTTTGGATTCTTGTATCTTTTAAGGAAAAATGCCAAATATTGATTCTTCAAGGACACAGTGGGTGTCATATTATTCCGGTGTGTGTCTCTACAGCAAAGGATGTTTGTATAGTTGACATTTTACGGACTAAATGTTCAATGATGATATTAACAATTGAGAAATATTATAGAATATATGTTGCAGCTGTAGTTTAGTGTTGTATTCACTGCATGAAATCAAGTGCGCCCTATTCATTGGTAACCTGTCTGACCAATCACAGGCTTTTGTGTGTCAGAAGAAGTCCTCTAACTTCAGGGGTCAAAGGTTACAGCATCCAGAACGTACAGAAGATCAAATATAAACTTCATGATTGTAGAGAACCAACTGGGAAAAAAATGAACAGAAAGTTTGACTTGAAAGGATCTGACAGCATTTTCTTTTAAAGTGAAAAATGTATTTTTTTTTCTGCAGGAAGAAATTACCTCCAATAGTTACTCTATCATTCCAGCAGCAGCTTCGACAAACAGCCTGTGATATAATAACAAACAGAGTCCTCGACAGATTCAAAGGGAATAAAAGGACATTTTATATTTGTCCACTTGAGAGGAACAAACTGATTTCATGAAGTCTCTCTGGGTCTCCAAACACAACAAACCTCAGTCTGACTTTTTCATTCAGTTCGACAGGCTGATCTTCATTCAGCCTAAACACTCCATCTGAATAACCTTGATAATAAAATATTCAGTTTTTGATTGAAGTCCTGGTTTTGTCAAAAAGGAAATAAAATTTAAAACTTAAAATACCAGTGGAAAGATTTTTGTATTAAAGATATTTCATGATTGCTTTCGTGTTGAACATTAAGTTCTTGAGTTTTTAAAATCTCCTGCAGGTTACAAAACTGTTTGTAATGATGATGTTTTATAATTGGCTGACTGTGTTTGCTTCCTTCTTTTCTTTGTCTCATGTCCCTCATGTCCATGTGTCCTGCACATCATTGTTTGAATCCCAGATTGACAAACAATGGGTAAGTTCCCTCCATCTCCTCATCACCTATTTTCCTTCTCACATCTCTCCACACGAGCTCCGCTTCTTAAAAAAAAACTAATTTGTTTTGAAATCTTCTTCATGTCAATAAAAAAGAGCTCAAATCATTCAATCACCAACATGTTAGTGAGAGAAAATCACGTAGAAATCCATTTTTGTTTTCTTGGAAACTTTTATATGTAGAAGTTCCTGCAGAGCTCCAGCTGTTCATATTATTTATTATCACACCTGAGCGGCTTCTGATTGGCTGAACACACCTGATCCAGCTAATCAGATGTAGGCAAAGCAGAGAAAGTGAAAAAAACATGCATTGTTGTTGCTTTCCAGAACCTGGAGTGAGCACCGCTTCTGTACTTACAGCATCATATCATCGGCATATATGTTGTTTTTTTTTTAGATCATAGTTTTCTGGATGTCTACAAAACTCCAACAGCTATTGTTGAAAAAATGAGCTGATATCCAGGTTTAAACAAGGCTTTGACGTGACATCTACATGAGACTCACGAGAATATTGTTTCTTGCTTCTTTTCGCCTGTTTTGTGGAGTCGTTGGAGACTGTAATGGATTCATGAGCTCATCCAGCAGTTCAACGCCCACACTGTTGGATTTTGCCGGTTTAGTATTAATAATAATAAATTCTGACACTGACGTATGGTAATGAAAAGCTTGTTTTGTCATACAGGAAGTAGAATAGATGTTATGTTTCATATGTGGAGATAGTCTGTTAGATTACTTATGCACTGAGTCACTGTGTGTATTTCTGTGTGACATTGACGAGGTTTTAGAGACACAAGTTTCTCTTCTCTTGCAGAAACAAATGTCAACGTCTAACAGTTTGCAGCCTGTTGCACCGTCTGAATGTCGGCGGCTTAATGTTCCAACAGTTTGGTATCTTCCTGACTTTGGATATTTTGGAACTCTGTAGATTGCATTAAGGTTGGAGGCTCATTAAAGTGAAGCAGATGTTAGATATTGCGCTGAGAATGGACAACTCAACAAGATCAAACTCTATACTTAGGACAGAATAATGCTTAAAATGTAATAGAAAAAGTAGATAATTTGCATTTATCCATAAATTAATGCAGGTGGTTCTGAAGGCAGCAGATATGTTAATAAATCTGCCTTCGATTTGAGAATGCTGTGCTCTTCCTCCCTTTTTTATGTAGCTTTTGGGGGGAATCTGCATCATGGTTTTTTTGTGTGTGTTGATTCAAATGTCTGTGAAGAATCTGCACTTGACGTTTTAATCCATTGTTGCATTAATGAATTTAAAGCTATAATATGTAATTATTCCACATTCAAATGTCTAAAAACAACTAGACCTATGTTATATATGTTGTTGAGTTGTGTATTTACATTATCCCAAATGTTTCCAACAGTTTTCAGCCGGAAGAAGGATTTTAGTCATTGGACGTCTGGATCTTAAGTTATCAGAGAAATAAACTGGACAAACGTTAGCAGCAGCTCGGCTAACAGCCCCTCCAGGAAGTCGGGTGGTCACCAAACATCATTGGAGAAATATTGATATTTTTTTTGGGTGAAACAGCTTCATTCTGTGTTTTTACCTGTAATGTCTGGGTCTGTTTGTTCTGGAGAGGAGGAGACCTCTGGTAATTTGGCTCCCGGTAAAAACATCCTGATCGATGAACACTGGAGTAATCCTATCCCGATGAAGCTGGTTATTTAACAACGAAGTCCCATGATCCCTTGCTACTTCACACCGTCATCACACTCCATCTTTTGTTATTGTTTTGATTGAGACCCCTAGTGGCTGAAATTACATATTGTGCGTTTAACTGGAATCAATGAAAATGCTAATCTGTCTGTCGTGGCTTTGCCACTTTGGTCACTTATATAAACGTAAAGTAAATATAAAATATAAAATAGCAAATATAAATAGTGTCTTAGGAGTTGTGTTCAAAATGTGACCTGGTTCAGAGCACATGACGAAGACCAAACCTCTTCCTCTCCTCTACTCTGCTTTTTATGGCCAACTTTGAAGAAATAAAAAGGCAAAAGCAGCGATATTAACTGAGGTAAGAGGGGAAGAAAATAACCCCCAAGGACGGCGCTGGGTTGTGAGGTAAGTTCGGCGTTGTGGCCACACTCGGTATTGCAGCTTCCAAGAAGCATCACATGACGCACGACGGCCCAGAAAGTTCTCCTCACACACATAATCATCAGGAAATGTTTTTAAATTTATCGGAACATCACAAACCTCCTGAAATGTATAATCAGAATTTGATCTGTTTGGCATCTTCATGGGAATGAATGGGAGGGGGGGCGCCATCTTGCTACGTGGTATCCAGTTCTCCTTAATGAAAGAGAGAGCTGCCATTTTGCGGACTTGTGGAGGGGAGAAAAAAAAAAAAAAAAAAAAAAAATTAGGGCTAGCAGCGGTGACCTCCCTGGACCTGCAATTTGTCAGCGATCTGTGCGCTTTGTTGATTGAAATTTTTAATTTGGGTGTTCTTTAGACGGCCACTGAAAGGGCATTGTCGCCAAGAGATGAACTCCCCTGCTGCTGCCTCCATTCAGCGCTCAGCCCCAGCCCTTTTTTTTCCTCTGCTCCCTTCAAGGGAAAAGGTGCCATGAATATGTTTTTAGGGGGGCCAAACGAGACATGAAATGGCGGATTAATTGAATCTTGTGTGAGCCTTTCGTCCTCGCAGCTGGACCGGTGCTTTAGAGAAATACAAGGCTGCTCTAATTGTAGGGAGACACACAAAAAGTATCCTTCAGATTCCTTCGCTTTTCCAGCGCGGACGGGAATGTCATTCAGACACATAATGGTCCTATTAGCTGCTTAACTCAGCGGCGTTACATGGATGGGAAGGTTTTTCACGCCTCCCCCGTGTCGGGAGGGTTGTGAGTGTGTGTGTGTGTGTGTGTGTGTGTGTGTGTGTGTGTGTGTGTGTGTGTGAGAGGACTTGATGTTCATACTGAGTGTTGTAGGTTTTTCTTTCTGTCTTTTACAGCACAGACAATGCTGTTGTTCTGTATCAGGGAGGCAAGGAGTCATTTTTAGCGTTTGTGCTCTGTCAGTTAAAATAATGAAATATTGCTTTTTGTCCCCCATCCACACATCCCCCCCCCCCAACCCCCTCACCTCCTTGTGCCCCCTCCCCCCCACCCCCACCCCTCCATCTCGCAGCAACAGTACCACTCCAAAATCGATGTCCTGATTGACGAGGCGTTCAAAGAAATGGTTTCCTCCCTCGTCTCAAAGGTAAATCTTTTTGTATCCTCCAATCAAATCGTCTCGCTGGCTGTTATTTGTTTACTCTCATTCTTTTTTGTTTGGTTTATTTAATGTTGTGATGTCTTATTTACTCATTATTTACTGTTTCATTTTTATTTATTTATTTTTTTAGAGGGGCAGTTAGAAATTATAATGGATTTTACGCTTTTTAATTTTGGTTTTGTTCCTTTATGTTGTTTACATTATGGATTTTTATAAATCATGTATTTTCCTCTTTCCCTCCTTTCTTTTTCTTTTTTTGACTTATTATTTAGTTATTGTTTACTATTTGGATTTTTAGTTTAGTTTTTTCTTTGCTTATTATTACAATTCTTATTATATTTATATTTGTCAAAACAAAATTCAGGTGGTTTTATTTACTTATTAAACAAATCCTTTTTTTTCTTTCATTTCTATTTTATTTTTATTTAATTTGGTTACAGTTTAATCTTATTCATAACTATGATATTTATCTTTAAGAAACACATTATGTATTTATTTTTGTAAAACATCTACAGGTGCAGTGAGAATAATAAAAACCTGTTTCTGTTTGAAAAATCAAGTTGTTTTAAGAATTTTACAGGAATTATGTCTGTATCAAAATAAATCAGGTTTCTGCATTAGAATCAAGAAAAATGAATGAAACTTGATTTCAGAGAATATTTAAATTGAAATAAAATCACTATTAAGAAAAAAAACTTGAAAAGGAGATTTTTGCAGGATAGAAAGTTTCTAAAACTAAAAATGATATAATAACGATATAGAAAAATGAAACTGATAAACATGTCTCTCCTGTTCTGTCTGCAGTTCGCCGCTGTTTTAGACGGCGTCCTCTCCAAACTCTCGAGATACGATGAAGGGACATTCTTCTCTTCAATCCTCTCTTTCACAGTGAGTAGCCATGTTTTTGTTCCTGGATACACAGAGTGCCGAGCTGTTTCTTTCACCGCTCACAGAGGCAACCTGTTATTTGCTAGAAACTAAATCTTCCCTGCTGAACTTCAGTGTCATTCTTCTTCTTCTTCTTCTCCTTCTTCTTCTTCCTCTTCTTCTTCTTCCCCCCTGCCCCTCTCTCTCCCTCCTCCTCTTGCCCTCCCCACCCCTCCCACCCTGAAAGGTGAAAGCAGCTGCCAAATATGTGGAAGTCCCTGTGAGTCTGTCGATCTGCCTGCTGCTTTATTATTCACCCTGTCTGTCACAGTTGGTCTCCATATTTGTGTTTCCATCCGTATTCAGACAGTCGGAGCAGAACATTAAGCGGCGAGGAAATGCAAAGCAGACGCTCTTTGCATTGAGCCTCAGTCATGTGCTTGTTGGGTTTTTTTTTTTTTTTTTTTAAAGTTTGTCATCACATGATGTTAAACATGTGTGAAAGATAAAGAGGACTTTTATTCCATCTGCAGCTCCAGAGCCAAAGATCACACTTAATTAATTGCACTCTCGTCCTTGGAGATGTGTTTTGCTGAAGTGTCGGTTTGTGGGCGGTGGCGACCGCAGCAGCGGCGTTCAGGTGTCAAGCGGGTTAATGAGACGCAGCGGCGTGGCAGAGATTGTAGGCCGTGGTGAGACGCGAGCGGGAGGAGGAGACGACGCGTACGACGCAGGAGTTAAAGTGTCGAGGTGATGAGGCATTAACGTTTTGGCGGCGTCCGAGGTGTGAAGAGAGAGAGAGAGAGAGAGGGTTTGTCTCCAGAATTAGATCTCAGCGAGACGAGGTGACCCGTCATTTTCTACAAGTACAATTCCTCTGTGATTTTGGGGTTTCTGCATGTTTCTCCATTTTTGCATCTCTTTCATGTGAATACTGGCAGTTTTTAAAAGCATCCGCTGGGATTAAAAGATATTTTAAAATCAGTTTTTCCAAACCTCTCAGGCTTTAACACAAAACACTTTAATATAAAAATAAAAAATAATATATAAAAAAGGAAAATTAATTATTTTTCCTCTCTTACGAGGAGTTGTTGGGCTGTAATTAAATGTTTTTGACAACTAAATAAAACAAATGTCATATTGAATATGGTGAAAATAAATTCGATATTGAATTATATTGATGCTTTCAGTTGATAATTTCACTGCTTTTAATGGTGGGAATTTTTAACGACTGTTTAATTATTTTATAGAAATGTCATCACTTGACTGACAGTTTTGTCAGACCGTCATTCTCAGCTTCACTGGCCTTTTGTGGCCAAATTAAAATATTTATGGGGAAACGATGCAGCCACTTCCTTAAAAATGATGTTTATACTGAATGATTCTGTACGTCATGATTTATGTTCAGTACCCAGACAGGAAGTAGTGTGTCCTGGTGGAAAGGAAGCGTGTTTTCTTCACCATAACCATAAACGTCCATTAACCACAATCGTACAGTAGTTTCCATGAGCAGATATTTTAGAAATAAATGATTTATTTGTATTTAAAGTAGATTTTTTTCTTCATTTTTACCTTTATTTGACAGTTTTGACAGTGCTGGTAAGACAGGAAACAGGTAGAGTGAGGTGCGTTACTGTTATCGTCATGTGTTTTAACAGAAGGCTACCAGATCGCCACGGAAACAAATGATTTTACATAATAAATATGTATAAAAAATACAAAAAGCTCTAAAAATAACTGTGTCTTTATTAAAAAGCTTCCATTACTCCAAATAATCCAGTTAGGTTTTGATCTTACAGTTTCGGCTGTTTAAGCACAACATTGTGTTTTATTTGACAATGACATTGTCTCTTTTATATTTCAGTTTATATCTTTATTATATTTTTTTCAAGGGTGTCACAACTGAGACTGTAAATGTTGTTATGGATTTTCCCTTGATTGGTTTTCTTAATCATATTAGCTGTATATACACTGGCAGGCCTACTATTTTGGTTATTTTTACTCACATTTTATTATTTTAAAATGACAAAACAACCGTAGAACTGATAGAGAACTAAGCTGGATGTTTTCAACAATAATGCCATGAATAGTTTTTATTGGTCAATTAACCTGAGCTTAAGTTGAATAAACAGCAGAAACTTAAAGTAAATCAATATTTGGTCTTTAAAACAGCAGCAGTTCTCTTCAGTGTTTCAGGTTCTCGGCAGGTCGGTTGTTCCTGCATCTTGGAGAAGTCGCCACAGTTCTTCTTCTTCTATTGTGGATTTCGGCGTCTCAGCTGCTTTTGTCTCTTCATGTTAATCCCAGAGTGACTCCATGATGTTGAGATCAGAGACCATCTGTTGCAGGACTCCTTGTTCTTCTGGTTGGATGTTTGGGCTCGTTGTCCTGCTGCAGATGATTATTTATTATAGATCTAAACATCTAAAGCACCTAAAAGCTTTGCACAGTTCTGTACATGAGAGCATGATTGAATAATTCAAGGGTACAATTATTGATTCATAAATACAAATGACTACATTGAGAGTACAGAATAAGTATATTAAGTGCAGAAAATAATATTTTTTAGAGAATAATTTCTCATATCTTAAAACGTTATTTTGCATTTTACAAGTTGCGTTCAATAAAAACATGCCTCAGACATAGATGTGGGAACATCCTGCACTGAGTCACTGAACAGCTGAGGTGAAAAGCAGCACAACAGCCTCACTTAACCTCCTTAATCCTCTGACCCGCCACGGCACAGCCCACGTATCCCATCATGCTCTCTGGTTCCACTCCAGACTTCCTCCTCTCCCCTGAAATTATAATGTAACTGCTACCTCGGCCTTTTGGGTCTTTTGTGTGGAGGGAACCTGACGCAGGTAAGCCTCTTTTCCAGGTGGGGTGAAGAGCAGGGGGGGTGGAGCCTCTGAGCCGCCTCACCGGAGGACTCCGCCCCCTGCAGCTTCTCACGAAAGATGAAACTTTCACCCTCGAGTGTTAACATTTTGGAGACTTTTTGACTACATTTCACAGCAAAATATTGTAGTTTTTACTACATTTTAACTGCTGCAACTCGTTACTTCATACTTTTATGTTTTAAACTCAACATATCAGACATTTATGGCTGAGTCTTTCTTGTTTGCTTTTCCATCTTCAGCATATATAAATACATTAAAATCTATGAAAGTAAACACTACTTGTACTTTTTGACAAGCTGTAATTTTACTGTTGATACTACGCTGCTGTAATAACAACCCCTTTAAAACATAAAACGTCCTTCTGACTGTATCAAAGCCAGAATCATGCTGTTAGCAGGCTTCTCATTATCCGTCATGATGTTCGATTTTAGCAGCTTTAGTCAATTAGCATTGATTCTTTGAGTTTGCCAAACTACAAAATCAAACTGTTGGTAAACGTGCATCACAAGCTGGTGTCTGGAAACACGCCCAAAGATGGTTTGTTATTGAAAGACACAACATTCCTCTGCTGTTTTCATACTTATTAGAGGTGCTCTGTAGAGTTTTCTTGTAAAAAAAAAAAAAAAAAAAAAAAGCAGATGTTTCATAAAAGTCTGAAACCTGCATGTTTACATCCATGTTTACTAGCTTACAGTCTTCTTCTTCTCTGTGTTTTTTTGGTGCATCACAGCGACCTGTAGATCAGGTGAAATAGGCAGGAATGTGCGCTGTGCCACTTGTGCGCATGTGTGTGAGGAGAAACAAAAGGAGAACGTGTACATAAAACATGGCTCCATAGCAATTCCAGAGTTCAGAAACTCTGCCAGGTTACCTTCATGTTTGCGAGTAGAGTGATGTTAAAAAAGACCGACAGAGTGATGAGTCTGTCATAAAATCATAAAATCAATAAACAATCTAGCATCAGCTGCCATGTCATTTCATTTTCTCTCCAAATTAAACGAGCAGATCGGTGGTTTGACCATGTAACTCCACCAGAACAACACATAAAGTTAGGACACCTCCGTCGTCATGGCAACGATAATAACCACGGGGTTAAGGTTGAAGGATGATCGTAGTTACACTTTAAAAAAAAAAAAACTCGACTCAGTTGGTTGGAAACAGGAAATGAGCAGCGTTGGGTTAAAGCCTCCATCCACCCTCCTCCTCTGAATGAGGAAATCTGTCCACATATATAACATATATATTATATTTATGTATACATATATATATATATATATATATATATAACGTAACTATATGTCGTTTCTGGGCGACTGACATTACGACCTATCGTGTGTTTTCTTGGTCTGTTCGATAGCAGTCGAGTATTGACTGACAGTTAGCTAAATGCATTCAAGTAGCACTTTTATCCAGAATGCTCACTCACAACACTAACGGCAGCATCTAGCATGCGAGGCAGCGGTGATTCAGAGTGTTGTTCAGCGACGCTTCGACATGTGGACAGAAGCAGCTGAACCACAAACCCTGCAATTAGTGGAAGGACCTGCTCGCTGAGCCGCGTCCCTCAGCTGTGACTTTAAGCTCATCACCTCGGCTTGATTGGATCTCTGTAGCATTCAAGGCTGAGCAGCTGCACGTCTATAACATATAACTAATCAATACTATCATTTTTAGATGATATCCGTTACCTTGAGCTTTCTTTTTCCCTCCCTCCATTAAAAGACATGTTTCTCTTCTTGTTCCTTCCCTTTGTTTTCATTCATCTGCTGAAGGAAAGAAGGAAAATCTGGATTTTTTAAGTGGGCGGGCTTATGAGCAGGATTTGTGACATCACAACTAGTTTGGAGCCAATCCCGGTCCAGTATTCGACTTACACGAGTGCGATGTGGAAACTTGACGCCTCCAGTGAAGGAGGAGACATCTGGTGTCCAACAGTTCAAAACTAAAAATATGAGTTTTTAATGAGGGAGAAGGAGGAAATGTAATTTTAAGGATTTTAAAACAGTAATTATACTTTTTTTTAATGGAAAAACCACATCAGACACACATTATTGTTCCAAGCAGAGTATTTTTATATGTGTTAATATATGTCTGGAAGGGATCTTTAACAATATGCTCAAGTAGTTTTATGTATCCCAGTAATATTGCTGTTATAACTGTTACTATCACTATAAATATACACTAGTTACATGTGTAGATGATGATTGTTACACTGATAATGTTATAATATTTGTCAGTGGAAAGGTTACGCCCTGGTTTAAACAAACTTTCTTGATGACTCTATATTTTTATTTTAAGAAATCACATTTTATTGACATTAGTTCTACTGTATATCTAATATAGTATAATATAGTATATATACATATATATATAGTGTGTTTATTGTTCCCTTTGGTTTAACAGTGACCTCCTACAAGAGCACCAGACAGTCCTGATCAAGTATTGATTTCACATTTAATCCTTTCTCTACCGGACCTCTTACTGCTGCTAGTGAAGTGTTGTGACATTACAGTACGGATACTGTAAAAGGGTTTACAGTCGTTCAGTGTGTGTTTCTCACATTGACTCACACTTCTTCACGCCTGTACAGCCAAGATACCAGTGACTGACAGCCACACATGCTCATATCAAACATATGCACACTGGCAAAGCAGAAACACAAACATTGGAAGAGAGCGATCATCATCACTGGCTCTTCACCATCGTTAACACAACACGGTCCTGCAGAGTCTGAAGCGACACGCCATATTTCAAAACATGTTAACTAACTAAAGCAGCGTTCTGGAGGAGGGTCCAGAGGTTAACGACATAAAGTTAATCACGTAATCACAACATGCACTGTTTGGACTTTTATAAACTATAAAAAAAAAGCAAAAAAAAAATGTCCCTAAAGTGCTTCTAAAAATGATTGTTTTTATATTCAGGTTCTCCCACAAATTAAAGCAGAATTACCAGTAATTCTTCTTCTTTTGTTGCTGCAACATAAGAATTAAACAAGAAGTCATTTATCAACTAAAATAAAATATGCTTCAAATATGAGGAAGTTCTGCTTTTTAAAAAAATATTTGATATGATTATAAATGTTATATTTTAGGAGCTTTTTAGACTGTCGGTTGTACAAAACAGCTGATTTTAACACAACTTGGACTTCTGATGGAGATACGTCAGTAATTTTGCTATTTTTATTTATTTCAATATTGATTTAAAAGATTAATAATCAGAAGTGAAAAAAACTTTCACACTCAGAAATCTCTCTTTTCATTAAATTAAGGAGGGTAAAATGGATAATATGTTGTTAAAACATGAGGCAAAGTGTATTTATATGCAAAAATGACATTCTCACACTTTCTTTTTTTATAAAACTCTGATATTTTGAACTGTGTATGACGACCTGCAGCTGAGTTTCTGATTTGACATCATTTACATATGTGCTCATTTGTCATATGATTATGTATATCTGTATTTTTGAATGATTCTCAGCCGTAGTTGTTTCGTTTGTTCAGGTCTTTGTCTCGAGTGTCTCTGATCGACGTGAGTCAGCACTGAGCAGGTAGAAATACCGGAGGTGTCTGTTTGGAAAAACATCTGTCTTTGAGCTCAGTCATGCACGCTAATAAAAAAAAAAGAGAGATTTCTAAGACATCTTTCAGCGTGTGAAAGCTTTTCTTGACTTCTGATTGTCGCTGCTACCTGGAGCGCAGTCATTTGTAAAAATTAGCTTAAAAGATTAATGATAAAAAAAATCACTGCAGCTGCAGTTCAGCCTTGTACTTAAGGGTTATGTCAACACAGTTATTTGAAATTACAGAGAGACTTAATGTTGTTCATGCAAACACACATATTTCTACACACACACAACATGCACCTGGAAGAAATGAAATCAATCCAAGACAGGAAACAAGGCCGGTTGCAGTGTGTAATTACCTGGCATTTCACCGCCCTCCCCCCCCCCCGCCTCCACTAACCTCCTGTTATCAACAGGCCTCCCCCCCCCCCCCCTTCAATCTTCTACACCTCCTCATCTGTATCCGTTGTCAAATGTTGACGAGCAACCAGGCGGCCATTATCCGGGCGCGGTGGGGATTAATGGTGTTTGGCTACAAGTGAAGAAACAGTGAAGGAGACAAAACAGGCAGAGCAGGGCAGAGCGTGACAAGAGCTGCTTGTATATGTGTGTGTGTGTGGTGGGTTTTTTTTGTTGTTTTTTTTTCTTTTCTGTCTGTCTTTCTTTCCTGTCGTGTTAAACTCTTAATCTCGGTGGCTGGAACTGTGCCCGCGTCTCCCGATCTGTCACGCTGCTTTGTCACCTCGTCAGCGCAGGAGAAAAGAGAGGTAAATGATTGAGACTAAGCCTTAAGGGGATGGAAGGGGGGAAAATTGATGTCTCAAGTGACAACAGGGGCAGTGATATGTTGTCAGTAACACACACACACACACACACACACTCACACACATGAATGTTGTAGTACAGATATTTTTGCACTTTGACAGTGTTCATACCTGTGCAGATATATTTTTATAAGTTGATCTGTCCACACTGTGTTTGTCATTAAAGGAAGGGTTTAAAATGTTTCAAGTGTGTCTTAATCCAGCAGTCAGGTGTCCATATGAACAGTGAAAGAGGTTTTCCTCGCTGTAATCATTCCTCCTGTTCATACTGGATATTAAAAGATCCTTCAAATGTGTTTTCAATGTTAGTGATGGAGGATAAAATCCACAGTGTGTCCACACAGTCATTTAAAAGTCTGTGTGAAGCTTCTATTCAGCTTCATCAGTCTGAGTTAGTCATATCAAGTGGATATCTGACACATTTACAGTCTTTTTAGCATCAAATTCCCTCTTTGTGTTTCCTCGGACAGTGTTTCCCTGTTGAGCTGCAGGTGGAAGTATAGTAACAAAAAGAGGAACTTTGGCACTAAAAAGACTGTAAGGTTGAAAGATATCTACTTGATTTGACTCATTTGGACGCTGAAGCTTCATATTACTTTATCCTCCATCACTTCCATTGTAAGGTCATTATGAAGGGATCTTCTAATGGTCAGTATGAACAGGAGGAATGATTACAGCAAGAAACACATGTTTAATGTTCATTTGGGCTCCTGACTGTTGGTTTAAGACAACTCGTCCTTTAAACTGATGATTTCCTCCAGATTTTACAACCTGGCTGCAGGGATTTGCTCTCATTCAGCAACAAGAGCATTAGTTAGTGAAAAGGTTTGGCTCACAGTTGGTGTTCCAGTTTATCCCAAAGTTGTTTTGTGGGCTCTCTGCAGCAAATAGATAAGTAATCCATTAATAATGAACAGATTAATTGATAATGAGTCCTATCTGGTAACAGTTGCAGTCCTAGTTACTTTAGTGCCTCGAAAGCAAAGAGGTCAGAAATGTTACTTTCCCACTCCTGACCTGTCACGTTCCAGAGCAGACACCATAAACCAGTATTACCAGGCGAGCTGACCAGTGGCTTCCATGGCAGCACTGGTTCTGGTACCAAACTCTACTTTCTGCTGGATTTCTGGGAACCATCACGAGCCTCAGATAGATTCTGATGGTGCGATTATAGTCTAAAGGAAAAAATCATAGTTTCACAATTATTCTGCATTAATTTATTTCAGAGAACTACGGATGGATCCGAGGATTCTGCTACGGAGGGTTGAACTGCAGCAGTACCAGCATGCTGCAGTTCAGTACGTTTGAGGTGTTTGATCCTTCAGCAGGTTTTATAAACTGAAGATCCGTCTTCTTTGACGACCGCCTGGCCGTTCTTCATGTACCTGAAATACTCTCACAATGACGCTTTAAGGTGTTTCCTTTCGCTAATGTCGCCTCCCACAAACCTCCTGACAGCATGTGGAACTTTGTGTACCTGAACTTGTTGCAGGACGGCATTTTAAGCTGGTGCACCAGGTTTGTTTTGGTTCCTTCTGCAGTCTGCTGCTATGGACATTTAATTGTCTAGTTTTGTTTCATTTTTCTCACAGTACAACTGTTCATAAAGAACCATAATGTCCCTTTTTTTTTGAGAGTGGGAACAGAAACACTCTGAGCCTTTATGGTTTATAAAACCGTGACGTTTTAAAGCGATTAATAGTGAAATCTGTTCATCGGTACCTCCGACTGAGCTCTGCAGTGATAGTTTTCCCTGGAAAATGAGAATGTAGCCTTTATGCGACCGCATGTTGTGGAGAGGGGATAGAATTTGACGGCTCGCTTGGAGTCGCTGCCAGAAGGTCGCCTGCGCCTGTCATGGCAGCAACCCAAGAACCCGCCTGTGGGACACATGGTGGCGAAATACGCCGCCGTCGGGGTTGGAGGAGGCTTTTCAGGCCGGTTTGGTGGAGGCGACTCCTGAGTCAGCAGACAGAGTGAAGGACTGAAGAACTGGAAGAACTTTCAGCTGACATCAAAGAGTCTGTTGACTTATCATGAATTAAATTTCATTGCTTAATAATGATGTTGACAATGTTTATGTAGCATCCAGCAGACTTCCGTTCTGGTTTTTTTTTAGTGTGAACGGAAATCTTTCAGAACTGGAAAACTTCTGACATGCAAAGGCAGTTTTGAAATGTATCTGCATTAATGTGGACGTGACCTCAAAGTGTCTGCTGGAACAGATCAGAGAAATATGACAAGTAATGTAACACACATCGTTCCACAATGATCCTCGATCCGCCCGGCTCTCACCTCTCTCCGCTCACTGCAGAGGATTATGGGGGTTCTGACAGGCCTGTCAATCACTGGACGTGACCCCCCCCACCTCTCTCTCTCTCTCTGGATGAACCTACCACTCACACACACACACACACAGCAGATCCCCCCCCCTGCAGTCATGTGACCCCACTTTAACCCCTGGTATCTGCAGGTTTTTCTCGTCCAGCAGCGGTCCGTCTGAATTACAGCCGAGCGACTGTGACTGATCTGAGTCTGTCACCCGCTGTTAGAGGTCTGTGAAACAGCTGCTGAGACTGTTTTCATCACCAAACATTTGATTTACAGCTATCAGAGAGATCATCTTCTGTTTCATGCTACTATGAGAGCAGAAATAATTTGTCAGTTAATCGATAAGTTTTGATAAGTAATGAATCATTTGACTATAATGTAAAAATATGAAGAATTTGGTCAATTTGAATATGGAAATGTGAGGAATTGCTGCTTTTTGTACCTTTTTGAGTGCATAGAGGAGCATTAATATTATGATTATTATGTCATGAGTATATGAATAATACTAATAATGATAATAAAGTTTAATTATACAGCACTTATCAAGACCAGAGATTACAAAATGCTTTACAAGGACAAACAAACACATGCAGACAGATTTTTCATATAAAAGTCTGTGTGTCTGGCAAAAAAAAAAAGTATGATTTTATCTTTATGCTCAGAGAATAGTTGGAGTTTGATGCAACAAAGATGAGAGTAAAGAATCACAAAGGCTAGTCTGCTTTCCCACAGCTGCCTCTTTGCTTGTCAAATAAAAAAAAACACCCAGATTTTCGTTGTTCGGCGCCGTTTCGCCGTGACGGAGGTGACGTGGTGTCATGATCTAGTTCTTTTTTACCCACAACATTAGCATGTGACAGTTTCTTTAGTGTTGCCTTTGATAAGGAAAAAAAAAGGGTCATGATCCTAAATTTATAATCAAGTCTCCAACCTGCCTTTTCTGCCTTTAAGTGAAGCCAAAAGGTTTCTGGTTTTTCTTGAGGCTCCATTTCCTTGTTTTTCCACGGGGGACTTGACGTGCCATGCTCAGCAGCGCTCAGCAGCGCTGTAGCAGAACAACAACCCCCCCGGAGGCCGACACATGCCGGCTCAAGAGAAAAACGGGTGTGAAAGATGTCAAAGCAATTACAATAAGCATTACAGTTGTAATCTCCCCTGACAACAGGAGGGAGTGTGAATGAACAAGGCTTTACCCACTTCTCCTGCCTCTGGCCTCTCCCCGCCACACAAACTGCTGCTTCCAACAGGCACTTCACGTTTCCTCCGCTCTAACAGCTCCAGCGGCTTCTTGTTACTCCCGACACGGGAGCCAGGAAGCAGCAGGTGATGCTGAACAATTGTGTTGTGGGGGGGAAAGTGTTTTTAATAAATGATTGCGCAACATTATTGATCCTGTGCTTGAATATACAAACATGTCAAACTTTTTACAGTGAAATCGGTGCATGAATTAAACTGATACTCATCAGTAAAACTCTGCAGATTCATTCACTAAAACTGTGTGTGCACACAAAGCCAGAATGATGCAGACACATTCTTTTCATCAGATTTATAAAGCTGTGCATACGCATGGTTGTGTTTAATAAATCTCAGTCATTTGTGATGTGTCATGAGTAGAAAAATCGTTTCATTTTATGTTATATCGTTTATATCGTGGTGTCAAAAATCACACAATCACTTTGCGTTCTTCCACACAGTCGGATGTAAGGCGAAGGTAAAGGACGAAGGCAAGACGACATAGACAAACATGGAGGAGTGTGCACAGTAGTCCAACTAAGGAGCTCGTACCTTAGAAAGGACTACGTGGTTTGGGTATGAAAAGTCTGACACGGACCAGAAAACTGTATTTTGCAAATTATGCCGCATGTCAAAAGTCATGTCAAAGAGTACGGGGAGAGTCTACGGATGACAGTACAGCAGAGCACTGAAAAGAAACCGCAGACTGAGACATTGCAAGAAGCTTTTGCCCGCAGCCTTTCCATGTGGTCATTTTATATAAAATATTTATTCATTGAATAATATAGCATGATATAACGTGCTATATCGTGATATGAGATGTTGGTCATGAGTAGCCGTTGCTTTTTAACGCCACAGTATGCTTGAAACAGACAGTTTGGTCCACCGTGTCGTCCCAAAAGGCCACGCTTGAAGACGCTGACATGAAAGGTGACAAAAGTTGTGCAAAGAATTTTATAAAAAAAAAAAGAGCTCAAGAGAAAACTTCAAACCTACTTCGCTGGCCGATCGCTGCGTAAAGCGGGGGGGTGATTGTCGTTTTTGTGAAGTTACAAAAATTGCCGGACACTAACTTCACCCTCCACGTGAGGATGGTGTGTTTGTGCGGAGGAGGGCGTTAAACAAACTGATGCCTTTACTGTGCACCACTGAGTTAAGACTAATGTCGTGACCAAGCCACATAACATAAAGAACGTAAGATGGATTTGTGGTCAATTAACAACATATTTTGAGTCGGTTTTGTTGAGGCCCACTATAATAAAAAATGTGGGAGATCAAAACGATTAATCAGTTGATCAACAGAAAATGAATCATAGTCATTTATCGAGTATCTGGGTGAAGCTTCTCCGTTTATGTTTTTCTGTTTTATAAACTGAATAAACTGCCGCTCGTCTTGAGTGGCTCTCTGGGTAACATTAACTCAGTGTTGTGTTGATGTTATATTGACTCAAAGTGGGTAAAAACCAGGTTTTAGTGTTTACTCTCAACAATAAGAGGCTTGTATCCTTTAATCATACAGTATATTCTACATTAAATATAATTATTTCAATAATAATTACTTGCCACTATGTTCCTCTTCAATTTAATTGTACTTTCATACAGAATTAGTTTTGCTGGGATGTACATTAGTAACACCAGCTTGTTATCTAAGAGAAAAACCTCCTTCAGTGACACATTTTATTCCCCTTCAAGCATTAGGTGAAACAATCTGTTTCCCATTAATCCCATTAATTATGTTTAAAGAATGTCAAAGATAAAACAATTTCGTGTTGCTAAAAACAGAAGCATATCCACATATATTAGTCCAAAATCAATCTGTATTAAATCCAACTAGTCCAATAGTGAGAGTGTGAAACAGACCAATGCAGTGAAGCTGATAGTGTTACTCATTTTAATTCATCAACTTTGGAAACAAAATATCGATAATTGTGATGATGAATAAAAAAAATAAAAAATAAAATTCCCCACTGATTCTCACACCAGGCTTCATAATGATTAATTAATGACTCTTGGCGAAGAAATAATCATCACCTACTCAAATGAAAATGGAAAATGACGAGAGCTTGTTAGAAAAACTGAAATTGAACCAGAAAGTGAAGAATAAAAGTAACTAAAACAACAGTAACATGCTGCTCTAACACTGACGCTTCACTATTAATAATCTAATGATGTCATATATAATAATATATCAGTCAGAGGGACCAAACCACTACTTTTACTGCAATACTTTAACTACATCAAGCTCATAATACTTATGTACTTTTACTGCAATACTTTAACTACATCAAGTACTTTTACTTAAGTAGGATTTTTCATGGAGGACTTTTACATGTAATGGAGTATTTTTACTTTGTTTTATTGGTATTTTTACTTAAGTAAAGGATATGAATGCTTCTTCCATCGCTGGTCATTTTTACCCTCAATGAGAGATTTTGTTGAGTTACAGAAGTTTGGGGGAACGATGGTAAGACAGGAAGTGATGTCAGGTTTCTTTCTCCAAACAAATGAGTTCAGGATTGATGAGACTTTGGATAACATGGAAACACCAGCTTCCCTGTTTGTTTTTTCCTGCTGGCATTATTGTTTGGAGGTCGTCATATACAGCCAGCAGACTGTCTGCTGATTGGCTTCTACTGTAGCGTGATAGTAGCTTATGAACAGCATGGATGAGGTGAGATGTGCACCATGAAAACCAGCCATGTTCACATTTTCAACACCAGGCTGAACTAATAAGCTTGCAGTGGATGTCTGACATCATTCTCCATTTTCAGCCTCCACCCCCCCCCCTCATGGCGTCTGTGTCTTTTCTCCTGCAGAAACCGGGGATGGATCTGGCCGACACTTACATCACCTTCGTACGACAGAACCAGGACATCCTCCGAGACCGCGTCAACGACGAGCTCTACATCGAGAAGGTGTTTGATGTGAGTGCTGGTTCTTTTTTGTCTCATTTTGGTAGTTTTGTCCATTATTTCCATCAGTAGTTATATTTTTGTACTCACTAAGTTAATAGTTTAGATCTGGGAATGTGGTGACATCACTAAAAGTCAGACAGGTCGAGAAACACGAGCACTCAGACGTAATCCAGATCATCTAAGGTACTTTATCTGGAGGTCAAACTGAAATTAGCGCAGCCTGAAATGTTGGTAATAAAGCCTCATTGGACAGAAAGACTGTGTTCACACAAGTACGGCAAGTATGAGAGGTCAAAGCTGAATCAGGGAGGCGGTCTGTAAACTGAGGGATGTTTGCAACAGACGTTATTTTTGTCTTTATTTGTATCCTCATTAGTGCTCCTGAGGGCCACATAACAATATCAACAATAAAATCACATCGATCACTTCAACCAGAAAAAACTAAACAAGTCAAATATAAAGCAGAAAACAAGTGAAATGACTCTGAAAGGGGAGACAATACAAACCATCGATGAACCCACACAGCCGAAAGTCGACCTGCGTCAGACCCACGTCCCGCCCAATCAGCAGCTGCCATATTTTGATGCTGAAGCCAACGCAGGAGTGAAATACCACCGAGGGGCCGTTAGATGCTCCAACTGGGCTAGCGTTAGCTTCAGTCCAAGGTAGCAGGACGTGATTCCAGAGCGTGAAAGGCAACATCCTGCACTCACATTGACATTTTTCATTTTTTATCCAAAGCGACGTACATATGAGACTTATACAACACAAGCAGGGATCTAGTCAGGAGACAACAACACCAGTAAGTGCCATAAAGCTTAAGTTTGGGCCCGATAGGACGTAGATGCCAACAGGCAGTGCAACAAGACAATGATTAGAGTGCATAGAAGCATGTTTTGTTTTTTTCTCTCCCTACAGTTCATCAAGTGCAGAGTTGTTCGCGAAAGAGCTTGGTCTTTAGTCTTGTCTTAAAGATTGAGAGGGACTCTGCAGATCGAACAGAGTTTGGTTACTCGTTCCACCACCGGGGAACTACAGTCTGTGGACCATAGACTAGTATAGTATAGAAAGATGGAGATTTTCCACTCCTTATTTGGAAGGTCCCGGCTCCAAATGGAAAAGACAACCAACCATAAGCTGCAACTCTGGGCTGCAAACCGGCTTCAATGAAACCAACAGTTGACGTCACACCTCATTACCTCCATCTTTCTATACTATACTAGTCTATGGTCCACCCCTGGTAAGATGAAGGGGTTGTGAAGGAGGGTTGACAAACCTGTCAAACAGGAAAAAGAGATTTTGAATCTCACTGTCTTGGTTTCCAAGTCCAATGCAAGTAGTTGATGTTGAGGCTTGAAGTTTTCAGTTTTCACTATCAGGGCAAAATTTGACAAAAGTTTATAATGAATGTGAACAGAGCACAACTGTAGTTTGTCATATCATGTCACACGTGGGAAAATACAGTTTACAGTTGTAAGCTGTGTCTCAAATCACATACCTCTGTTAGTACACTTTCATGTAGTACACTGTGTACACTATGTACTTACTGGCGTAGTGTTGTCTCAAATCAAACACAGCTGTTGTGCACTTACCAGAAATGACGATCGTAAATTAGCATTAGCTAGCGTTAGCATTAGAGTTATCATTCGCGCTACCAAATCATTACAGACTGCTAAATTAACCCAAAAAACATACTGATGGCTTATATCCAACAACAGTATAGTGGTGCTTAGTGCTAAAAAACACACATGTATAACTTACATTTGTATAATGTGGTGATGTTCACTGTAGTTATAACCTACTCAGCCGCCATTTCCAGTTTGAAAAGTGGTTCCTCCCCTTCCGCTACGTAGCCAAGATGGCGACCATTGAGGGCGAGAAGTGTCCATAGTTCCACACTCAACTTTTTGACCGTTTTAAGTGCACCATCCGGGTTCTCACAGTGCATTTTTCCGTACTTCTCAGTGTGAACGCACTTATGCACTCAAAATGTAAAGTGTAAGTACAGAAGTGAAGCGATTTGAGACACAGCAGTAGTTCCTAAGGTCCAAATACATACGGGACTCCACAGATAACACATCAAAAAATGGAGGAATTAATTAGAAATCAATACAAAAAGAATATCAGGAAATTTAAATAATCATCAGGTATCAGAGGAAAAGAACCTAAATCCCACAAACACATCACTGTGAAAAACAGAAACATTTCACAATATGTGTAAAATGCAAAACAAAAAAAGCAACATGCCAACAAGGTGAAAGAAATCATGGTGAGTAGTTTTCCTCTTGACTTACAAAACGGTGTGACAGCAAGATTTCACACTGCCTTTCTGAGTGTTTATAGAAACATGACATATCAACCATGACCTGCTTATAAAATACTTGGTAGCGTACATTTTGTTTACAAAGAAAAGCAAACTGGAACAAGGTTAATGCGAGTGGAAGTGGTTCTGTAGCAGTCGTGGCCATGACTTTCCCTCCTGCCGGCCGTTAGCTCCTCCCGCGGTGGCTCGGAGCTCGGCTACGGACACCGACGCCGTGAAAACATAATGACAAACAGACAACACATTCTCCAGGCGGGTACATCTAGGAGTTCATGGCCTCGTCAAGACAAAAACACTACATCTCTTTTCACTAAGATAAACACTACAGGAACATAAAGAGTTTGTTGCTCAAGATATGTCAACAGCAATCTGTTGATAAGCTGCAAAATCTACTTTTTTAAACCCAATCTGGCACAAATACAGAGTTGATTTTAATATATATAAACACATCTTTACTGCAGCTCCTCTTTGGTTTTCAGCTTTTCCAGTCTTCATTCTCACCTTCTTGTGTTTTCAGATATTTTTATACCCTTAAAATGGACGAGTGTCTCTGTCCTTTTACCTCTTTTATTAGGATTTGAGGTTTCTGCAAGCAGCACTCAGACGCTGAGTGACTCTTAACCTTCCTCTTTCTGTTTTATTGTTTGTTATTTTTGGTGATCACATCCTTTACCTCTGTTTTGTCCACTCTCTTCATCGCGGCTCTCAGCAGTCGTCGTCTTCCCTCCACGCACTCGATTTCCTTCTTATCAAAGCTTTTTCCTCCCTGTAGATTCATGCGGGAACGCAGGGTGAAGCTGTGATAAGTTTATCTAGAAACTAGATTGGAAAATATATTCAACACTCGATATGAATCTACTCTCTTCTTTTGATTGTTTATTTCCCAAAACTGTCTACTAGAATGTAAACAGGTAAAAAAAAAATAAGTGTATGATGCATTAAAGGCAGGTAGATATGATTGTTTTTTCCTTTATTTCAGCAGTGTGATGCCAGATTCATAGTCTATGTGAGGTTCCCATTCATCACTAGTAGCAACACCTCCAGCTCGGTCATGTGTTCCCATTAATACAACACCAGTGGGAAGCCGGTGAGGGATCATGTCTTTGTGACTGTACTAACGACTTCTTACTGGTCGGTGACGTGTTTCATCCTCCAGGTGAACAGAAGCTACTGGAGACACCGTGGCCTTGTTCACACCTGTCAGTTACAGCATCTAACAACTGGATAAAATCCAAATGCGAATCAGATTTTCATCCATCTTGATTTTCTAAATACAGTGAATATGTTTATCTGAAAAAACACAAAGAGAAACTTGTGCTAAAAGCTAAAAAAAAAAACCCATCAATTAACACAAACCCATCAAAACTCCCCTGTTGTCAGAAGAACAACAGCAGTTCACACTGATGGATGGTTGAAGGTGTTTTGAGACTTTTCTACTTTTTTTATCCTCCATTAAATATTGTGACTGTTTAGAATTCAGTGTAAATGACGTGAATCCACAGTTGCTATTCATCTTTTCATTTAACTTTTCTTTTATTCTTTTTATTATTTAAGACATATTCTACACATTTTCAGCTCTATATTTATATTCTGGGTCTCTATTTATATTTATCTCTTACTTATTTATCTTCTACTGGTCCTTTATGCAGCCCCTCAGTTCAGCCTCTGTCTGAAACAGGCCGTTTTAGCTCCTGTCTCTTTAAGGCCCCGCCCTCCTGATGAGCCCACTCTGTTCTGATTGGTCAGAACAGAGGAAGCTTCCTCCGGCTCCGGAGGCTACGTAAACAAACTATAGTAGCAGGATTTCACTTCTTTTTCTCCTTCTTTACTCAAAACCTTCCCATTAATCATCTCACCACCCCTCAGATTTATCTGCTGACCCTTTGGAGGGGCCCGACCCCTAGGTTGGGAACCACTGGACTAAACTAGCTAACTGTATATAAAGTAGTGTAAACTAGCTCCACCTCCAGCAGCTACAACAGTAACATGCTGCTCTAACACTGATGCTTCACTATTAATAATCTAATGATGTCATATATAATAATATATCAGTCAGAGGGACCAAACCACTACTTTTACTGCAATACTTTAACTACATCAAGCTCATAATACTTATGTACTTTTACTGCAATACTTTAACTACATCAAGCTCATAATACTTATGTACTTTTACTGCAATACTTTAACTACATCAAGCTCATAATACTTATGTACTTTTACTTAAGGATCTGAATACTTCCTCCAGCACTGCAAACAAAGAAAGTTGACAGTATATTTTATTATATCTGATAATCTTTGTTTATAAGATATAAAGTGAACGCTTGTATGAAAACACACTCGAATGACAAGAATCTTTTCCAGATTGAACTCACAGTGTTTTATTCTGCCGGTTAGAAGTTTGACTCTCCAGATTCAGAGCAGCAGCACGTCGCTTCTGAAGGCTGAAAACACCGACTGCTTCTGTTGACCTGTTTATCACTTAGGAAACACCGAGAGCTGTCGGCTCACTCTGCGGGAGCTCCGTCGTGGCAATTTCACCTCTCGCACTTGACTTCGCTGAGGAAAGAGACAACTCTCGATAAAGTATCATCACACTTTCTTTAACGCTCAGAGCGCGGCCGAGCGGCGGGGCGAATATATCTTCTTCATCTGTTTCAACCTCCAGTAGTGACGATGAGTTTACCCAAACAGACGTGGCGGGATCTGCTCTTTGTTCCTCTTTCACACAGGAACACACTAAACATGATTCCTATGACTGTCACTAATAATTTAACCTATCCACACACACCCCCCCCCCCCCCCAGATTCAGATTTATAAGATTATTTTAGCGCCGAGTTGCCAAACACGCCTCAGCTCGCCGCCGTGAGTCAATACGGCGGACATGGCAGCTCAGACCTTCATCCACATTAGCAGCACGAGGCCGAGCGATGGATTTCTGCCGCCCGCCGCCTCCGCTGAGGGTTCAGCGTGTCGGTGGCTGAGGCTCGAGCCGCGCCGTGTGTTGATTTGACGGAGGCCTGGATGTGTGTGTGTGTGTGTGTGTGTGTGTGTGTGTGTGTTTGGAGAGAACGAGTCTAATGGAGCTCAGAAGCGTCCAGTCATGCGCCGGGGAGGGAGGTGATGGCGGGGGCCCTCGAAGTGTCTCCGCTCAGCCCTTCATCATGTTTCACACACACACACACACACACACACACACACACAATGTACGAGTGTGTGTGTGTGTGTGACAAAGAAAGTAAATCTTGTGTTCATACAGCAGCTTCACGCCCCCCCGCCAGCAGCATTATGGGTACGCAATTGTCTTGTTTACGTTCATCTGAGTGAGTCAAAATCAAATTCATTGACGGCGCCCTTTTTTGTAAACAGGAGGTTTGTCGACACAGACGAACATAAAGGAGAAAGAGGCTGTTAAAGCGAGCGATAAGACGGGGAAACAGGACAAAGACAGGCGGGGGCGTCGACACGTCAAACACGCACATGAATCCTTTTTTTTTTTTTTTTTTTTTTTTATAGCGTGCATGCTCACATGCGCCCGTCTGTTGATTTGTGTACGAGTGCTCACCAGGGAACGTCTCTGTGTGTGGATGAAGAGTGTAATACATGCCCTCACACACACACACGGCTCCATCCTCTTCATATTAGCAGCCAAATCACCTTGATGAAGCAGCTGACAGGACGAACCTGCATGCTGTAAAAAAAAAAAAAAAAAGAAAGAAAGAAAGAAAGAAAGATGGATCTCTGAACAGGAAGTTCAATCTCAGATTCAGCCTTCAAGGTTTTTTTTGTTTGTTTGAGATGATGCCGCTTCTTTTTGTTTAGATTTTGTTTACGTTCAGGAATTTTCTAGATATCAAAAACTGTAAAGTGACAATAAATTCCTCCTCCTGGTATTACTTTTGAGAAAATAACAACAAACAACACTAGATGTATTCTTTAGTTCTACCAAATGTTTTTTATTTTATTTCTGTATTTATTTATTTTGTTCAGTGCATAATTAGACCAGTACATCTTTTTTTTATGTTGCAGTTTTATTTACATTCAGGAATTTCCTAAAAATCATCGTCTTTAACATTGAACTCTTTGATTTTTACATCAATACATATTTTCCTCTGTTGTAGTTTCATTTACATTCAAGATCAGCATCTTATAAAAACACAGAATAAATAATAAAACACATTCTTGGACTCATTTTTAGGGATTCATCGACTGAACTCGACATAAAATTCTTGGACGTTTATATTTTAAATCACTTTTTTTATTTTAACAAAAGTATTATTTTCTATTTCAGCAATAAAAACCAAAAGGTTTTCCAAACATGTGAATCATTACATCAGTGCATCAAATCTTTTTATTCAAGAATTTTCTACAAATTAATGTAAATAAGTGAATATAAAGCAAATCTACAAGAATCAAGAAAATCTCACTCACATTTGTGTGTAAAAAAAAAATAAGATTTTAGGGCTGAAAATATAATTTTAGGACTGTTTAGAACAGTAAATAACGTTCAATTTTAAATTACATTTTATTTTAGCAAAATTACTTATTTTTTCTTTGGTGCCAAAACGAGAATATGTGTCAAATGTTTAAATGACATCATTACTGTGACACCACCATCAGGGATCCAGCCCCCCCATTCATCATGTAGATATTGTTTGACAGGACTAATGCAGACCACCCTGCACCCTCCTCCTCCTCCTCCTCCTCCTCCCCTTCACCCACATATTCCCTCCATCTGCTTTCACTCTTGTCCTCTAATCGGCTCAATTAAGGAGCATCTTCGTACTCAATTTCCACGACGGTTAACGCGGCTTGCAAGGCGACCGTCAGGCAGCTGATTAACCGCTGTGGAGAAACTCGCCTCTCAGAGACTCGCTGAGCGAATGAAGAGAAGGAGAAGAAAAGAAGGAAATAAGAAGAAATCAACACAGGAGCAACAAATATCACCCAGTAATTTAAACATCCTCGAACATCTGTTAACCCAGAGTGTGTGCTGATTGGAAAAACCAAAAAAAAAGCAAAAAAACTAAAAATATTGTGTGTGGAGAGACGGAGAAGATGAAAGAAAAATAGATACAGCTGCTGCCAAAATGGCTAAAACTGTCCTCCTGAGTTTTCCACCACCAGTAGAATACAATAGAATATGTCTTTATTTTCCACCAGGGTGGAAAAACTGTCACCAAAAAATGAAAACGCACCACATGGTTGTTAGAGGAAAGAGACAGTGAAGCTGTCAGTAGAGGTGTGCCTGAATACAAATACATTATTCAACAAAGCACAAATAGTGGGTTTTTTTTACGAATATTTGTTTCATACAAATATTTCAAAAATTATTTGTTTTCAGGAAGAAAAATAAACCATGTCAAACACCAGTGTGCAGGTCGGTTACATCACTATCTCAGTGTCTCTCCTCTGCTCCGCTGTGACGTCTATCAGCAGGTCTCAGTGAGGGGAGTCACATCCACCTGCTACATGACGCACATTTCCTAAATTGGACATCACTCCCGGAGTTGGGGGTGTTCCCCAGAGATAAAGCTGAGCTACTGACACACGCTACATGAACACTTATCGTAACACTTTAATTTTCTAAAATTAAAAGCGTAATAAAAACAAAAACAGGATTTTTAATCCTCTTTACACTTTTATTCGAATACAAATAATTTTGCTGCCTCAACAAATACAGATACAAATACAAATACTGGGCTCTCTGCACATTCCTAGCTGCCAGTATAAGAAACATAGAGACAAGGTCACATTACACATTAAAAACACTTCCTGTCATGTCTGTGACTTAAATCTCATCAGTCATTTTGCAGAGTTAAAGGGCTTTTATTGTGAAAAATGTTGTTGGGGCTTCCTGTACTGTGCTGTAAAACTACTCTATTCTATCTCCTCTGTCTTTTAAAGTTATATCTTATAATTCGTGCTTCAACAGCGAGCAGTGTTGAGGTGGTACTCGTCACTACGTCACTCCAGAAAGACAAATCAGATCAGCAGGAAGCTTTAGCATGAGCCCCGCCGCCGCCGCCCAGCGCTACGCTGAGTGTTTACGTAACTTCCTGTAGTCGTAGTTTGTGTCGCAGCCGGATGACGAGCAAAGCAGTACACTGGAAGTGTTGCTGGTTGTTCAGCAGCTAAAAACTCTTTACAGCCATCCAGAGGATGGACATTTACATCAGGAATCTTCCCTCCGTTACCACATTCGTCATATTTTACAGCCAACTGTCTGCTGAACGAGACTCAGCTCGCCAAAAGATTTATTACTGTTTCATCTTCAATCTTTAGATGAAGTTCTTAAACATGGTTTCTTTCTGTTCCTCAGCTAAAGGAATTTAATATATCTGTGCTAAGGCTAAGCTAGCCACCCCCAGCTACGTTTGAAGAAATTACTTTTACATTGTTAAGAAAGTTTGACACAATCTTGTCATCATTAATAATTAAGATTTTATGTAAATAGTTTTAGAAACAGCCTGCTGGAGGACAGACGGGGATCTATTTATCCTCCTTTCTTCCTCATCCTTGCCATAAAAAGTTTAATCAAGGTTTTCGTTACGTTCGGCCATTAAGATGATCCTGGAAAACTGATTCTTTGATCTACAATTAAGTGACCATAACAGGCGGGAAGATTAGGAGGAGTTTTGTACACAAGCTCTAAAATCTGCTCTTCTAAGAAGATAAAATCGCTGTGAGCATTTATTGAATGAGTGTTTCTAGAATACAACACAAGCACATGAGCCACCAGTACAAACATAAACCTCGTCTCATTACTGTTTAATAAGATAAAAGTGTTAGAACATGTGTTCAGCCTCAACGTGAAGCAAAATGTACACACAGCATGATTGCATATAAAGTCAATGGAAAGACATGAAGGGATGTGAATGATAGAGACTGTCCTACCAAGAAAAAACAACACAACAGGTCATAAATACCAGCAGCCCAGAACGACCAATATCTACGTTCAGGTGACAGATGCCATCTAGCGGCTGCAGTAATTCTGACTGGACAAAAAGGAGGAAGTCAGATTACGTCGATATATAGCAACAAGTCCACGTAGGGAGGTCGGGGCGACAAAACAAAAGGACTCATGTATGTTTATATGTCTTAATACATGTGAGGAAGGGATCTTAGTGTAACCGTGACAACAAAGGTGGTCTAACTTTAAACCCAACCAGACCTGAACCACATCATATAACAGAATTATTTTTAATAGTGAGGGTTTCGGAAAGCACAGACTAATGATGTCATCCTGGTGATAAGAGACGCCAGATTAGAAAACGCTGTAACATGTGTAATGGGGGAAATTGCTGATCACTCAATAAACACACAAAGAGAGCATTGTCAGGTTATGAAATAGTGTAATCAAATAATACAATCAGAAGTATAAAGCATCATAGTTCTGGAGACAAAGATACCACCTAGCTATCTTCTCTTTGTCTGAAAGGTTAACCAGTCCCTTAAATACTACTCGTACAGAATTTAAGACATCTGTTTACTAACCTTACAGGTCAGCAACCCTCAGATAGAAACATAAGTCAAAAGTTCAGCTAACCTAGGAACAGACTTTCTTCACGACCATATATGACAGTACATAAGCACCAAGTAGCATCACAATATAACATCACTACTATATTAAATGAAGGACAAACCACACTATCCTCTAAAAGCTTATCAGTTTTACACATAAACATCTACATAACTACAGTTTATCTTATCTCTGGCTCAGGTAAAGGTATAACAGAATAAACTGAACTGTTAGACACACAACTGCCTCATCTTACACAGCAAAGAACTAAGTTTAGAATAGACACAGCACACACAAACTAACACTAAACTGAACTTAAACACTGTCTGAAACATGTATGATATATTGAAGAAATACATCAAATGATAACCTGTTATTCAGTTTTCTTTTACACATGATCAAACCACGTGTTTGATAGTTTACTTTGGAGAACTTGTCGCTCCAGTCGTCCCAAACTGAGGAAAAGATATTTCAAAAAAACATTTATGCTCATCCCAAAACTCTTTGACTTCTTGAATTCATATACGAAGATTCAGTATCTCAGGATTCACTACTGTCCTGTTTCCCAGCGTCACTGCTCATCAACTCTCCTCCAGAAAAACTGGCGTGTGTTGCAGTTCAGAGTCATGTGATGCGTTCATAAAAGTCCAAAAGCAGTTTAAGGCTTGAAAGAGAGTTCATAAAACTTTTGGAAAAATGAAGCATGATGTGAAACTTATGTTAAGAGCTTCGTAAGTTTAGATGCTAAATGATTTGGTCCATTTTTCCCCAAAACCACCACTAACAAAACAACAAGTTCCTTTACAACTTTGACCCCTTTCAGCTCAGCTGTCAATGAAACAGCTGTCAGTGATTGAAAGTAAATAAGTACATTTACTCAAGTACTGTACTTAAGTGCAATTTTGTACTTCACTTATATACTTCATACTTCCACTCCACTACATTTCAGAGTGAAATATTGTACTTTCTACTCCACTACATTTATTTGACAGCTTTAGTTACTTTTCAGATGAAGATTTGACACAATGGATAATATAACAAGCTTTTAAAATACAACACATTGTTAAAGATGAAACCAGTGGTTTCCAACCTTTTTGTCTTTTGACGTCTTACAAAAAGCAGTGTGTAGTCGGGGTCACATTTCACATGTCTATGAGTTGTTAACAGCTCCACCAAATAGTGATTTTTCCCTCTAAACTTCTCACATGCTTTCATTTCAATAAATGTTCAAATGATCCAATATTTCAGCAAAAATCAAAGATTAGAGAAAAAGTCCAAAAACTGAAAACAGATTTGTGTATCAGAACTTTGTTTTTTCTTCTTTCCTCTCCCATTAATCATCTCACCACCCCTCAGATTTATCTGCTGACCCTTTGGAGGGGCCCGACCCCTAGGTTGGGAACCACTGGACTAAACTAGCTAACTGTATATAAAGTAGTGTAAACTAGCTCCACCTCCAGCAGCTACAACAGTAACATGCTGCTCTAACACTGATGCTTCACTATTAATAATCTAATGATGTCATATATAATAATATATCAGTCAGAGGGACCAAACCACTACTTTTACTGCAATACTTTAACTACATCAAGCTCATAATACTTATGTACTTTTACTGCAATACTTTAACTACATCAAGCTCATAATACTTATGTACTTTTACTGCAATACTTTAACTACATCAAGCTCATAATACTTATGTACTTTTACTGCAATACTTTAACTACATCAAGCTCATAATACTTATGTACTTTTACTGCAATACTTTAACTACATCAAGCTCATAATACTTATGTACTTTTACTGCAATACTTTAACTACATCAAGCTCATAATACTTATGTACTTTTACTGCAATACTTTAACTACATCAAGCTCATAATACTTATGTACTTTTACTAAAGGAGCATTTCTGACATCTGAAATTCAAAAAATGTCTTTTCCTTAATTACCAAAATGTATCGATATATTTTAAAATAACCGTAAAAGAGATTCTTGATTTCAGTTGGACTTCATACATGTCTCACATTTAGTCGACTCTTAACTGTGTGGACTGAGTGGAGGGAAAAAAAAGCTTCATTACTTTGATATAATAATGAGGAGCCAGTGTGAAAGAGGTCAAAGGTCGCTCTCACAATAGATAGAATCAAATATTTGCGTGACCCCTGAATGATCACAGACATGTTTTAGCTTTTGTCAAGTACATGAAATAACCTTTGGACTGTTTTTTTTCTCTTTTAAATTGGAAGGTAATTACGGTTCCTGTCAGTGTGAAATTAAGTCCGCCGGCGGCTCTTAAAGCAGATCTGGATATTATGGGTCATTACTGTGTCTGAGCAATTTTCCCTGATCATTCTTGTTTGACTGGTAGCTGAATAAAAAGCCCCCCCCCACACGATGTGTGCATTTTACCAGCAATGTGATGAATGCTGCTGTAAGTGAGGATCGCTCTTCAGGTGAGAAAAGGTGCGTCTGATTTCCCTGCAGCTGTGGCCTGGCGGCAGAAGGTGTGAAGGAAGGAGCGTTTAATGAAAATTACAAAGAAGGGAACCTGTTTCCTTTCCTTTTCTTTTCTTTTCTTTACTTTGAAGTTCAAAAGCGGAGCCGTGACCTCTTCCCTTGACGTGCAGCATTCAGGAGTTTTACAGTAAATTGGTATCTTTGAATAAGTAAATATTTCCCCTCTTTTGAGTTTTTGCCGTTTTGATGCCGCGCATGCTTTGACCTTGTGTTCGTGGCGTCGTCTGAAGCGAGTGTGTGTGTGTGTCAGCGAGCAGACGACTCTCATCTGAACATATAGGATAGACAACCACACACTGTCCTTGTTAACAGAGAGAAGCTGTAAAAACCATTAACATGTAGTTTTATTTATGTTCTTTTTAGAGGAAATTTCAGCCTGTGAAAGGAAAGTGACTTTACAGATGCTCCTCGATGTTTTCTGACTACAAAAAACAGCTTGAGGATCCTTTCAGAGGGGACAAATAAAGCTGCTTTATAAGAATAAAGGTTTCTTTAAAAGGCTCTAGTGGTCGGAGGTCGTGTCCTCCGCACTAGAAAATCTGTTATTCAGATAATATATATATGACTTTATCCTTTTTAATGCAACACTTTTGCATGTCGACTTAATTTGTCTCATTATGAAACTACATAAAATCAACCAGTCGTTCTAAGTATATTAATAAAGCTTCGGGATCCCTGTATTCGTGTCTTTCCATTGACTTTATATACGATCGCACCACCTCTAAAATTCACTTCATGTTCTGTCTGAACACACAGTTATTCCTCCAACCGGACAAAGTGAGCAGCTGCCCAGAGGCCCCCAGACCCCGAGGGGGGGGGTCCAAAAGCCCCAGGTTTATGTCATATCATTACATAATTAGATTAATTGCAGATTTGCAGCACTGAAGTTCAGTATCAACTACGACGGGTTCTTTGTGTCAAAATCTAGTTTTAGTATTTTGCTCAGTTGTTCAGTTGTGTTTTTAGTGTATAAAATGTCATAAAATAGTGAGAAATGCTGATCATTATTCCCTGAAGTTAACATATTCAGACGACTTGTTTCGTCTGACAAAGTTACAATCATGGGAAACATTATTATCATATATATATATTATTATATATTCTCAAATATTCAAATTTGAGAAGCTGTTAAAAATGGTTTTAATGGTGAATCAGTTATTTTTTTGGTCAACTGATGAATCATTTCAGCTCTAGACTATCGACATGTATAGCGAGGGGTCAACAGGGGTCAACAGGAGGTTAATCCGGCCATGTTTGTTCTGTCATTTGTTATGACTGGACTCTAAACGTCTGATCGTCTGACCGCTCAACTTCCTGTTAGTGATGTCAACGTTGTTCCCTGATCTCAGCTGTTAACCTGCTGAGTAAAATGTTGTTATTACTGATAGAAACGATGGAACAAATGAGAAAAAATGGGACTCAAGTTTTATGAAACCGGAATTAGACTCAATTTGTTTACCATTTGGAGGATTGTTGGGTTTATTACATAAAATAACTGAAAGGAATAAAGTTCAGGTATGGAGACATCACATTTGTGATTGGCTGCTTTATACTTTATTATCTAAGAGGCTCAAAGAAACATTTTTTGATAAATAAAACCGCTGCATGTGAGTAGAAACAACATGCAGGATGATCTATAATCCTCTTGACTGTGTTTTTTTGCTTTTTTGTCTCTTACAGCAATGGTACACCGGCTCCATGAAGTCGGTGTGTGTTTGGCTGACGGACAGACTGGACCTGCAGCTGCACATGTACCAGCTGAAAACACTCATCAAGATTGTGAAGGTAAACAAAAAAAAAAAAAAAAAACGAGCAGAACTTCAGTCACAAACTTTGTTTAGCATTGAGACATTTCTATAACAGGTTTAACTTTTACCTATCAGATCCTTCTCGTCGCTGTTTGAAAAGACTGACAGTGAATGAAAATATATCTTAATATGTTGCTTATTCATGTAAAAAAAAAAAAAAACAGTCAAAACTGATGCTGAGGGAATAGTATTGAAAATAAAGACAAATCAAACCGCGCTGAAGTGTCCTTGAAAGCAGCAGCAGCAGCAGCAGCAGCGGCGGCGGCGGCGGCGGCGGCGGCGGCGGTGTGAAGAGGCAGCGAGACACAAAAGAGAAAACTGCTCAACTGTGCGCTGCTGCTGCACGCCGCTTTTGTCTTTTCATAGTTTGCTAATGTACAGAGACGCGCGAGTTAAACTTGAAAGCGACGAGACGAGGAATGATAATGGCTTCTGACTGAAGGTAAAAAAAAAACCCCCCTCAGACGCTGCCTTCCCAGTCCGACACATAAAAGACTTGGCTCGTCCTTGAGCCTCAATCTTCCCGCTTTTGTCCTTCTGAACGGCAACCGCCTCCGCTCGCTGCATTCCTAAGATGTTCTCTGTTTTTCCATCCCTTCTCCTTTTACCTATCCCCCCCCCTCCCCTCCTCCTCCTCCTCCTCCTCCTCCTCCTCTCCCCTCGCCTCCACTATTCAACAGAAGACCTACCGCGACTTCAGGCTGCAGGGCGTCCTGGACGTCACACTGAACAACAAGAGCTACGAGACCATCTACAACCGGCTGACGGTGGAGGAAGCCACGGCGGCCGTCAAAGCGGGCGACGGCCTGCAGGGCATCAGCATGAGAGACAGCGACGAGGAGGACGACTGAACACACACACACAAACACACACACATCCTCCCCTCACACACACACCCTGTTACTGCTTGATTATCAACCTCTCTAAAAAAAAAAACCAAGACCTCCCATCACAGTTAATGATATGTGTCCTCGACTGAACTCTACTGCACTCACTAAAAACTAAAACTAAAGCTGAAACTACAGTCAACAATGAGTGTAATTTTATAATAAGATTGCTGAACATATTAAGGAACAGATTGGCTGCTGCTGCTGCTGTTTTCAACAACAGGACGAGTTATGCTAACGCTAGCTAGCGTGCCATGTTGTGAATGTGTTTTCTCTGCTGATCTTCACTCAGTCTTAATTCAATAAAAAGTGAAACTGGGACTATAAAACTGAAACTTAAATCAAAATAAATGAACAGAAAGAGGATAAAACAGCCGTGTGATATTATTAACTAACAGCAGGGACAGCGAGTCAACAACCGTTACCTCACTCATCACCTACTGATTCTTCACTCAATCATAAATATCTAGATATAAACTAAAGCTACTAATATACTACTACTACTAATATAATATTAACTAATATACTTTAATAATATGACTGGAGAAAATCAACAGAAATAGATACCTGGCAGCTTCAACAACAGGACAAGTTATGCTAATGCTAACGTTAGCTAGCAACAGTGGTGGAAGAAGTACTCGGATGCTTTACTTAAAGTCCCCTCCACTCTTCATGTTTTTAAGCTTCACTGTGCAGAGTTTGTTTTCACATCCATCTGCTGAAAGTGGAAAGTTTCTCTGCGTTTACTGAAAATCCAATTTTAAGTTGCTAACGAGTGTGATGTGTGACATCACAACTAGTTTGGAGCTAATCGTGGTCAAATGTTCAACTTACACAAGTGTGATGTGGAAAGAGTAGATATAATTTTAAGGATTTAAACAAGATAATTGAATTTTTTTGTAGAAAAAACATATCAGACACAATCCTGATTCAAAGTGGTGTATTTTACATACATTTTAAACATGTCTGGAGGGGATCTTTAAGTAAAAGTACCAATACAACAATGTAAAAATACTCCATTACTAGTAAAAGTCCTGCATGAAAAATCCTACTACAGTAAAAGTACATAAGTATTATGAGCTTGATGTAGTTAAAGTATTGCAGTAAAAGTAGTGGTTTGGTCCCTCTGACTGATATATTATTATATATGACATCATTAGATTATTAATAGTGAAGCATCAGTGTTAGAGCAGCATGTTACTGTTGTAGCTGCTGGAGGTGGAGCTAGTTTACACTACTTTATATACAGTTAGCTAGTTTAGTCCAGTGGTTCCCAACCTAGGGGTCGGGCCCCTCCAAAGGGTCAGCAGATAAATCTGAGGGGTGGTGAGATGATTAATGGGAGAGGAAAGAAGAAAAAACAAAGTTCTGATACACAAATCTGTTTTCAGTTTTTGGACTTTTTCTCTAATCTTTGATTTTTGCTGAAATATTGGATCATTTGAACATTTATTGAAATGAAAGCATGTGAGAAGTTTAGAGGGAAAAATCACTATTTGGTGGAGCTGTTAACAACTCATAGACATGTGAAATGTGACCCCGACTACACACTGCTTTTTGTAAGACGTCAAAAGACAAAAAGGTTGGAAACCACTGGTTTCATCTTTAACAATGTGTTGTATTTTAAAAGCTTGTTATATTATCCATTGTGTCAAATCTTCATCTGAAAAGTAACTAAAGCTGTCAAATAAATGTAGTGGAGTAGAAAGTACAATATTTCACTCTGAAATGTAGAAAGTAGCATCACATGGAAATACTCAAGTAAAGTACAAGTACCTCTAAACTGTACTTAAGTTCAGTACTTGAGTAAATGTACTTAGTAACTTTCCACCACTGTGTAATTACTGTTGTAGATGAAAATGTGAAACTTTTTTTAGGCTTTTTAGGCTTTCACTCCCTCATTCACTCATTCACTACTTCTTATATAATAGACACTCAGTAGTGAGCAGTAAATTGAGCTTTAATGTGCAGTAGAGGTAACATGTCATTCATTGTGACTGAAGGTCCTGCTCAGGTGGGGAGGAAAGCTCATGTAGTGACACATCCACCTCACACCCGACCTGTCACATGATCTTTACATACGTGTTGAAACGTTATACACACATACATGAGTCAGAATGTACGACAAAAAACGTGTAAGTGAAGGTGAGGCAAGACGCTCTGGGCGGCGGTGCCGAGAAGAAAACTCCTCCTCCTCCTCCCTCTCTCACCTGCAGGACAGGAAGTCCCGCCCTCCTCCACATGCAGCCATACTGGGATTGATGTCACTTTGTACAGTAGAGCTCAGCGATCGCCAGTCAGTGCAGCTTCTCTCCCTGTTTTTTTGTTGTTTTTCAACCACAGTTGTAGCTTCTCGTCGATTTATATGCGAAAGGCTTCCGGCAGCTCTGAGAGACCTCGCCGCCTTTTACGTCGTTTTCTCTCTTGACAGCGAACAGCAGAAAAAAAAAAAAAAACAACTGAAAGAGATTTATTTTTATTTGACAGGTAGTTTGGAATTGTGAGATTCTCTCGACTGTTTTAAAAGTTAATTTATCCGCTGTCATAGCTTTGAATGTTATTTTATACTTCTATGATTTTATTTTTTTAATAATGATAATTATTTGCTTGAATGTTTGAATCAGAGTAGGAGTCTAAAGACGCTGCAATATTCATCACAACCCACAGTGACCATCCTCACCAGTAAAACAACAGCACTGGTCTTCTGTTTAAAATTAATCTATTATTACATTTTCCTGACAAGCCTCGTTTTGCAGCCCTGTCTCCTAGAAATTACATTCATATACAACTAAACTGTTTCCCAGTGACGTTTCTATGTGTCTCTGCAGTGGGAGGGGGGAGGTCAGGGGTCAGAGGTCAGAGGTCGGTGGTGGATGCAGGACTCTGACTGCAGAGACCCGGGTTCATATCCTGAGTCCTGTGTGGGTTCAGGTTAGTGAAAGATGCTGCTGTTGTATTAAACAGAGACCAGGATCAGGAGTCTGAACACGACCACAAACACATACTGGCAGATATTTTACTGCAAGATCAGATATATTAGTGGTAAAAAAAAAAACCAACTACAGTGTTTCCCCTATAATCGTACAGGTCTGGTGGGCCACCAAGCCAACAAGAAGCCAAAAATTACATTTTACATTCATTCATTTGGAAATCAATAATCATTAGCGTTTGAGAGCTTCTGTGCGACACTGTTCCGAAACGTGAGTCGACCTTTGTGTCGTTGCCTAGGAAACTGTTGATGTGATGCGAGTGCCGCTGCCATCAGAGTCCCTTTAAATTACTGCAGAGAGATAGAGAGAGAGAGAGAGAGAGGGAGCGTACGGGATGCAGGTTAGCTAACGTGAACATGTCGCCGCCTAAAAAGAGAAAAAGTTCTAACGCGGGTGACAAACAAATATATTAATCTGGAGCTAAGTAAACATACCGATGGGGAAGAAGGAAAAGAGGGGCAGCTTATTAAGTCATCCTGTCCTTGTGATCAATTTGTTTAAGTCTTGAATATACCGAGAAAACAAAAATCTGAATGCAAATTTCAGACCGCCTGCTGCAGCACCTGACCGAAGCGACTGCACGCCTCGTCTCTTTAGGGTTATTTCGGTGCGTACCAACGGGCCTGAAAAAAGTTCCAGGGGAAACACTGAACTAGGTACGTTGTTTGTGAACATTTAACTCATACGTTCAGTATCAACATTTTTATACAAATATGTTAATTAACAACATTTTCTCATCATGTTGAGAGAAGAGAGAGTTTCTAGCAAAGAATATTTGCTGTTGCGGTTTAGTTTTATAAAACATCATTTCTAGGAGACAGATTTGCCTCGTGTGGTCACTCAAATATGTTTCTGATAAGCAAAAGAAGAAGAAGAACGATGCTGTTATAACACCTCAGAACTTCTTGTAGACCTTTGATGATCTTTCTCCAACCATAACAAGCTCAAACATTAACCATAGAAGGTCGTTTTAGAAGGTCATGACAACCAGCTCTGTTGTTGAGGTTGGAGGACTTGGTGACCCACAGTATGCTGGTCAAGCTCTTCTCTGTCCTTGTGCTGAAGGTGGCTCTAGTCATGGGGTCATGACTATGAAGTTATAATTAAAAGGTTTAATCCTCTGGAGAGTATGAATGTGCCCAGAAAAGTTCATGGAAATCTGCTCGTTGACATTTTTTATTGTATTTCTTGTGAAAATTGTAGAATTTGATTGCTGTGGTGGAAGAAGAAAGTCAGAAGGTCATTAGGATTCATCCTCTGGGGACTGTGAATGTTTCTAAGTGAACTTGCTCGGACCAGTACGACCTTTCTATCAACCCCTATAAAAATCTGTTCCCTTACATTTATATCAGACAAATCTGCGGCACACAGTTTACATCCAATACCAAAGTTTCTGTGCTAGTGTGTCTTTTATGTAGCGTGAGCAAGAGGGTTAAATGGATCTATACTGTAGTATGTCGGAGACCAGTTAGCGTCCCATCATGAACCAAACAGTTAGCATGTTAGCTGTTGTTAGCCGTCACCGTGAGATTTTTTCAAGCAGGTTTTAATCTCCTAAACGGACACAAATCTCACAGAGAACACAGTTCATCACCTGTCGAGTCAAGAAAAACAAGCAGACGATCAGACAGGAAACAAACAGTTTATCCAGATGATCTAAACCACTACAGCAGGTCAAAGTGGGTCTATGAACTGTGATGGATGTTTACAACGGACACTTTGGGTCATAATCTTACTTAAGGCTGCAACTAATGATTATTTTAACTATCAGTTAATCTGTTATTTATATTTTTCCTAATGATTATTTTCATTATCGATTAATTTGTTGATTATTTTCTCGATTGAACGGATCAGCTGTTTGGTCTATAAAATGGTGAAAAATGTCGATCACTGTTTCTCAAATCAAAAAACACATCTTCAGGTGTCTTGTTTTGTCCACAAAATATTCAGTTTACTGTCAAAGAGACCAAAGAAACCAGAAAATATTCACATTTAAGAAGCTGGAATCAGAGAATAAATGACTCAAAACAATCAATTATCAAAAGAGTTTGGAAACTTATGGATGAATCGACTAATTGTTGCTGCTCTAACGTGGCTGTTTCTTGACGTGTTGGACTGGATGCTAATAATGCTAATAAACCAGAATGATTCTTTAATACAGTTGCCAGGTATGAATATCGTCAAAATGGGGAAACATTGACTCTAACGTGAGAGTTTTGCAGGACTAAATATCTGAATGTTTGCTGTTTATTGTCTCAGATCTGCAGACGAACTCTTCCAACTCCAAGTATATAACAGGAGGATTCAAGGAGTTAAACTATCGTGATGGGCATCGGTCAGGATGTGTATGAAGGAGATCATGAAAACCTGAATTCACTCTCAAGATATTTATTTGATAATGTGGATTGTAGAAGTGTATGGGGGGGGGGGGGGGGGGGGAGACACACACATGGGTCTATATCTGAAAGAAAAGATTAAATAAACACAGAAAATTATTCTCATATCTTTAAAAAAAAAGGAAATATTACTAAAACTAAGGATAAATTGTAGTGCAAAAATAAACTTCTTACCAATTCTGCCCTCTGGTAGATAGGACTAAAGTGCACAAGTGAAATGAATCAAAATAATGAACCAGCCGACCAATTAGTGAGAAGGAAAAGGGACGGCAGGAAGTCAGGTGATGGAAAAGGAAGTGGAAAAAATAAGGCAAAATTAGTGAATCTTTACAACACCAAGCTAATGTAATGCTTAACGATAATTGGTGGGAAAAGAGGCAACAAAATACAAATATTTCTACTCTGGTTGTCCACAGCGAAACGAGATATAACTGAAATGTGTTTTTGGATTCTAGTGAAACAGGAAACAAATCTACGCGGGTTCGTTTTCACCACGTGAAGGTTTTAAAAAAGAGTCGAAAGTGCAGCAAATCTCTCGGAAATCGGAGGGAATATTTGTTCTGAATTGTGACGACATGTTGATGTAGATCTGCTGTCATCTCTGTTCATTGTGATATTTACTGTTGTGAAGAATAATAGTGAGCTGTGAGTGATATGGTCGTACCGCCTGATGTGCATCATATCCAAACATCGATCAAAGTCTTAGAAACGTGCGAACAAACTGAAAAAGTCTGGGCTTTTTTTATTTTTTATTTTATTTTTTTCTCCTCCTGGAAGAACGTGTTTTTAAATCTGTGTTTTAATCTGATCAGCTGTGAATGGATGAAGCATCTTATATCTGCTGTTCATTCATTCACCGCCGTCTGTTTTTGCGTGTCGTCGTTGAGAAAAAAAAAAAAAAAAAAAAAAAAAAAGAGTTTTAAATTCGGTGTAGGCCTCCGATCGACTGTGTGCAACCACCTGCTGTTTGTTTTTAACTGTCCGGTCCAGTTTGTGTCAGTGCAGTTCAAAGGCCAAAAACTAAAGGACAAAATCTATATGAAGAAGTATATTTATATTGTCTTATTGTGCACCTGTTTTGTTCAGGTGTCTTATCTAAGTGTCACTATTAAAAGTGTTTTTAAAGCACCTGTTTCCACCTCGTTGGTTTTCATTCACTCAATTTATACTTTGTTTGTGTTTGAAGGTTTGAAGGACACAATGGATAATATAACAAGCTTTTAAAATACAACACATTGTTAAAGATGAAACCAGTGGTTTCCAACCTTTTTGTCTTTTGACATCTTACAAAAAGCAGTGTGTAGTCGGGGTCACATTTCACATGTCTATGAGTTGTTAACAGCTCCACCAAATAGTGATTTTTCCCTCTAAACTTCTCACATGCTTTCATTTCAATAAATGTTCAAATGATCCAATATTTCAGCAAAAATCAAAGATTAGAGAAAAAGTCGGAAAACTGAAAACAGATTTGTGTATCAGAACTTTGTTTTTTCTTCTTTCCTCTCCCATTAATCATCTCACCACCCCTCAGATTTATCTGCTGACCCTTTGGAGGGGCCCGACCCCTAGGTTGGGAACCACTGGACTAAACTAGCTAACTGTATATAAAGTAGTGTAAACTAGCTCCACCTCCAGCAGCTACAACAGTAACATGCTGCTCTAACACTGATGCTTCACTATTAATAATCTAATGATGTCATATATAATAATATATCAGTCAGAGGGACCAAACCACTACTTTTACTGCAATACTTTAACTACATCAAGCTCATAATACTTATGTACTTTTACTGCAATACTTTAACTACATCAAGCTCATAATACTTATGTACTTTTACTGCAATACTTTAACTACATCAAACTCATAATACTTATGTACTTTTACTGCAATACTTTAACTACATCAAACTCATAATACTTATGTACTTTTACTGCAATACTTTAACTACATCAAGCTCATAATACTTATGTACTTTTACTGCAATACTTTAACTACATCAAGCTCATAATACTTATGTACTTTTACTGCAATACTTTAACTACATCAAGCTCATAATACTTATGTACTTTTACTGCAATACTTTAACTACATCAAGCTCATAATACTTATGTACTTTTACTGCAATACTTTAACTACATCAAGCTCATAATACTTATGTACTTTTACTGCAATACTTTAACTACATCAAGCTCATAATACTTATGTACTTTTACTGCAATACTTTAACTACATCAAGCTCATAATACTTAAGTAAAGGATCTGAATACTTCTTACATTAAATATACTTGTGATTGTTTTATAGCAGCATCTATATTAAGCTGGTAGCAAATTTGACATTTGGGTGAAATATAGACAAATAAAAATAAAAAGTAGTATATTTTTGAAGTGGATGTATTCTGCTTCTAGTGATTTTTTTAAATTATTTATTTCCTGTTATGATGTCAGATGTTAAACATGGTCAAACTTCCAAAACTTGAGGTGAACGTATGTAGAAATGCTGCCTGCAAGTCAAAAGTCAGGGCTTCAACCTGCTCTCAACGCTTCGTTTCCAACGGTTTTCAACATCGGCACAACTGCCCATGAACGGCTGTCCATTCTGTAAACCTTGGTTGCTAAGGTGGTTGCTAAGGTTTTTCCATGTGTTGTTCACTCTCATATTTTGGATCAGATTCCGGATGTAATTGAGAAGTTGACATTTTGAGTATAGAACAGGAAGAAGTAGTGAAATCCTGCTGCTATAGTTTGTTTCATGGTTTGTTTACGTTGCCTCCCGACCTGCCGGAAGACAGCTATGACGCAGCTTCCTGAAGCTGACCAATCAGAACAGAGTGGGCTCATCAGGAGGCGGGGCTTAAAGAGACAGGAGCTAAAACGGCCTGTTTCAGACAGAGGCTGAACTGAGGGGCTGCATAAAGGACCAGTAGAAGATAAATAAGGAGTTTTTAACTGGAAATCATGTAAAGATATTCCAGTAGAGCCCCAGAATATAAATATACACCTGGAAATATGCAGAATATGAGCCCTTAAAACCATGTTTTATGGCCAAAAGTATGTGGACAACCTGGTTCTTTTGGTCTTGGCCTGTTTTTCCTGGTTTGTTCCAGGCCCTTCAGCTTTCTTAATGCTGCACTATACAATGATAGTTGAGACAATAGTGAGCTTCCACATCTTTGGGAACACAAGGCTCTTTCCTGTTTCAATATGACAACGTGCACAAAAGCAGCTTAATCAAGAAATGGGTGGATGAAGGTGACTATTCTGCACAGAGTTCTGACTGTTGTTTTACACCAATGGTTTTGAAATGAGAGACGTTAATCGTAAATAGAAAAAAAAAAAAAATACATGTTGACATAATCTTTTGTCCAGTGAGTGTAGATGTTGGCAGCAGATTTAAAACTCAAGTTCAAACTTGAAGAAGTTAGTTTTACATTCTCTTGGAGAGCTCAGTGTTACCAAATATGTCAGAGTTTGCACAACGATGCAGAAAACATCTTAAAATATTTCCATGTGAGGTGATGCTGATGCTCCAGCTGGCTCTGATGTCAGATCACAACGAAGAGTCAAGAAGGGTAAAAGTAGAGTTGTAGAAGAGAAAGAAAAGATGCAACGACAACGAAGCTCCAGAAAACCATTTAAATAAAAGTGAAAGACAGTAAGTAAGAAATCACTGAAGGTTTGTGTCTTTTTTCCATTGAATGTTGTTAATAAAAGCATCAAAGCTCTCAGTTTAAACTCAAGATTGAATTTGACACTCACTCATTAAGTTCACCCAAAGTTTTAAAACTCGTCTCATTAAAATCACAGTATTCAGAGTCTGACTTTAGTTTGAAAGGACTTTTTCACCTTCATCTTGCAGGTTGAAGGACTTCTGTTCCCTGGAAGTCGTCTGCTGGCCGTCGTCCATCAGCTGTTGTTTCTTTTCTCTCCTCATTAAAATGAGCATTGAACCTTTTTACCCTCATAAACAAGTCTGCTGCTGCTGCTGCTGCTGCTGCTGCTGCTGCTGCCTGACGGAGACACAAACACAACATTCTCCAGTATTATCATCATCATTAATGTTGATATAATTATAATTATAAGACAATAATAATTGAGGTTGCAAAGTGCTTCAGAAAAAAGCGAAAAAATAAAAGGAAATATAGCAGAATTCAAGTGTAAAGTTCAAATTAAAAAAATGTGTAACAGACCAATAAACAGCATCAGATTTCTTTCTTTTTTTTATATCATAAACAGCAAGATGTTGTTCATGATTTGAGCTGATGTTCAGTCTGCTGTGAGATTCTAAAAATAAACATTTACTGTTAATGTGAGAACAGGAAACAAAGAAGAACGAGGATCTGGATGCTTTTAAAAATCATATTAAGATATAAACTAATAAATTTGCACTCAGATGGATGAAATCAAATCAGACAGGAGATAAATATTGATGAAACAACACAGAAAACAATTTAAAACATTTTCATTCTTCGGCCTCAGATATAATAAAGCTGGTTAAGCCTGCAGACAACAAACAGGGCAGATTAACACACGTCTTTCTCACTGATACTACTAATAAATACTTTGTACTTCCTGTGATTTACATAAAATATCAGAATACAATATATAAAGTAAAGTATGCTGAGCTAACAGCGTCATTTATAAACACATCATTATTTTCATTTTATTTATTATTTATTTATTAATCAACAGTTCTGTAAATGTGCTAGTGTTAGCCAGCTGGCTAATTTTCAACTGCAGTCCTTTGGCGAGATGTTTTGAAACCTATAAAGTGATAAAAATTTACACCATAAATAAAGTACAACAGAACAGAAGTCATGCAGAGCAGCAAGTATGACCTTATTATTATATTTATTGTTATTTTATGTCACATCTTCATCTGAAACTCAACTTAAGCTGTCAGATGTAGTGGAGTAGAAGTATAAAGTAGCATCACATGGAAACACTCAAGTAAAGTACAAATACCTCAAAACTGTACTTGAGTAAATGTATTTGTACACATGTGTGGTTCAGGAGGTGAATGATCCATATTTTAATATCTAACCTGTGTTGATATTCAGAAGCTTGTAAATGTGAACTGTCAGATGATCTTCAGTGTGTTTTACTGTTTGATGCTCAGCGTTTAGCTCACACTATGTTTAGATTTTACTTTTTATCTCCTCTGTCAGTATTTATATTCAATATTTACTCGTTGTTGCAGCTTTAAAATATGACTGGAAGGGCAGCCTTCAAATTTAGAGGTTAAATCAACAAATTAAATAAAAGTTCCTCTAAAACCAGCAGATTAATTCAGATTAAATTTGCTTTTCTTTTACATCTTCTTCATTTGAAGAGTCACAGACTGAATTCACTCACTTTCATCATTGTTTACATTGTTTTTAATGTCATGAAAAGAAACAATCATGACTTTTTTTTTTTTTTAACACAGCAGGTTTCCATCACTCATGTTTTCTTAAAACTACATAACAAGAAGGAGAGATTTACCTCTCAAACAATGCATGCTGGGAAATCTGCTAATATTCTTGATCATGTTTGTTTAGAGACTTAATTTAATGAGTTGAGTGAACTCATCATTTCCAGTCAGAAGAACTCAGAACTCATAATTATGAATTATGAACTGATGTTGAAATAAAAACTGGAAATTTTTAGGTTGAATTCACTTGAAATTATAAAACGTCTGTATTTAAAATTAATGAGAAAATATTAGTTGATTCCACTAAATTCCTGCATGATGTTTTACAGTGTAGTGACCACTAGTTGACACGTCACTGACACGTCATCGCTGCATTTCTGCACAGATGATGATTATTGGTCTCAATACAGCTGCATCCCTTCATACTGCTGCATACTAATAATAATAATAATAATAATATGATAATAATAGTAATCATATATAGTAATAGTTGTAATCATATTATAAGGCCTATTATTATTATTATCGATAAACATTTTAATAATGTAGTATTTTTCAAACCAGGGTACAAGACACAAAAAATGATTAAAATAAAATTATAAAATGGAGAAAAAATACAAACAGTAACAATAAATTGTAATTAAAATACAGAAGGAGTTAATGTGTCAGAGGGCCTTACAATATATTATTAGTGCTCTCATATATATCTATTTGTAATTATATCTAATGGCTGCATATTAATAGTAAAATCGTTATGGGCCAACCAGCAGCGTAATTTTATGTAATTATGAATATTTGTTCTCTGCTCCGGACACATGAAGAATTCATTTCACCTTACTGAGGTTTTATAAAGTTAATCTGATGCTCAGTTTCATCAGTTTCCGCCGCTATAAACATGTTTCATAATAAATATTACAGAAACATTTTTACAGTAGTTTTCAGCTTTAATTTACTGTTTTTTTTTCTATTTAGAAATTATTTGAATCTTTCATAAATTCTGACTGTAAATCTGTTTTGTTTGTTTTTTTTATTCTGAACCTGATTGTTCAGATTTTCATTTTTTTTTAAATGAAGCTGAATTTAATTCACAGATTGTATCTTTTATTATATTTCAATGCATTTTATTTATTCAGTCATACATTCTAATATTTATACAGAACAGCGTTTACAGAGTTCTCTACCTGAGAAAGACAACATCAAAAATTAAATTTTAGAATATTTTTTTGTGTGTAACAGTAATAAAAGAACATCAGCCACCAACACAGATGTTTCTTTTCTGTGTTTAATTGTGTTTTTCTGCTGCGGTCGAGTCGCTCTTCAGGCCCTCAGCGGTCACTTTTATTTGTCTCCAGCTTTTGTTCAAACCCTTGAAGAGCAAATTCAGCTCATTCAGCATCAAACCCGCTGCCTCTCTGTCTTCACCACTAACAGGATGAATCTTTTGTTGGCGGTTTTTTTTTTTTTTACACCGTCACTCTTACTGATTCTTCCTGTGGAATTTGCATTTGTAGTTTTTTTTTTTTCTGCTCTCCGTGCGCAAAAGAGCTGTTTGCATCTTTGTGACTGGAAAAAAAAGACAGAAGTGATGAGAACAGAGCGCGTAGTTTTTTTTCTCCTGTCGGTTCTTTAGCAGATATCAGTTTATCTAGAAGAGTCTTTTCTGCCGCGGGCGCGTTTTTAGCCTCTAAAAATCTGGTGCGTAAAAGAAGAAGAAGAAGAAAACGAGTCACAGTTTGTGAATCAAAAAACCCGAATCCCACCCAGGCTGAGATCGATGACTCAAAATCCATTTTCTGTTCAATATCTTGATCCGTTTTGTGTCTTAAGTTCACCCTCGTGGCAGCTCTGTGTCTTCTCTGAACCGCGCGTAAAAAGGTTTGGGTTTCGGAAGCCAAAGATGAGTCCAAATCTGATCTAAAACTCTGACAGCTCCTGACCCCGCGGCCGCTGCGCGTCTGGCTTGTTGCTATTCAAAAAAAAAAAAAAAAAAAAAAAAAAAAAATGATGTCACGCGAAGCCACAAGGGGACCTGGGATTTACCAAATACCTTCCAGTTGAGCAGGAGTCCTGCCAAGTAAAGGACAACCTCCTCCTCCTCCTCCAGCGGCGACAAGTGCAGAGAATCGACGGAGGAGAATTGAGCAAATTATCTACTTTTCCGCTCCCCTTCCTGGACGGTAACGATCGGCGAGGTCTCGGCTCTCCGCACGCCGTTATTGAGCGAGACACAACCGCCCTGATTGCCCGAAATCAGCGTCAATAAACGGGGGAACGGGGCCGGTGATTTGGAGGGGGGGGTTCCCCGGCAGATGATGCCCTTTCCAGCGGGCCGGTGAGGAGCAACACCGACCCCCGGCTTCCCTCCAGCAGCTTGTTGTTGTTGTTGCGGCGCGGTTGATGCGGAGGTGATGGACGGTCCTCTCCGCCGCCCAGCGGGGATCCTCGGCTCCCCCCCGGCTTCTGGGAGCCAGCCCGCGGGCTCTGACATGCTCACCTCCGGCGGCAGCAGCAGCAGCAGCAGCAGCAAGCCTCTCGCTTTCTCCATCGACCGGATTATGGCCAGGACGCCCGAACCCAAGTCGATACCGCTCCCCACCTGGTTCCAGTCCGCTCCCGTGGGGAAACAAGACGCCTGTCCGTCCTCGCTGCATTGCATGATCCCGCTGTTGCCGCTTGGGTACGAGCCGGGCCACCGGCTCAGCATCACCGGGCTGGATCCGGGACACTTGGACGCGTCTTCTCTCGGCGCTCCCGCAGACTTTTTGGGTTTTGGTTTGAACTATAAGACCCAGCAGGAGGACTCCGCTGTGAGCCAGAGCGCCGGCCAGTACAAACTCTTCAGACCCCGGGTGGTGAACCAGTCCTCCCTCCCCACCATGAGTACCGTGTGCTACCTGAACTGCAGCGGGGACAGCGGCGCGTGTCCGCCTCCGACCGGCCTGGTCAACCTGCACCCGATGGCCTCGTACCTGCTCACCGCCCGGCACAAAGCCTTCATGGCGGAGAAGAACAAGCCGGGCCTCCAGCAGGCCGGGGAGCGGTACCCGGTGTCCGGCGTGCAGGCCTTCAAGGAGCTGTCTCAGAGCCAGATCCAGCACTACATGAAGGAGCGGGACCAGATCCTCTCAGACAAGATCTTCAAGGGCTCCGCGGCGGCGGCGGCTGCGGCGGCGGCGGCCCGGCTGAGCGGCTCCTGTCCCGGCAGCAAACCCAAAGTTTTCACCTGCGAGGTTTGCGGGAAGGTGAGTTAGTTTGTTTTCATCCGAACCGCGGGAGGAACCAGATCACAGCTGATTAACCAATCAAACCGGAGCTGATTATTTCTGAATCTGTCCAGAATTCCTGCTGGAGGAGTAAATAAAAAAAAAAATCCAGATTATAAACTCAAACAGTTTCTGAGGGTTTTAAAAGATTAGAGTGATTTAGTTTATTAGTTGTAGGATTATTAAACTAAAAGAGTCATTAAATGAAAACGATTCAATTCATCTTAATCTCCTCTGATTTAGAGGGAAATTAGAATAATGATTCTTCACGTTGTAACGTGATGTTTTTATTATAACAAACAAACAAATAAAACAGAACAGACTCATTCAGACTGTCTTTAGAATAATAATAATAATTATAATAATTATAATGATAATAATCTGATGTAATAATAATAATAACAATAATAATAATAACCGGATGTGAAAGTATTTGGTTTATTTTGACGTTTGTTTGGATAAACATGACAATAAAACCAGATGTTGAGTCTTTTTTCTTTTCTTTCAGGTTGAATTATTCGGTTTTATTTCACGTTTTTCTTTCTGTTTTGTTTAAAATTTTCTGCTTTTTTAAAGATCGTTTAGTTTAGTTTTTTTGTATTTTTAGTTGCGGGATTTCATTTCATTTGAAAAGATATTGAGCTTTAACCAAAAATACTGAACACTGAAAACCAACATTGAGATACAAAATGAAATAAATCATCTTAATTTCTACTTTTAAATCGACATTATTTTGTCATTAATTCCACATTTTCCAAAGAACATCACGGTTATTGAAGGAATTGAAGTTCTTACGCGTTTTGCTGGTTTTGTGAAGTTCTATATAAATAAATAATCTTTATTATTATCATTATTACTATTATTATGCGTATTGTTGTGCACTTTTACATGGTTGTTATTATGTCCATTAAATGACTCCTCACCGATTACATTTAATTAGACTCAATCGGATGATTAGACTCCTTATTATTATTATTATTATTATTATTATTATTATTATTATTATTATTATTATTATTATTATTGGCTTGAATCGAAAGCCATTTAATGAACCCTTAAATATATAAAGTATAAGATGATTTCAGATTTCTGTGTCAGATTATTTTACACTTTTTATACTTCGGAGGATAAAATTGATCAAATTGATTTTTCTAGAATATTGATCAGATCAGCGGCTCCTGCAGAATTTAACATTTGTTTATACATTATTGTTGTTGTTTAATTTTCCTCTCAGGTGTTTAACGCACACTACAACCTGACGCGCCACATGCCCGTGCACACCGGCGCGCGGCCGTTCGTGTGTAAAGTTTGCGGGAAAGGTTTCCGCCAGGCGAGCACGTTGTGTCGACACAAGATCATCCACACTCAGGTGAGACTGAACTTCATCAATCATTATGATCCCCGATCAATAATAATCAGAGTCAAACTAAAACTGAGTTTATAACTTTATATTTTTAAGTCGTTTTGATTCCTGTAAGTTTGAACTGAACCAAAAACATTTTAGTTTTATTCCTTTCTTACTAATTAATGTTCAATTCATACCACGATCAGAAAGTCATTATTTAACGATTTCGTTTGTGTTTACATTTTTCTGAAATGTATTATTATTCTATTATTTATATGTATTAATGTTTATTTATTAATATTTTACTTGTTATCGTGTTTTTGTTACAACAAAGGTACAGATAAAAACTGTTTTTTCAGCTGCAATCAAATATATATATATATATAAAGTTTATTTTCTGGCTGTTTACAAACATAAATAACTTCTTTTATCTACAGACAATATTTTAAAAAATCAAATACAGTTGTTTTGTATCGTGTTGGCAGATTCTATTCATATAATTGACCTGAAGGTTTATATTTGATTCACTGATCGTGACTTTAAAAATGCTTTTTGGTGACTTTTTGAGAGACATTTAATCAAAGTGAGTGATTGAGCTGTTTTTTTTTTATCTGATCTTTATGAGGATTAACAGTAATAATATTTGCTTCATTCACAGTTTTTCCCTTTTAACCTTTAAATGCTGTTTACATTCCTACAGTATTATTTTAATATGTAGCTCAGCGTGACAGAAACATTGAGCTACATGTTAAAATAATATTGCTGGTAAATTTTCATATAATTAAAGATAATAAACCCACAAAAACACTTTTTTTCTATTTATTTATTTTTTCAGTCACTTAAAGATGACAAAATGTTGAGTTTTTTCAAGCTTCATTCATATTTTTGTTTCAGTTTCATTTCATTTTCAGAGTTATTATCATCATAATAACGTTTCTCTGCAGTTTATGTGACACCTTGATGCTTTGCCAACAAACTTTAACCATTTACATACCTCCGGTCCCTATAAACTGTTTTTTTTAAGTGAAAAACATCAGAAAAACAGTGACAGCTTTGACATTTTGACACTAGAACATTGTTAGAAACAAACAGTTTGAGGAATAGCAGGATCTGAGGGCTTAACTGTATAAAATGAATAAATTAGACTGGCTTTAATATTTAATATAATAATAAAGACCAGCGCATTTAAAGGTTAAAGACAAAACCCACTGTAAATTAATTTTTACTTTATTATTCGAGCTGGTATTTTTAAATCCTGAAAAAAACAAACCCATTTCATAGTTCCTTTAATTTTATACTAATTTCCTGGAAAATTATAATAAAAAAAGTAAATAAGTACGTAAAAAAGTAATTTGCAGATATTTAACATTTCATTTTTAGCACATTTTACAGAGAGGGTGGAGCAGTTTGGTGCAAATTATAAGAAAAAAACCTGAAAAAAGTGTGAAGTTGGTTTAGTTGGTCATATATTTGAGTTCATACATAGTTGTTAATTTGAAAGAATTCTTAATAAATTAGTCTCTTGACAGCTCATTAACTGACAGGAAATTCTCAGTTTTCAGTGTGTAGTTTTGTGATATACCAGCATATTAGGCAATAATTTCCTAAACATAGCTGCTGTGTAACTTCATTTCCAGGACATTTCTTTGACAGGGTTATGTAATTTGAGAAATATGCTCATCAAAGAGTTTTTAAGAAACAACCTAATATGTTAACATGTCAACAAATCCTCCAAATAGACCGTTTGTTCCTGCGACCAGAACGACCCACTGGAGCGTAAATATGCCGCTTTTAAAAAACCATCACATAACATCACTGTTTAACAATAATGATGTTTTATGACGTGACAACACTGCGGTTCAGGTCTGGTTATGTTTAGGCACCAAAACCACCTGGTCAGGTTCAGGGAAAGATCATAGTTTGGGTTAAAATGATCAATTGAAACGTGGTTAAACGTGGCAACCATCGTCGTCATGGCAACAGTAACCAGCACATTGTAGTTTTTTAAAAAAATGTCCCAACTCCCGGTTGGAAACGGGAGCGAACAGCCGTCTCCTGCCAGCCATCCCCTCAACCCACCTCCACCTCGTAAAGAAGTCACCTTATATTAACTACTACGGCCGCTAGATGGCGTCTGTCACTCAAACGTAACTACAGGTCGTTTTTTTGGCGAACGAATTTAGACCCATAATATAGTGTCGTCGTACGCCGTCGTTTTTATTGGGAGGACAAGCTCACCTGACACACAAGACTACACACTGAAAACTAAGTATTTTCTGTCAGTTAAAGAATTGTCTTATTTATTAGGATTTTTTTTGCAAATTAACAACTGAGCATGAACCCAAATATAATGAATTTAGCAGCACTGTTTCTGTTTTTGTATAATTTGTACCAAATTTTGCATCATCTTCTCTGTAAAATGACTTACTAAAGTAACCGTTAAATACCTGCAAATTACTCAAAGAATTTCCCGGAAATTGAAGGAGCTGTAAAATAACGTGTTATCTGTGCTGAGTGGTTCTATAATGAAGAGAATAAAACCGACACATTTATAGACATACTGGTGGAGCCTGTTTGTTGTGTTTGAGCTCCTCCTGTGGGTCACTGTCACTCTGCTGAAATACACTCTGTCCTGTTTTTATTCCTGCAATATTCCCAGAATAATGATGCTAGAAATGTGGAAAAAAAATCCTAAAAAAAAAAAATTCCAACAATATTCTTAAAATATTACCAGTAAAAGTGAATCAATATAAAACTGTGATATCTGTAATGTTGATAAAATATCATATGATGTGATGCAGTATGATGACATTTTTTTAACCCTCTTTTTTTTTTTTTATAGGAAAAACCGCACAAGTGTAACCAGTGCGGAAAAGCCTTCAACCGGAGCTCCACCCTCAACACGCACACGCGCATCCACGCGGGATACAAACCGTTTGTATGCGAGTTTTGCGGGAAAGGTTTTCATCAGAAAGGTGAGAGAAATAAAGAGAAAATCAGCAAGTTGATGCTCATTTATTAATTTAAAAAAAAAATCTTTTGATAAAACGGAACTAAAGCTCAAACAAACGACCGGAAACGTATTGTCTCAACTTCCAAATATGAGTGACAACTGTCAGCTGTTTTAAAAGTTTAGGTTAAGTCAAAACATACAAATAGTTCTTCTAACACCACCAAAAGTTATCTGGAGTAAATATTGCATGTTGTATAAACACTTTTATCTTATTTAGATCTGTGAATTTATTGAACTGCTCAGGTACTTGTCACCTTATTATCAGACCAGTGTGAGATAAGATAAGACTTTATTGTCCCAGAAGGAAATCTGCTGCTGCTGCTGCTGCTGCTGCACCAAATCATTCAACAGTTTTACACATCGTGCATCTCATACATGCTTAGATAAAAATGTATGTGGTATGCAAATAGTGGTCTGTGGGCAAAATCTGGCCCTGCAGCAAATATATTTGGCCCCTTGATGAAATGTGAAGGTTTGACTTTCATAGTTTATGTTAAAACTTTTAACATAATTTTTCATAAATCTGTTGTAGATTAAAAAACAAAAAACAGTGACTATAAGGTGCTGAAATTACATCTAATTAACATACCAGAAAATACATTTTAATGTGTGAATTCCAACTGTTTTCATTCAACAATTTTAGCTGATTCAACCGTAACAGATCTGGTGGTCTAACAGAAATGTGTTTGATGCCATTTTTTTTAAGATAATAAGATAACATCAATACTTTCACTACTCCACCATAAATAAAAGGCAGGATCAGGAGATATCGATGGATAATCAGTAAAGTTCACGTCTTGTCTTAAAGTGCAATACAGAATATGTATTTGCATATGAGTTGTTGTTTTTTTTTTAAGCCAAATGAGCATTAAAATAAGCTGTAACTCTGATCTGTCTTCACTTACTGATGGAAAAAAGACACAATCCTAAACAGTGTTATAAATCAATTTCATTCATAAATTAATTGACAGACATAAACAAACCATATAGACCCACATTTCTACTGTGCCGGTTAGTGGCCGTAAAATGAAAAAATCCTAAAAAAACCCCAACAACAACAACAAAAAACCAACTGGACCATGGTTGAACGTACCTGCAGACGCCTGACGTTTGTTTTCTTCAAACTAAAAAATCAGAAGAATCTCTGGAGACTTTTAACTGCTGGGATGTCTGATTATTTAATTTATAGGTTATATATAAGTTAAGTTAATGACAAATATTAGTTGATTCCACTAAATTCTTGTATGTTGTTTTTCAATGGAAGTGATGGAGACCAAAATCCACAGTGTGTCCACACAGTCATTTAAAAGTAGATGTGAAGCTTCTATTCAGCTTCAGCAGTCTGAGTTAGTCATATCAAGTGGATATCTGACACATTTACAGTCTTTTTAGCATCAAATTCCCTCTTTGTGTTTCCTCGGACAGTGTTTCCCTGTTGAGCTGCAGGTGGAAGTATAGTAACAAAAAGAGGGACTTTGGCACTAAAAAGACTAAAAAGACTGTAAAGTATTACCAGCTATATTTACTTAAGATACCAAAGTAAAAGTACTTGTGTTGCAGAAAATCAGGCTGTGACTGACATATTAAATACATTTAACAAAGCACATTATTAATACTGATGATTTGATGCATCAGCAGCATTTTATAGTTGTAGCTGCTTTAGGTGGAGTCAGTTTGAGCTGCTTTGTGAGGGTCACAAGATAAATCTGAGAGGTCTTCGGATGATAGATTGAATAGAAAAGAAGAAAAAATAAAGTTCTGCTACATAAATTAGGATGAGCTTTTCATTAATCTTTGCATTTTTGTGATTTTTTGGAGAGTTTTACCTCTTTGGGTCTCAAACAGTTATTTATGTGAAACCATGTGAGGGGAAATGTCTCAAACAACTCAGAGACATCTAAAACATGACAAAGAGACACAAACACATACTGTTTTTTGGTAAAGAGCCAAGAGCCAAACAGTTTGAGAACCACTGATTTAATCTTTAACAAAGCAGCGTCACTTGTAAACTCATCATTATGTTATTTTATGTTAAAGTTCAATCTTAAAAGTAACTTAAGCTGTCAGATAAATGTAGTGGAGTAGCAAGTATCAAGTAGCATAAAATGAAAATACTCAAGTGAAGTACAAGTACCTTAAATTGTACTTAAGTACAGTACTTGAGTAAATGCACTCAGTTATTTTCCACCACTGCAGCTCATGGATGTCTGAAACATGTCACGCGGGGTCGTGAGTAGACACGGCTTCACTTTACAGAGTTGGGAACGTCTAACTTATTGGAGACATTATTTATTATTTACTACAAAACTGAACAAACTGTGTGAGATTTTCTTTTTTGTCCTGATTTGACATCTCGACCTTTTTTTCCGTCTTTTGCGCAGGAAACTACAAGAACCACAAGCTGACGCACAGCGGGGAGAAGCAGTTCAAGTGTTCGATCTGCAGCAAGGCGTTCCACCAGGTGTACAACCTCACCTTCCACATGCACACGCACAACGACAAGAAGCCCTTCACCTGCCCCACCTGTGGCAAAGGCTTCTGCAGGAACTTTGACCTGAAGAAACACATCAGGAAGCTGCACGAGCTGGCCAACCCGCAGTCGCCCCCGCAGGCCTGAGAGACACTGACCTCTCACCTGAATAATGACTTTACACCTGACACTCCGACAAAAACACCAAAAAACGTTTCTCCCATCAGGCCTGGAACTAAGCTTTAGTCCTCATAAAGCAGATTATCGTATCTCTGTAGCTGTCAGGAGGACGATTTTTCATAAATTAGTAACTTGTGCCCTCAAATTCATTAATTAATCAATAATTGGTGCCCTAAAATCACCAAATCCTGCTCTCAGATGACTTAAACAAATTACTGAAAGTGAACTGACTATCATCCATGTTAAGGCAATGAGCCTTTCATTTACAAATCATTTTCTCTAAATACAGTGGTTTTGTTCCCTCATCCTCGTTTTCAGTCTTAAAATGCTTCCTTAAGTTTCCTTAAAACAATAATTACTGCCCTAAAATCACTAAATCATCCTCTCAGATGACTTAATTGGGCTGTTCCATAAAATGTTCCACAATCTTGAGGTTGAGTTTTTATGAAGTTGATGACTGAAGTCTGATTCTGATACAAAAATAGAAATTTGATTAATCTGAAATTTAATTAAGAGACGTAGTATTTCTCCATGTGGAGAGCGGTGAAAGATAAATTTGGGCAGAATATATAATCGATCAATTAAATAAATTAATAAAATGAGAAAAAAATGAAGTGAGAGAAATGTTGCAGCCTTTATTAAAATCTGGACTCATGACGTCAGTATTACTGAAAATCCTGACGGCATCTCAGAGCAAAACAGGATCTTGTGTCCTGTAAAATACCTACAAGAGACGTCGAAGCTAACAGACAAAGCCTGACGTATAGCCCGGTATCTAAATGACTCTTCAGTAATCAGAATTAATAATTTGAGGGTATAAGTTGCTTACTTGCAGGAGCTTCTGTCAACAAGTACATTAAGTGAACGAATCAGTAATTTAAGTGAGTAATTTGACAAAAATACACTGCCTCTACTGATTTTTCCCTAAAAGTTGCTTTAAAGAGGTTCTCCAATGATTTAGTTTTGCACTACCATAACGTTGGGGGACTTATGAGGGACAGATTTAAGAAAAATGGTCAAAATCAAAGCAGCGGAAGTCATTATATCCTGATTTTTATTTCCGTATATTAGTCAAGCTTAAAAAAACACTACATTCCCAATAATGCAACAGTGTCTTTTGACTGGACCCTCCCTGCTACATCTGTCAAACTCCATACCTCCGGTTTGTTATGTGAACTTTCTGTTATAAATCTGTCTCCGAGCCCAAGATGAGGTAACCCTCATGACATCACTATGACATCATCAGACATGACGAAGCTCCTGCAGAGCCGCAGAGGACACGCGACAGTTTTCAAAGGCAGAGGAGGACTAACCACGACCAAACTAAACTGTTTTTTTTTTACATGTAGTTTCCCTTTTTGAGTTTCTGTGATGGATCCGAATGACAACCAACCGCTTGATTCATGATTGCGGCTCCTTTTTGAAATGGATACAGCGGGGTGATTTCAGCCTAATTCCATGCAAAAGTTGACAATCATGGTTTGGTGAAACTTGTCAGTCCGATTTGTGGACTCATGACCTCAGTGTTTGTAAAATGTTGGCGATGGCCCTGCTCAAGAAGGACACATTTCTACCTTAAACCTGAGAAATCCAACAGTATTTTGTCACATTACAATGAATTTTGAACCCTATTTGCTTCAGTCTTGAGTCTGTTTAGCTCAAGTAAAGATATTTTATTTCTTTCACTTAATATAAGAAACGTTCCTGGTCGAGTCCTAATTCCTGCTAATTCCTACAAATCGCAGCAGACTCTTCATTTGTACAAATTTCTCAGATGCTTCGCCCTAAATGTGACCCAGAAGAAACCCCTGTCCTCGACTCCTCCAGACCCTAAACTTGACCCTTCCCCTTGAACTTGACCCTTCCAAAAAAAAAAGCCATCAGGACACTTCCTAACCCTGCCCTCAGACCCTGACCCCCTGACCTCTGACCCTTCTGGCCTGGAGAAAACCTCCCGACTGGCTGAGATGCTTCTGTCTCTCTCAGCTCGTTTCGGACTGAGGATGAACTGAACTTTAACTCCTCTCATTATTAGTCGATTATATTGTAATGGTGGCTAATTATTATATCATTAGTCATCAGTGATTACTAGTTTTCATTATTTTTCAGTTGCATCTCAGGATGTAAGATTGATGAGACCAGAGATGTTGGATGTGGAGGTGAAACAACCCAGATTTTAGTGTCAAAAACTTAATTTTTACCAACATATTTCTCTTCTTGTCAACAAATCTCATGTTTGGATCCAAACCAACAATGAACTGATCCTACTTACAAGTATTGTGTGTGTGATTATTCCTCTGTTTCGTAGACCTCCGTTGTTGTCCAAAAACTATTAAAAACACATCACTGGGTGACATGTTGCTTCATCACCATGAACACACAGACCGTCCTGCTGCCAGTTATGCTCACAAGAGCACCAAATGTGGATTCATCCACCGTGGAAAATAGTCCCTAACAAAAGAATTATTTACTCCTGTTTGAGTAACATTTGGTAGAAACTGCAGTGACCAGCTGTTTGAGGAAACCATTTTTTAAAAATGATTTAATGGTGGAGAAGTCAGTCAGTATTGAGAGATGGACTAACACATTGTTGGTTTGGGTCTTTTCATTACATTTGTTGACATAAAGAAAAATATAGAATAATACCAGCCTTGTTCTTCAACATGTTCAACATTCTCAGCATTCATAACAGAAAATACAATCAAACTGGTATTTCTTATCAGGACTGGAGTCATTTAAGAAAGAAAGAACTTGACAATTTTTCCAGTGTGTCTTAAAACAACAGTCAGGTGTCCATATGAACAGTGAAAGAGGTTTTCCTCGCTGTAATCATTCCTCCTGTTCATACTGGATATTAAAAGATCCTTCAAATGTGTTTTTAATGGAAGTGATGGAGGCCAAAATCCACAGTGTGTCCACACAGTCATTTAAAAGTTGATGTGAAGCTTATATTCAGCTTCAGCAGTCTGAGTTAGTCACATCAAGTGGATATCTGACACATTTACAGTCTTTTTAGCATCAAATTCCCTCTTTGTGTTTCCTCGGACAGTGTTTCCCTGTTGAGCTGCAGGTGGAAGTATAGTAACAAAAAGAGGAACTTTGGCACTAAAAAGACTGTAATGTTGAAAGATATCTACTTGATTTGACTCATTTGGACGCTGAAGCTTCATATTAGCTTCAGATAAACTTTGAAATACATTTTTGCACAGAAGGAGGACTGTGGATTTTGTCCTCCATCACTTCCATTGTAAGTGCATTATGAAGGGATCTTCTAATGGTCAGTATGAACAGGAGGAATGATTACAGCAAGAAAAACAGGTTTCACTGCTCATTTGGGCTCCTGACTGTTGTTTTAAGACAGACCTGAATAATTGTGAACTCAAGGTCCACATACTGTTTTATTGTTTTCCAGATCTTTCAGTTGTCCTGCATATCACAGGCTTCATTTGCTTAGTTGTCATCATATTACCTAAGTATGGAAGTTCAAGCATGTGATAACAGGTGCAGAGTGTTTGGAAAGTTTTTACATCCATACTGGGGTAACAGTGCAGCCTTTTTTTAAAAAGGATAATTCAGCTTTAATCCAACTTGGGTCTTATTTTCATCGTTTTGTTCATCATTTCTATCAGTAATAATAACATTGTGCTCACCAAGATATTAGCTGAGATCTGAGAACATGGTAACATCACTAAAAAAAAAGTGACGAGCAGTCAGACAATCAGGCAGACAAACTTATTGGGAAGAGAAACTGATGTTTACCCACACTGGTCGTTGGTTTACTGACACATTTATCCTTGACTGTCAGAAAGTGATCCCAGATCTCAGCAGTGGCGATGAAGTATTCAGATCCTTCACTTCAGTAAAAGTACCAATACAGCAATGTGAAAATACTCCATTACAAGTAAAAGTCCTGCATGAAAAATCCTACTACAGTAAAAGTACATAAGTATTATGAGCTTGATGTAGTTAAAGTATTGCAGTAAAAGTAGTGGTTTGGTCCCTCTGACTGATATATTATTATATATGACATCATTAGATTATTAATAGTGAAGCATCAGTGTTAGAGCAGCATGTTACTGTTGTAGCTGCTGGAGGTGGAGCTAGTTTACACTACTTTATATACAGTTAGCTAGTTTAGTCCAGTGGTTCCCAACCTAGGGGTCGGGCCCCTCCAAAGGGTCAGCAGATAAATCTGAGGGGTGGTGAGATGATTAATGGGAGAGGAAAGAAGAAAAACAAAGTAATGATACACAAATTTTCAAATTTCCAGTTTTTGGACTTTTTCTCTAATCTTTGATTTTTGCTGAAATATTGGATCATTTGAACATTTATTAAAATGAAAGCATGTGAGAAGTTTAGAGGGGAAAATCACTATTTGGTGGAGCTGTTAACAACTCATAGACATGTGAAATGTGACCCCGACTACACACTGCTTTTTGTAAGACGTCAAAAGCCAAAAAGGTTGGAAACCACTGGTTTCATCTTTAACAATGTGTTGTATTTTAAAAGCTTGTTATATTATCCATTGTGTCAAATCTTCATCTGAAAAGTAACTAAAGCTGTCAAATAAATGTAAAAGTACAATATTTCCCTCTGAAATGTAGTGGAGTGGAAGTATAATGTAGCATCACATGGAAATACTCAAGTAAAGTACAAGTACATCAAAACTGTACTTAACTACAGAACTTTAGGAAATGTAATTAGATACTTTCCACCTCTAGATCTTAGCTATTAACTTGGTGAGTAAAATGTTATTACTGATACTGAAACCAGAATTATCATGTAATCTTACTTTCTATGTGTACGCTGTTTATGTGATTTGGAGCGTCCCCTCTGCATCTCTGGTCCTGATTGGTGCAGGAGGACAAGCTTAACTTTTTCTCCGTCAGTCAATCTGTCTGTTGTTATTTTTTATTTCAATCTCAGGATTATTGTAAAAAGAAGTGTTTTATGATATTTATTTTAAATTGTACCACTGTTATAACTTAAAAAGAAGAGCTCAACTGAAGACTACGGTATATTAAAAAAAAAAAGTTTCTTGTCACGGTGAAAGTTAATTTTTTCAGGGCCTTCTGCTGCTTAACAAGGATGCATAATTAATAAAATCAACTGTATGTGCTCACTTCCTCCTCACATTTTTTTCCCAGTGTTAATCTAAAAATATGAAACAAGATATACTGATTGCCAAACAAATTTTTAAAAAATTACAATTTTTAAACAATGGAAGACCATTTCAGTCAGGAAAAGAAACAAATTGATGGAAACAGGATTGATTATTCAAACTAATTCAAAATTATTTTAATTTAAATTGAACTTTGTAACTAGTAAAATTTGACTGACTATCATATACATTTGACTTTGTGTGTTAAATTGTAAAGTCAGAATTTGTTCTTACATTTTTATTTTTAATCATTCTGACTTATGTTTTTGGCAGAAAGGGGCTTCCATACAACACAGATCTTTGAAAGAAAAGTAAATAAATAATAATAATAATGAGATACAGGTATCTTTCTATTTGTTTTGGCAGCTTTTGTATTCACACTATGAGCAACTTTACATATAAAAATATAATATTTGGTTATAATTATGATAAAATACATCAGCTAGAGGTCGTCTTTCACAACATTTTCCAATCTAAATGACAAAACGCAAGCATACAGCAAGTAAACAATAATATGATATACTATAATAAATGTAGTGTAGTGGAAGTATAAAGTAGCATTAAATGGAAATACTCAAGTAAAGTACAAGTACCTCAAAATTGTACTTAAGTAGAGTACTTTAGTAAATGTACTTAGATACTTTCCACCACTGAGTACAACTTACATCAATGTCTTTCTGAGTTTCTGTAAATAATGATTAATTGGATAAAACCTGTGAAGCATTTTAAAAGATCTCTTTGACTTTGTTACTAAAAAAAACTCAAGGGGAGATGGGGAGAACAGCTCAACAGCTTTTTTCTTTAGTTTTTTTTTAATTGAAACTTTATTTATCATTTTCTAAAAAGTACAGTTAGCATGTACATTAGCAAAATGTGAAACAAAAACATTAATGGGGTTTATGCTATGTAGTATTTTTAAATGCATTTCTTTAGCTTTACTGGGTATAAACAATTTATATGGTAACAACAAGTTTTATTCCAATTAATATTCTCAATCAAGTGATTCCAAAAGAGCTTTCCTCTTGGAGTGATCTGTCTTTGACTTTTTCAATATAATGCACTCCAGTACACCAGCACCACCCACTACGACCTCAATAATGAACATAAAGTAGAATTATCACCTTTCTGACAATGTCAATAAAAACTGAGACTATATAAGCTTCGTAAAAGTAGAGTTTATGGCAGAGCTGTTGCATTAGATTACACAGGTGTTCCTATTAAAGTGGCCGGTGAGTATAAGTGCACAAGTCACAACGAGCACACACAGCAAAATAACCTCATCAGCATTCATTGCTGTTAACAAAAACATGAATTAAGTCTGTAAAGCACAGTGGCTGCATATTAAGGCAACATAAATCAAACAAAAACTAGTGTTTCAGTTCACTTTAGCACTTAGTTCCTATGAGAATCAATGTAGAAAGCAACGGTATCTCAAGTCGTCCTTACATATAATCTGCAACCTCTCTTATCTGGGCTTCTTCCCACTCAGTCCAGTCTCAACAAACAGGGAGAAAAGTCTGAGGGCATCTGGTCAGACTGGTGAAGAGACGTACAGCCAGACTAGGAGAGAACCATGACAATATGTTCATTATTGCATGTGGATTGTGGTTTAAGTTTATGCCCAAAATGGCTTTTCATTAAGTGGGACAGACCATGTGGAAAAGCTTAAAACAGCAACTTCTCCAGTTTTTTCCCCCCTTTATTTATAGGAAGCATCACTTACAACATGTGTGACATTAATAAGAAAATAATTAGGCATCATAATGAAATAAATATAACACAAAGGACATTACCTCACTTTCAGTTTGTTGATACAGTTGACGTGATAACAGGACAAAGGGTAAAAGTTATAATAATACATAAATAAAGAGAAAAAAAATCACTTAACACAAAAGGTGGACAATTAAAAATTAGATTTCTGTAAACAATTCTCAACTGCAAGTGAACATTTCTTCTTGTTTATAAGTTGGATAGACTCAGAATACTTCGTAAATTCATTCTAACAGTGTGTCCAGTGTTCCCCATTAGTTTACAGCAGCTGGTCATCACAGTGCGACAGACAGCAGGAGGCCGCTCCTCAGCTCTGGACGCTGATTGGTGGAGAGACTTCCGCACTGCACACAGACTCCCGAGGGGAGCGGCGGACGGGCGCTCGTTTTTTTATCCGAGTACGACTCTTACAGGCGGTCACATCCGCGTATCTCCGCCCGGCTGAGCTCCAGGAACTCATCACATCGACTGTAACGTCCTTTCTGTTAAGTAAAAGTAACAAGTGTATGTCTTTAAAAATTGCTCTTACATAAGCGTTCGTAGACCACTGACACCGCTCGCACGGGGTTCACCGTACACTAAAACAAAGACACCTCTCTAACTCTCATCCTTTCTAGGATGACCGGAACGCTGGTGGTCTTACCTCCAGAATAAAAGACAACATGGTACCAGCAGAATTTTAATGTGAGGACACTGGACATGCCCTTTGTAAACAGGAAGATGACACAGCTGATTCTGTTTGTATACATAGATAAAATAAGATTAGGGCGGCAAGTAACAATTATTTTCACTATTGATTAATTTGTCAATTATTTTCTCGATTAATCAATTAGTTAGTTGGTCTGTAAAATGTCAGAAAATGTTGAAAAATGTCGAAAAATGTCGATTGCTGTTTCCCAAAGCACAAGATGACATCATAAAATGTCTTTTTGTCCACAAAGGTATTCAGTTTACTATCATAGAGACTAAAGAAACCAGAAAATATTCACATTTAAGAAGCTGTAATCAGAGAAATTGGACATTTATTTTTTTTTAAAAATGACTCAAAATGATTAATTGATTATCAAAATAGTTTCTGATTAATTTAATACTTGGCAGCTGATTGATTAGTCAACTAATCGTTTATATCATGATATTGACACTATGATATCAACACTATACATACATACATATATATTGAAGCCCTATATATAGGCATAGTCAAATAAAATACATACTAAATAAAAATGAAAAATGAAAGTGAGGAAAAATGAGAAATGCTGCAGCAAAAAAAGTAAAAGTAACAGTACAGTAATAGTAGTAAAATTATGACGTACATATTTGCAGGATGTAAATTTAAAACCATCAGAGAATGAAACAATCATCAGAAAGTTGAGTTTTACTTTGAAACTGTAAGTGGAAGTGGATTAGTTTACCGAGTGCGACTGTGTGCGTACAGCTCATCTCACCTCTGCGTGACACTGCTGTCGGTGAACAGTCGCCACATTTCCTCTAGGAGCCGGCGCGGCGATCAGAAACTGGTCAGAAAGGTGGGTCCTCCACGTGCAGCCGATTATCGATCTGCGTGTCGATCATTAATATATGTGTTCAAGTATTCCGGAACTGAGACACGTGATCTCAGTGTAGGTTGAAGAGAGATACACAGAGAGAGTCAGCACGAGACTCCGTAAAGATTTTTACTGATTTTAAAAGTATCAGTAGAGCAAAGTCAAAGAACTTCATCACAAGTAAAAGTCCTGCACGTGAAATCCTACTGCAGTAAAAGTACATAAGTATTATGAGCTTGATGTAGTTAAAGTATTGCAGTAAAAGTACATAAGTATTATGAGCTTGATGTAGTTAAAGTATTGCAGTAAAAGTAGTGGTTTGGTCCCTCTGACTGATATATTATTATATATGACATCATTAGATTATTAATAGTGAAGCATCAGTGTTAGAGCAGCATGTTACTGTTGTAGCTGCTGGAGGTGGAGCTAGTTTACACTACTTTATATACAGTTAGCTAGTTTAGTCTATGGATGTATAAAGAGATGTGGATCCAGCGTGGAGGCGGGGCTCCCTTCATTCCTATGAAAGTTGCTCGGTGATGCATGAAGCCAAGGTTTAGCCCTCCGGCTAACATGAATGGGGATAAAACAATTCAATCGTGTGGCTCTTATAGACTTTTGAATGTGATCAGACTCGAGTGGATCAAATTCTGATCTGTTCTGAAAAACAGATTGATTCTGAGTCATTTCGCGTTGGGTTGAGATGCTCAAAAAAACGTATCCACTGATTTACAGACGTCTCTTTCACAATGTAAGTTTGTGGAAAAAAGTCTTTTTGGGGTCAGTGTGCATCACGTGACGTTGCAATTACACGGTTTGGCCGCTATGTTAATTTTTCTTCGAAGTCCGGCACTGTTCCTGTATCTGTTATAATCCATAGTTTAGTCCAGTGGTTCCCAACCATGGATGTATAATAAGAACTGGATACCGTGCCGCCACTCAGCCTCGCAGCCAGTTATTCCCAGTGGCCACTCGCGGTATTGCAGCGAAAAATCCCGCTGCGGCCCAAAAATAATTTCTCCGATAGACCACCATTGTAAAAGTGACGTCTGTAAAACTGTTGACAGGATGCCTCGAACTGCAAACAAGGTCAATTATGACTCTTTGATCCATGGAGGTTTTATACTGGTTTTAAAAATCTGTGACATCATCACAATGTAAGGTCTATGTGCTGAGCGGGAACTTGTGGGCGGGGCCAGCGGGGGAATCACTACTGCACATATTCAGTTGGCTGCAAACCCTGTTACGTAAACACGGAAGCTAGAAACTTTTTTGGCGTATGCGGCAGGTGAGCGATTCTTATTGGACTGAATAGGCGCCATTTTTGGTCCAGTATCCAAGTTAAGTCAAGTCAGTTTTATTTATATGACGCCAAATCACATCAGAAGTTATCTCAGGGCACTTTTCACATAGAGCAGGTCTAGACTGTACTCTTTAATGGGAAGAAACCTCGAGCAGAACTGGGCTCTAGGTGGGCGGCCATTCACTGGTTGGGTTGAGAGAGAAAGGTGGAGGGAGAGGGGAGAGACATGGAGAGGCACAGCAACAACAATAATAACAATAACAACGATAATAATAATAGAAATATGACTAATAATAATAATAAAAGCAGGCGTGGGCTTCAAGCAGGACTAAGCAGCCGTTTAGCTTAGCTTAGCATAAAATCTGGAAACAGTCTGGCTCTGTCCAAAGGTAACAAAACCTGCTGACAGACGCTTCTGAAGCTCACTGATTAACATGATAGAACAACAGTTCATGGTGGGGTTTGTGCAGGAATATTTCTTGGCCTGGTGCTGGACTTCCTGGAGCAAAGAAGTAGTCCTCTGTATGTATGTTGATGCAGGATAAGTCGAAGTAGTCGTGTGCACATCCGCAAAACGTCAGTGGGAAAGAAGCTGGATACAAAAATCAATTAAATTACGATACTCTTACAGTACAGACGCTTTGCTGCTTGCTCTCAGCTCTGTTTACTTTCATTCATGCTACAAATTATGAGCAGCAGCTCCTGGTTACTTCTAAATCACTGGGACTGTAATTTATGAAGGAGACAGTTGGTTGTTGCCATATATTCCAACACTTTTATGACGTCCTCAGCACTACGTGAACGTGGCCACAAGCCTGAACTGCAATGACTGGAAACTAAAGCTAATTAGCAGCAAGAATTGCAGCGCTTTAAACCAAACTCACCACCGTCGATTCAAAGTGAACGGACTGTGTGGACCATTGACCGTATATAAATATGGACGACACGTCTCCACTTCCTGCCGCTATGCAAAACTGAAGCCAAAATATCTCCTTTCCGGGATTCCCCTCAGCCGTCCCGCTGTCTGACAGAGGTTTGACAGCGGCTGTCACAGCTGTCAATCAAGACGTCTCTTTATTGTCTACTTTGACAGCTTGTTTAGAGTTAAACGTAGCTATCTACCACCTTTCTCTGCTGAAACTGTAAAAGATGTAAGAGGCATGTGCAGTAAGAACAACAAACATTCTGCTTTCCCAAGGATATCATCTCTGAAAGAATCCCAGATCTTATGGCTGCACAACCAACTGTGAAAACCATCACAGTGCACATAGGGACCAATGATGTTGTGAAAGAACAGTCAGAAGTACTGAAACCAGACTTTATTGATCTGTTGAACACAGTCAACTCTCTGAACGCTGAGGTGTTCATCAGTGGGCTTCTACCACCAGTCAGAAGAGGAGTTTCAGCAGGTTGTTGGCACTGAACACCTGGCTTTCAGCCATCATCCATTCAGTGCACTTTATTGACTATTTCAACTTTTTTCTGGGACTGCAGACATCTTTTTAAGGTAGATGGACTTTGCTTTAACAAGTCAGGAGTAAAATTGTTCATCGCTAACCTATTTAACTTCCTGCGTCACCCATCTGTTCCCTCTGCCAAGAACAAGAGACAAGAGGTACCAAAACTAGAAGAAGACATAACAACATGGTAGAGAGCCACCTCATCCCCCCTCCTGAAGAGAGACATTAGATCCTCACTCACCAACTACCATCCCAAACACCATCCAGGTCACCAGTCACCCCCGCGATATATCTTATTCCTCTGTACTGTAGACCTCCGTTGTTGTCCAAAAACTATTAAAAACACGCCAATGAGCCACACCGCTGCAGTGGGCGACATGTTCCTTCATCCTGAAGAGAACGGATACTTTAGTTTGATTAGAAACGGCTCCAAAGACGAATAACAGCGTCAAGTTTTCACTCTCTGGATAGTATTGCCATGTCAGGAAGAGGCCTGTTCTGCTAGTTTATTGTGCTACATATCACAAAGTCTTGACTTTGTACTAAACTTACAGAAACTTACAATGTCTGTGTCAGAGTCTGATCAATACGACAAACGTGAAAAAATGGCGATTGTTTACTATAAAGAGACCCGTGTCCTTGCCCATCAAGTCTGGCTAATTTACTGGAAACAGTAAACAGATTCTGCAAATTTATGATTTCAACATTCATTCTTCATCAGCCACAGCAGATTTAGATTTAGTGTGCAGGTACTCTTTGTACTGCAATGTCTGTTGATGCAAACATGAAAGAAAATCAATAAAAATATCAGCTCCACTTCTTCCGTTGTTGTCTGTCCCACAGTTGCAGCTTAAGAAACGGGTCACATAGTTTTATATTTATATTGTGCAACAAACTGAATATTTTTTCCTCCGAGTTGTTATTGACTTTTTGAGGATTCTTCAGAACAAGTACTGTTAAAGGTTCTGTAATGTAAATATAATGGTAACACATGAGAGACACAAACATAGGCCAGACCTGCTGTTGCTTTTTTTTATTGACATGTGTTTGAAATGGTTTGTAAAATACAAAGAACTTTCCACCAAAAACTCAGTGAGGTTCCTAAAAGTTCAGGTTACGGGAAGAACAGGATTACATGTTGCTGAGTACACATGTAAACCTTCGTCCTGCTCCACGTCATGTTGGTCTTCTGTGTGCTCAGCAGTATCTGTATGTTGTGTCGTAGTGTTACTGCAGTTCTGTCTCGTCAGAGATTTTTTGCTCTGTCAAAACCACCTGCTTATCAGCAGCTCTCTCCCAGCAGCAAACTTAACTTGACCTCTGACCTCTCAATCGTACGATCCTGTGACTTCCAAGTTGTATTCCTTCACTATTCTGTCAGAAGATCAAACATACAAATACTTGTAAATAAGATTTGAAGAAACACTCAGTTCCCATTTGAATATTTGTAATCTTTTTTTTAGTGTGTGTGTCACACCCTGAATGTCAAGAGTCATATCTTTGATAAACATTGTGGTCAGCAGTCTGTGGCTCCATGTCTTTGTCCAGAGCAGGGCGGTGAAGTCATGTTCCGACTCCTCAGTCGTCAAGGTAAGAGGACGCCGAGTTGCCTCTCAGGCCAGCGGCGCCATGAACACCACAAGGCCGTCATGGCCATCCGCCGCGAAGACATCAACCCCTGGGAGAGGAGGGCGCCGCTGGCCCCGCGCCACGTCAAAGAACTCACCAACGCTGGCGTCAAAGTCCTGGTCCAACCATCCAACCGCAGAGCGATCCACGAGAAGGTAAGGCAGCTTAATCTGCAAAGACTGTTGAAGTGTGAGTTCTCCTGCCAGCCGTTTAACTCAGCGTTTGCTTTTGGTTTTTAGTATTACATGAAAGCAGGAGCCGTCATTCAGGAGGACATTTCAGAGGCTTCTCTGATTATCGGGGTGAAGAGGATGCCGGAGGAGAAGGTCATTCCCAAGAAGACGTACGCTTTCTTCTCCCACACCATCAAGGCTCAGGAGGCCAACATGGGCCTTCTGGAGGACCTGCTGAAGAAGGTGAGAGAGCTCGAAAGAGCTTAAAAAAACACAGGTGATGGTTGTTAAAGTTCACTACGGACTGATGTTGCAGTTAGCTTAGAAGAAACTGCTTTGACTCCTCCTATCACCATGCCAAACATAATAAAACAGCAAATAAGTTTAGTGGGATTAATTTGTTGTGGACTGAAGAAACCAGCAAATATTCACATTTGAGAAGCTGAACATCAATTACCAAAGTAGCGGGCCATTAATTTAATAGTTGGCAGCTAATGGATTAATCAGCTAATTAGGGATGCACGATATTATCGGCATGTCATCGGTATCAGCCAATAAAAGCTCTAAAATGAAATATCGGCATCGGCCATTTCTGCCGATTATGAGAGGCTGATATGTCGCCTTCTCCTCCGCCGCCTGACTGCGTTTCCCTCCACGGACTGTTTCACCCTGACGGTCCCGGTGTTTCCTCCGCAGACTCCACTTCACTCAAGCTGCCCGTCAGACCAGCTGCTTCTTCCCACTTTAACTTGAATAACAAACCGGGGCTCAGTGCTCTGGTTGGATCCTCATGGAGAACCGGGGCTAACGTTAGCTGGGAGGCTAGCTGGCTGTACTTCCTCTGGCCATGCTGCGGCTAACGCTCCGCTAGCCTCTCAGCTAATGTTAGCGCCAGCTCTCCGTGTGGATCCAACCGGAGCACTTAGTACAATCTATGCTTGCATGCATAATAGTCTCCTCAGCCATCTGGGAAAAAACATGTGCATATATCGGTATGAGCATCGGCAATTGGCCACAGTGAGTTGGAAATATCGGCATATTGGATATCTGCAAAAAATCCAATATTGTGCATCCCTACAGCTAATCATTGCAGCTCTATTTCTGTGTATTTGACCTTCCCTCATCAAAACTCCTCAAAAACTATAATAAAGTTGCTTTTGTGTTCTCAGGAGGTTCGTCTGATCGACTATGAGAAGATGGTGGATGCTAACGGCTTCCGGATCGTAGCGTTTGGTCAGTGGGCCGGTGTGGCAGGTATGATGTAAAAGCTTTTGTAATGTGCCTCAGCTGATCAGTCCTCTCCGTGGACTGTTGTGAAAGTGTATCACAGCAGATGTTGTGAAACTACTGTAACAGTAAAGATATCTGATTATAGACGCACTCGACCAACCAGCAGAGATGTATTTTCTGTTTAAACATGTCTGTTTGACGTATGAATCAACTGAACCTTTGTCATTCGATCAGTCGACCCTGAAGAGCTGTTGAGTCAGACTTGTGTCAACATGACAACCTGCTGCTGCATCACAGTCAATGTCTTTTCTTGCTCTGATCAATTTTTTACATGTTTTTTAAAAAGAAAATCACAAGTGCTCAGAAACATTTGTTCTCTGCTGCCTCAAAGCCTTCAAAAGTCAAGAAAAAGGTCAACAGCAACGTTTCTTTCCCGCCATAAATCAGATCATCGGCTCATATTGTGATCAGATGTCACACAAGTTTAAAGGTCACCTGACTTCCTGTTGTTGTCCTCATAAAAAGCTGCAGACCAGCTCTTTATCTGGAAAGAAAAATATGTATAACTCATACAGCATATATCACAGAATGGAGAAAAGACTTATTGATCCCAGATCACTAGTTTATACCAGGCAGAGATGAGGTCAAAGGTTATAACATATGCATCTGTTACACCAGCTTATATATGAGGAGAAAGTGTTTACTTTAACTCTGCTCGGCTCCTCTTGTACAGAGAGCTGAAGTGATGACATCACTTCCTGTCAAGCGTCTGTTCCACTAGCTTCTGTTACTAATGACTCATTTCTTATTGATTTCAGATCAGTTCACCTTCATTCATACAAACAGCAAACAGAAGATGTGTGATTTTATACTCTCAGGATGCTCAGATTTGGTTGTTCTAAGTGATAAAAGTTAATAAGATTAATAATGTTTGAACCTTTTTAAAAAAGTGACAGACTTTTGTTCTCTCTGTGTGGTTCTTACACCAGTTTTTTCACTCTTGTGCACACGTTCACACCCATAAACCATAGCTATAGCGATTATGCTGAAATATCACAAACCACACTGTTTGATTGATGATTGGCTCCTGATCTCTGTCGCTCCTACAGACCAATATTATCTAATATTTATCTGCTTCTCAGTGGGAAACAGTTTGGAGATCAACTTTAGGAAATGTGCCAAACAAACATTAGTATGGTCTGTTTTTCAGTCTCATTGTTTAAGGCCATGAACTTAGAATGAACTTTTTAAAACATTTTACATGTGATCCTGTTGTAGTAAAGATTATATTTACATATGTCCAGATATACTTTGATAAATGTTGGTAAAAGTACAAATGTGTTTTGTGTTACTCTGATTAATTCATGTCAAAGTAATATTTAATCAGAGTTAACTGACTGTAATTGTTTTTTTTTTTTGTAGGAATGATAAACATTTTGCACGGACTGGGTCTGCGCTATCTGGCTTTAGGACATCACACTCCCTTCATGGTAAGAAAACCAAAAACAAAACAACTTTCCTGTCAAACTGTAAAGAATAATAAATAGTTTCTTTTAGTTTATCATTCTGTATTTATTCATACACTTGTCTAATCTTGTTGGCTGTGAAGAAACAAATATATTTATATGTTTATCTGAAACGAGACCTAGTTCCTCTTCCTCATGTGATTCTTATCCCGTCACTTTCTGTCTCTCCGCCGCTCGCAGCACATCGGCATGGCTCACAACTACAGGAATGTCAGCCAGGCCATCCAGGCAGTGAGGGATTGTGGGTATGAGATCTCCATGGGGCTCATGCCCAAATCCATCGGCCCCGTGACGTTTTGTTTCACCGGAACCGGCAACGTCTCCAAGGTAACGTCAGCGTTAAACTCACAATACAAGCTTGTTTGTGCAGATTCCTTCAGCTACATGAAAACATTCTCCTCCTACTGGGCATGTGCAGAGGACAGATGAGCAAGTGAAGAAGAAACTGTGTACTATTACCACAACGGCTTCCTTTATTGTGAGCAGATTACAACAGTTTAAGGAAAAGCTGAGTTTTCGGGGCAGAAAAACACAGTTGTAGTCTGGACAGAGGCCAAAATGCAGAGAAGAAGATGTGTTTATGAATTCAGCCGGCTCAGTGTGGACGTTGTGACTCTTTTCTTCCCTGCAGGGAGCTCAAGACATCATCAACGAGCTTCCTGTTGAATACGTTGAACCTCACGAGTTGAAGGACGTCTGTGAAGCTGGAGGTACGTTCACAGTCAGAGGTCGTAGTTTCTGGACGGCTTTTTGATTGGAAAGTTAATCACCAATTATTTTGATGATCGATTAATCGTTTCAAGCAAAAATGAAGAAATTTTCACTGGTTCCAGCTTCTTAAAATGAATAAATGTGAGGATTTTATGCTTTTCTTTGTCACACATGATACTAAACTGAATATATTTGGGTTTAAATAAATATTAATGTTTAATTGTTTTGAATTATAGCAGAGATTTTCACTATTTTCTGACATTTTAATTGATTAATCAAGAAAATAATTGGTGAAATAATCAGTTATGATATATACCAAACTTTCCAAAGCAGAAAAAGTTCAAGAAAACAGTAAAGATGTAAATGTCACGAGTTCTGCAGAACCGCAGTGAGACAAGACATTTAAAAACACTGGAGGCCACATTTTGTTTATGAAATACAAATGAAGTTCACCTTGTTCAACCTCAAACACTTTTACTCTAGTACTGTACTGTAGTACAGTTTTGAGGTACTTGATGCTACTTTATACTTCCACTCCACTACATTTCAGAGGGAAATATTGTACTTTCTACTCCACTACATTTATTTGACAGCTTTAGTTACTTTTCAGATGAAGATTTGACACAATGGATAATATAACAAGCTTTTAAAATACAACACATTGTTAAAGATGAAACCAGTGGTTTCCAACCTTTTTGGCTTTTGACGTCTTACAAAAAGCAGTGTGTAGTCGGGGTCACATTTCACATGTCTATGAGTTGTTAACAGCTCCACCAAATAGTGATTTTTCCCTCTAAACTTCTCACATGCTTTCATTTCAATAAATGATAAATGTGTTTTTTTTTTTCCTGTCAGATATGACCAAAGTGTATGCCACGGTTCTCAGCAGACACCACCACCTGATACGGAAGAGCGACGGTGTCTATGACCCCTTGGAGTATGAGAACCATCCGGAACTGTACACCTCGCACTTCAGGACCAGCGTGAGTCAATCCTCTTTCACAACCGTCCTCCTGCAGCCTCACACCTGTTCCCTTCAGTCACTCGGAGGCCACGTCCTCTTATTTCAGTCAGCGGCACTAAACAGATGCTGGTGGACGACGTTGTGTCGGTGTCACATGGCAGGTTTACACAACTTTGTGACTTTGTGTTGACTTTCATCGTGGTCTGTCTTTTACAGACTTTACAGAGAACGAGACAACCGATACATCTGATCAATCAAACATGTGAAACACAATTATTTACATTATCCATTAATCTGCTAATTATTTTCTGGATGAATCATTTACATAAAATGAATCATCTCTGAAATGCAGTAGAGTGGAAGCATCAAGTAGCATCAAATTAAAATACTCAAGTACCTTAAAATTGTACTTAACTACAGTACTTGAGTAAATGTACTTAGTTACTTTCTATCACTGATGACTTTAAAGAGACAGTGTTTGACCTGCTGCTGTTTTACTGCATCATCAGAGTCAAACTGTTGTGTCATCTCAACAACAGGTGGCGCCTTACACAAACTGTCTGATCAATGGTATCTACTGGGACCCCCACACCCCCCGACTCCTCAGACGACTAGACGCCCAGAAACTGATAAGACCCAAAACCTCGTCTACAGCCAGGGAGGGGTCACCGCAGCTGCCTCACAAGTAAGAGCGTTATGCTGGAATGTCACCTCTCCGGTTTACTTCTGTTTCTGTTCAGCTGCATGAAACCTTGAGTTTCTCTCTCGAGTTCAAGCATTTTTAACTCTTAACGGTCGTGTCTTTGCTTCACTTTGTGCCGCTCAGAATGAACCAACGTCTGTTCGCCTCTGTTTGAGGTAGGGGTGTGTCCGAATACAAATACATTATTCGGCAAAGCACAAATAGTGGGTTTTATATGAATATTTGTTCCATACAAATATTTTAAGAGTTATTTGTTGGGGGTGTTCCCCAGAGATAAAACTGAGCTACTGACACAAGCAAAGTGGTCCCAAGGGACTCTCCATAACCTGTTGTTCCTCTTCTTCTCCTTTCAACGAAGTTAGGTCGTAAAAAATAGGCAATAAATGAAAAGTGCAAAGCAATAGTTGCCTTTGAAGTTCTTACATGTTCCTACATGTTACACAGTGTGCTGTCTCTGTGTTATGGGTATATAAATAGGTAGAGGTCTGTCTGCAATGAGGTGATGAGTAAAGTTTTAGTTCAGTAATCAGTGCAGTCGTCTATGATCTGGGAGACTCCAGTTCCAGACCCGATGTGGGGACCTCCTTCATAAGGTAGTTTATTCATGAACACTTATTGTAACATTTTAATTTTCTAAAATTAAAAGTGTCATAAAAACAAAAACAGGATTTTTAAGCCTCTTTCCACTTTTATTCGAACACAAATACAAATAATTTTGCTGCTTCAACAAATACAAATACAAATACTGAGCTCTCTACACATCCCTAGTTTGACGCCGTTAGATGCCACTAAATTCTACACACTGCACCTTTAACTTGATTAGAAATTCAGAACAGCTGCACTCAAAAATGGAAAAACTGATGAACACAGTTAGAAATTGGTAAAAAAGCTAACGTCAAGTGTGTTGCAAATATCTGAAGTAGTGTCTTGTATTATACAGTTAAAGTGTTAAAGCTCAAGTTAACTTTGTTGGCTGATTTTTCTGGTTGTATTTATCAGTTTTTGTTGTCCACAGGAAACAACTTGGACTACTTCATGTGCAGAAAAAATGAAAAGAGAACAACATGTCACCTTCAGTTGTGAAGTGTGAGGCGCCGCTGGTTATAGAAGTTTCCTTTATATTGTTGAAGACAGAAAGTCAGGTCTCTCCTGGATAATGTGATGATCCTACAGTTTTATATTCTGACACCAGTTCACATTATTTCAGCTTCATTTCTGAGAAGTAACATTTTGTCCGTGATTTTGATGGATGGCTAAGAATACTACAATACCCATGAGCCTCTGCTGCTGATGCTATGAAGAAGAAGCCATGAGCGTGAATCAGAGCTCAATGAATTCAGAATTCTTTGTTGTTGAAGTTGTAAACAAAGCGCATCACCATGGTTAAGTTTTCTCAACATGATAATCTTTAACTTTTGCCACCGTTAGCGAGTTTTAAGCTTGGCTGTTCCTTGAAATGCACCTTGGGAGTTGTAGTTAACTTCTACCCTGAGATCTTAATGTCCACAGTCTTGGCTGAAAGGCTGTTGTCGTGGTGACAGAGGGACAGTTCAACCTGTCGTCCTGACCTCATGAACACGCTCTCTCTCTCTTCTCTCTCTCTCTCTCTCTCTCTCTCTCTCTCTCTCTCTCTACAGGCTGCTGGCGATCTGTGACATATCCGCCGACGCCGGAGGCTCTATAGAGTTCATGAACGACTGCACCACCATTGATAAGCCTTTCTGTATGTACGACGCTGACCAGCACATCGATCACGACAGGTACGGTACAGTCCAACATCACCTGCATGTTTCTGTTTAATAAAGGGCTTTTATTGTGGAAAACAAGAAAACTGATGTTTGAATGGATCAGGGTGATGATGAGGCCTCCTGTGCTGTAAAATGACTCCGTTCTGTCTCCTCAGGCTTTTTAAGTTATTTCAAATGTTTAAATTCGTGCCTAAAGAGCGAGCAGTGTTGAGGTAATACCCGTTATTACGTAACTCCAGAAAGTCAAATCAAATCCTCAGGAAGCTTTAGCGTGAGCTCACCGCCGTCCAGCGCTACGCTGAGTGTTTACGTAACTTCCTGTAGTTGCAGTTTGCAGCAGGATGACGAGTAAAGCAGAACACTGGAAGTGTTGCTGCTTGTTCAGCAGCTAAAAACTCTTTACAGTCTTCCAGAGGATGAAACTTCATGTCAGGAATGTCTGAAATTCATATTTAGAGACAGTCTTCCCTCCGTTATCACTGAGTGGTTGTGTGTGTGCAGCCGACTGTCTGCTCAACGAGACTCAACACGCTGAAGGATTTACTACTGAATATAATATATCTGTGCTAAAGCTAAGCTAGCAACCTCCGGCTACGTTTGAAAAAATGACTTTGACTCTGTGAAGAAACTTAAACACAATCTCACTGTTGAAACATCCTGTTGAGTCTCAGCTGTGCAGCAGCAGCTTCTTCCTTCATTCAGGATCAGACTCCTCTTCATAGACACTATAAACTGTCTTACATCTCCAGCTGCAGACATTACTGCAGGTAAACATGCTGCTGCATTCATTAGGTCCTGTTCTGATTGGCTGGGGGTGAAGGTGGGGGGCCACACCTCCAGCCAATCAGAGGAGGCGCTCATTAATAATGCAGATTTATGTAAATATCTTCAGAAACAGGCTGCTGGAGGACAGAGAAGAATCTGAGCTGTAAGGAAAGATGGATTTAGAGAAATCTAGACAACTAGAGCTAGTCACACATATGTTTAAAATAACTCAGTATTTATAAAAAACAAAAGAGTCAAAAAGGGCCATAACACCAAATCTTCAATAAATCAAGACTTATACTTTTATTCTGCTGATCTTTGGGCTGTTTTGGAGTTACTGGGGATGTACAACATTACAAGTTAGTTCACATAAGATAAGATATACTTGTATATTTTCACTGTGGGGAAATGATTCTCAGACTCAGCATCACAAAGCATCCAGTACATACATAAAAATATATTTAAACAAACACAATGTTCATCCGTGCAACAGAAACCACAAACAAAAAGACAAATACAACACTTAAAACTGATAAAACCAGTAAAGTAATAGTGCACTGTTATTACACATCGTACCAGTATTGTAGACGCCTATAGGCTCTACTATAAAGTGCTCCGTGACCATGTAACATTCCACTAACGCAGCATCGATCCGCTGCCATTTCAAATCTGAATGGAAGGTGGAACAAATGAGTTTTCATAAACTATTCATTCCACGTTTTTGGAAACTGTGAACCGTCGTCCAGAAGGTAAACACTTATATTCAGAGTGAAGGATGTGAGATGGATCTTTCATTGTTCACTATTCTCCTCTTTAACCGCAGACTTCTCATTCATAAGCAGAATTCCTCCCTGTAACCTTCACGGCGGTCTGCACAAGGAGAAACGGCTTAGACTTTAATTGAACCGTCAGGTTACCATACCATGCCTGAATACTTCTACCTGATAAAAGTCTTTTTAAATTGACGGATAAAAAGTCTCTTGTCCACAACATGAAGTTTTCTTACAAAATACAGCCTCTGCAATAGTCAAGGGCGAAGGTTTGGCTTCAGGAGAGGGGTAGCAGTGGTGGTGGAAGTGTAACAAAAGATATAAAATGCAATGTGAACCTTCGTATTGTTACCCAACTTAAAGTCATTGTAGTTTCATTGTTGACAGGCTCGTATCTTTACTGTGTAATGTTAAGTTCTACCATTGTTATTTCTACAATATTAACTAAATATTAATAAACAATTGGTGCAACCTGGAAAACTAATTAGAGATTCCCCTTTTTTGAAGCCCTGAGTTGTGTCTGCAGGTATTCTGCTTTTTGTTGTTGTGTGGATGTTCATGGTCAAACTTTCAAAACTTGTGGTGAATGTATGTGTAAAAAAAAAAAAAAAAAAAATGCTGCTTGCGAAACAAAGCTCAAAGGTTTCAGCCTCTTCTGAAAACATTTTTTCTACTTTCCTGACGTCCTCTTGTCGTGCAGGTTTTTTTCTGTGGGTTGTTTGCGTCGTCCGCTCGAATATTTTTGATCCGATTCGGGCTTTTCAACGTGTACGGATGTATTTGAGAAGTTGCCATTTTGAGTAAAGAACGAGAAAATGAAGTTAAATCGTACTATTACTGTTTGTTTACATAACCTCTGGAGCTGCAGGAAGCTTCCTGAAGCTGACCAATCAGAACAGAGTGCGCTCATCAGGAGGCGGGGCCTTAAAGAGACAGGAGCTACAACCGCCTGTTTCAGACAGAGGCTGAACTGAGGGGCTGCATAAAGGACCAGTAGAAGATAAATAAGGAGTTTTTAACTGGAAATCATGCAAAGATATTCCAGTAGAGCCCCAGAATATAAATATAGAGCTGGAAATGTGCAGAATACCAGAATAGGTCCTCTTTAAGGATCCATACAGCCTCAACAGCCTGAGTGGTGAAAGTGTTGGTACCTTAAAGCAGAGGTCCCCAACCTTTTTTGCGCCAGGGACCGGTTTAATGTCAGACAATATTTTCACAGACCGGCGGATGAATACAACAAACTAAAACGATACAACCGACATAAAAACTGGTATTTTCTAAATATAATAATAAACCTGAATCCACTGTGTACTCGTACGCAACTTTATTAGCAGCGTCCTCATAACATTCATGGATGTATAAAAACAACATAACATGAGTAACATCCTCTCTGCCCCCCGAACACTCTCTGGTCGCTATGGTAACGTTTAAACATCCCTTCAAAATAAGATACACCACAAAAACAAATATAAAGTGCATGAAAAATACAACTGGACATAACGCTGAATCAGTGGGAGCCCTGACGTTTGTTTCTCTGCAACGAGTCGGTCCCATCGAGGAGTTAACGGGAGACAATGACACCCGAGGTGTGTTGCTTCTGTCCGGTCTACTCCGTCATTTTGTTTTGGTTGCTGTCACTGCAGAAAACCCGTCTTCACACAGATGGGATGTTGGAAATGTCAACAGGGTTTTCAATGCTGTTGTGATGTTCTTCTTCTTCTGTCTCCTCACTGGGCCTTTTCCTCTTCACAAAGAAGCTTTCTAAAGACGTTTGTTTTTTACTCGTTTTGCTAGCTTGTGGGTTTAATTTTAGCGGTAACGTATCACATGACCGAGACAAGCGTCTTGACATGCGTCAAGAGTCAATCTTAGACGGATGTAATGAAGAGAATCCCGTCATTTTTCAAAATAAAACATTGTTCAGACTTGGATAATAAATAAAACGGAAATAATGTAAGTTATTTAATCTTTCTGTGCATCCCGGTACCAAATGACCTACGGACTGGTACCGGTCCGCGGCCCGGGGGTTGGGGACCACTGCTGTCTCAACACTTTATTTTTTCAACACATCATTGTGGTCTCAGTTGCAGGTCAGTTAATGCAGGTTTAAGGTTCAGTGAGAGGCAGTGCAGTACAGGAACGTGTTTAACTGGATTTAAAGATGCTGCTCCAGTATAATCCTTTCTCCTCCTCTCATCACCTCTCATGTTTTGTTTTTTTGGCAGCGTGGAGGGAAACGGGATCCTCATGTGCTCCATCGACAACCTTCCCGCTCAGCTCCCCATCGAAGCCACAGAGTACTTCGGAGACCGACTCTTCCCCTACATCTGGGAGATGGTAAGACGTCCGGTTCTTTATGCGAGAGGTGAGGCGAGAACAGCCGGTGGCGTCGTTGGGTTTTCTGTTACACTCTGAGGTTGCCGCTCAGTGCTGGCGTGTGGCTGCGGGAGAACGCTGCGACAGGTTTCACGTGGTTAACAGAGCAAATAAAAACCCTGAGAGACAGGACTTGTTTGTTTTTTTTGTTTCTTCTGTAAATGTCATGTTTTCTCGTCATCAGCTGCCTTCAGACGCCACCAGACCGCTGGAGGAAGAGGAGTTCAGCCCGCAAGTCAGAGACGTGAGTTCAAATATTTTACTGTATTTGCAACAGTTTCCAGTTTAATGTTTTATTGTTATTTCAAGGTCACAACTTAATGTTCTAACTTAACATTTATCCTATAATCTCAACTGTATTTAAGCAGAAATGAGCATGAAACAGTGTTAATATTTATTATTATTATTATTATTATTCCTGTTATCTCAATGAATGAATGATTTTTTTTGTTGTCATTTTTGTGATTTACTTTTTATTTAGTTTTGTTTTTTTTAAGGAACACATATAAACAAAAGTAGTATCGGAGCAAAAAGTGTCAACTAGACAACACACACATAAATAAATATATGTATATATGTACAGATTTATATCAACTCATAGTTATTCTGTACATGGAAGTGAAAAAATGATTTAAATTGGAAGATCTGCCCTTAATGTCACTATTATATTATTATACAAAGTCAGATCTTATTATTGACATCTGGATAAGCAACTTTTCTTCATAGACATCGATTGGAATTCATAGCTTAAATGTAATTCTCGATATAGTATATATATATATATATATATATATATATATATAAATATAATTTATTGTTATTTAATCTTTATTTAATCAGACAGTCTCATTGAGATTAAGATCTGTTTTCCAAGAGAGAAACATGAGAACAAGAACACAATCGGCAGACAGACACAAACAACATAATAAACAAGGAATTAATAAAAACAGTGACAAGAATCATAAAAAAAAACATCAATAATAAAATATAAAAACAAAATAAAGCTTTAAAATCTCCAAGAAGAACGTTAGACTCAAGTTTGCAGTTCATCCCATTTAAAATGTGCAGAGCAGCTGAAACCAGTCCTGCTAACGTTGGTGTGAACATGACGGAGATTTAAATGAGAGAAGATGTATTTATAGGTCAATCCATTCTTTTATGGTTTTTAAGCCATTTTCCAATCAAAGCCCTTTTGTTCACCACTAACAGAACTGTCAACAGGTGAAACTCTTCTAGATCACCAAGGTGCATCACTTTAAAATCAATATAAATTATTGGTTGCGCTTTATTTTGTAGGTCCTTTTAACTTTGCACTCATTTCCTGGAAATGTTCTGAGTAAATGTCAGGTATTTCATGGTTAACTTACAGGATGTTTTACAGAAATTATAAGAAAAAACTGACAATGTGTAACATTGATATATCTGGTAAACTGATTTAATTCTTAAAGGACTAGTGTGTAGAATTTAGTGGCATTTTGACAAGATTTATTTACTCTTGTGCATATTATTTAACATATTGAATACTTTTCTATTAATTTTTTTCACCTTTTTTTTTAAATTTCTTTCTTAATAAAGGCCGTCATCACCTCAAACGGAGTCCTCACCCCGAAGTTTGAATACATTGAAAAACTTCGAGAGAGAAGGTAAGACTTGTTTCATGAGCCTGTGAGTATCTTATACATCATATTGTCTGTATTAACTGTTAGCTGCTGCATGTTTATCAACTGAAGTTTTTTTTGTAGAATGTTTAGCGTTTGTTTGTGTGTCAACATGTCAAAAAATTACTGTGGAAAACACCTGTTTCACCTACGAATTAATGCAACCAATCAATGGATGAAATGTCTAAAGATTACGAGACAGGTAACATTTATCATCGTGTACTAATGTAGCTCACCTGTTCTAACTTCCTAAACTGTAGCGTTTGATAATCACAGTTAATAACAGCGTTTTTGTGCTTTGTAGTTTGCCGTTTTTTGCTGTTTTCCCTCCTTATAACACCTCCTTTGTTAGCGTTGCAGTTTGTAATGTTTTAGTGTCTTCCAGCAGCAGCAGCAGTGCTGGAAACTGGACTCGTAGCGACTAACAGTCACCTTGTGGTTGTTCCTGCACAGTGCTGCCCTCTGGTGTCTGCTGTGCCAACCTGCCTCTGCATTAACACCTTTGCATGGCTAGCGTGCAAATAAGCTACCGCTGCTAGCCAACCTCAGACGCTGGAGTTTGTCTTTAGGTATCGGGGGAGTAGAAACATCTTTTCTTCTCACTTTGCATAAAAAAAACAAACCCCGCCATCACCCTTTCTGTCACATCAGTCCGTCTTATTTTGTCCCGTTTTGGTGTGCGATTTTTAAAGTTTGGACAGTTTGGGAAATCTTCTTGATAGCCGTCTTTACAGGAGTCAGATGAGATGATGAATATCAGTTTCGTTTCTATGTCTAGTTTAGCACAAAGACTGGAATTGGATGGAAACTGTCAGCTTCTCTCTATTGAAAGAGGAAAAAAATTCACCGTTTCATGTCATGAGAGAGTTTCTGACAGCTATTACATCTCTGAAGAGGACTACAATGTGTCCACAAAAACAAAGTGTCACCAAACCTGTGGCACAATGTTTGCTACTGGAATATCTTTGCATGATTTCCAGTTAAAAACTTCTTATTTATCTTCTACTGGTCCTTTATGCAGCCCCTCAGTTCAGCCTCTGTCTGAAACAGGAAGTTTTAGCTCCTGTCTCTTTAAGGCCCCGCCCTCCTGATGAGCCCACTCTGTTCTGATTGGTTACAGACGGCCGTTTGCGGGCACGTGCAACGTTCTGACGTCAGCAAGGTAGAAAATAAATGTCGCAAACAAAGCGTTGAGAGCAGGTTGAAGCCCTGACTTTTGACTTGCAGGCAGCATTTCTACCTCAAGTTTTGGAACTTTGACCATGTTTAACATCAAAACAGGATATAAATAACATAAAATAACAAAAAAGCAGAATATGTCCCCTTAAAAGCCGACTGACGGCTTCATCAAAACCGAGGAAAGTTCAGAGGAAATGACGTCTCGTTCCTCTCTGTTCGCATCTTTTCGTTGCGTCTCTCCTTCCAGTATTCATGCTAGCAGGCTAAACGCTCCGTGGACGTCTCTCTTTCTAACCGGACACACATACATAGAGAAGAAATGGATCATCTCCTCTGACTTTGTATAAGACAAAATAACAAGAGATTTCTCAGCCTGTTAAAACAAATCATTCACCTGCATGTTTATCATCCACTCGCAATCTGTGAAATCCTCATCAGCATTCTGATCCTCCTTAAGTTTCATCTTTTTAATCTGCTTTGATTAATTGTTCGGGTTAAATTCTGTCGATCGATCACACGTTTCACTTTTTTTTTTTATAGCCCGCCAGCTTCAGTCAATGTCACTGTTAGAAATGTTTTAATGAGCTTCCCTATTAAATGAATTCTGACTCGTTAACCCCTAACAGTATGTTTGTTTCTATAGATTATTAAGATTCAGGCTCAGTGCAGTTTGGCTCCTCAATGGCTCCAATAAACAGCTTGTTCCAAGAGATTTTTAGCATCTTGAGAATCACTCTGCTCGCTCATATTTAGGCCGCCTCTAAGACTTGATGAGTTTTCCTCCCTAATTGATCCTAAGTATCATTTTTCCAGACAAGCCATGCCACCAAATCTTAATCCCTGTGATTCAGTTTGGCTCCTTAAGATATGTAAACTCGGGGAGAAATCCTCCTGAGGGAACGTCTCTGTTCTTTTTGTTTTTAATTAAGAGGATGAGGCTCGGCGGCGGTGGCGGCGGCGGCGGCAGCGGGTGGACCGCCGGTCGGACCTCCGCTCTGTCCCGCTGCGACTCGTGCATGTGTGCAGTGTCACATCCAATTAGGCCAAAGCTAACGAGTGCAGGGGTCTGACTCTGGGGGGGGGGGGGGGGGGGGGGGGGGGGGGGTGGATGGTGGTTGGTGGGATATTAATTCCACAGTGTCACTTGAGGCGATGTCTTTATTATGGTGTTATTGTTATGAAGATAATCCAGCAGGCAGAATCAGACTGTTTAACTGAATGTAGTTGTATGAAGAAGACCTCAGTTTAATTAAAACAATGTCGACGGCTTTAATTCTCACTGTTGGTTACGTTAAATAATCACTACTTTCTAAAAAACTGTCAAGACATTGAAAGTGAGTCGTCAGTTAGTCTTAATCTGGTTTATTCTTTAAGTTTGGCTAAAGTTTATAATCACCACTTTGCTCAATTATTATCATTATTATTATTATTATTATCATTATTATTATTATTATCCGGTTCCAAGATGACGTCTTCAAATGTCGAACTGTTCAACATAAATTTATTTCACTTTCATGTACAATTTTAAAAAATAAATAAATAAATAATAATGATAATAAATAAAGGTGTAAATTGTCAGAGTTGAGAAGCTGGAAACAGAAACGATTAATCAGAAGAGTTAATGATTTGATCAGTTATCAATAGAGACACTGACGTCATGTCTCCTGTATTGATCCTGTACAGTCTACAATTATATTAGAAATCAATTTATCCTGAATGTTTTTATAGGATTCAAATGATTTTACATTTGAGGTGAGAAATAAAAATGATATAAAATATATAAATGAACATTTCACTAAATAAATATAATTTCTAAATCCAAGTAATTGAAAAGAACATGTGTTACATTACTAGTCAAACATGTCTAGTGTGTAAAGCACTACAGTGAAGTAAGGTATTAACAGAAATATTGTTTTAGTACTTTAAATTAATAATTTTAGTTATTTTAATATTACTTGTGAGTTATTTTTATTTTTAAACATTAAAATTAATAAATTCCAAGTAATATAATATTGATGAATAATAATAACTTATTAATATGGTTATTTATATTCATTTCATATCTAATGATGATGTATTGTTGACATTTTATATTAATTATTATTATTATTAATAGTTGTTTTTTAAGCTTAACTGTAATATCAATATTTACTAATATACATATATAATATATTTATATATATATTTCACATATGAAATTTAAGACATAATATGTGAAAACATTAATTTTACATGTTATTTTTGGTTAGTGTGACACTAAACATCCACAAACATCCACTAACATCAGCATTTATTACTGGATCAAACGACTCTGCAGTGATCAGATAATCAGATATTGATCGGCTCCAGCGCTGATCAGCAGTGATGTTCAATAACTAACTAACTAACTAACAGAAAGGCAAACTCACCTGCTGGCGACGGGGAAGGAGATAATTTTGGCGTAAAAAGGAATATTAGAGAAAACTGAACCAACATTTTCTTACATTTGATTTTATTCTTTATTATTTAATATAATTTAAATGTTTTGTTGACACCGTCCTCCCCATGCTCCTCCTCCTCCTGCTCCTCCTCATCCTGCTCATCCTCCTCCTGCTCATCCTGCTCATCTTGTTACAATCTTCACATCACATCAAAAATCACTTTTGATCAAGAAAAGTCTGACTGCTTCTTTGACTTTGTACACATTTGATTGTTTGCCTGCACTGATCTGAAAATATGACTCACAAACAGCTGCTGTTCCTTTAACTGCAGCCTGTCACTGAAAACTGCAGAGAACTTCTGTTAAAGTTTAAAATTGTTAAAATGTTTAAAGCTGTATCAAAAACGAATTGAACGTAGTAAATTGAAAGTTTAAAGGCGGGAGCGTTTTCACTTTCACTGCTATAAAACTTTAATTTGTAAGGAAAGGATTTTTTATTGTACCAGTTTCCTTCTTTATGAAGGTAATGTTGACGTAACCATGTCGGGTTTTTCTTTATCATCCAGTTATTCACTCAGAAAAAGTGTCAATGACAATAAAATGTGTAAATAGTCAAAGTTGGCTGTAACTTTAGTGGATGAAGAGTCTGGTTCCCATCCAATCATCCATTATTTAAAGGACCAGATGGAAGTATTACATTCATGGTTTTATTAAAATACTCACTTTCTCTGCGCTGCTGCTTCCATCTTTTATAAACTCAAGTTGTTTGTTCAGATGTTTTAAATCTGTGCTTGTTGGATGGAAACACAGTTCTGTGTGTTATGTGTTGAAGTTTTTGATGATTGATGTGTCCTGACTTTCTGAATCAGTGTTTCTAACGTCCGTCAGGGAGAAAGCTCAGATCATGAAGAAGAGCGGGATGAAGCGAGTCCTGCTGCTGGGTTCAGGATACGTCTCCGGACCTGTTGTTGAGTATCTGACCCGCGATGAGGGGACTCAGGTCACTGTGGGTGAGTTTGTCCTCCGGCAACAAAAATCTGAACTCCTCAGAGCTTTCAACTGCATCTCAAAGTCTTCATCAGCAAGTGGAACCGGCTCAAAGGACGAGTTCACAGTTCTCAGATCTGTCTTAAACCTGAAACCTGTTTTTCTTGCTGTAATCATTCCTCCTGTTCATACTGACCATTAGAAGATCCCTTCATAATGACCTTACAATGGAAGTGATGGAGGACAAAATCCACAGTCCTCCTTCTGTACAAAAAATGTATTTAAAAGTTTATCTGAAGCTAATATGAAGCTTCAGCATCCAAATGAGTCAAATCAAGTAGATATCTTTCAACGTTACTTTTAGTGCCAAAGTTCCTCTTTTTGTTACTATACTTCCACCTGCAGCTCAACAGGGAAACACAAAGAGGGAATTTGATGCTAAAAAGACTGTAAATGTGTCAGATATCCACTTGATATGACTAACTCAGACTGATGAAGCTGAATAGAAGCTTCACACAGACTTTTAAATGACTGTGTGGACACACTGTGGATTTTGGCCTCCATCACTTTACATTGAAAGCACATTTGAAGGATCTTTTAATATCCAGTATGAACAGGAGGAATGATTACAGCGAGGAAAACCTCTTTCACTGTTCATATGGACACCTGACTGCTGGTTTAAGACACGTGAAAAATTGTGAACCTGTCCTTTAAGTGATGACTTCAGTTCTCTATAGAAACCTGCTTTAAAAAACAATAAGTAGCCACAAAATAAAGATACAGTTTGTGGTCAGTTGTAAGACATGACTGAGCATCACAAACACTAATATAAATATTACCATCCGCTCAGGTGTGTCACATAAATTCTAAGAAAATAAGTTTCCAGGACCTTTGAAGTTCACTGTAGATGATTCATTTATTTCCTGTATTAATCACGTGGTTTGTCTCGTGTTTGTGTTCAGCCTCAGTGCTGCTGAGGCAGGCGGAGGAGCTGGCAGCCACATATCCAAACACCATCCCCGTCATGCTGGACGCCACCAGCCAGGAGGGACACCTGGACTCTCTGGTCAAAGATCACGACTTGGTCATCAGGTACAGTAGACGCTGCTGTGGACACGCTGAGTGACGACATGCAGACATTCAAACACACGGTTAAACGTGTAACTTTGAGGGTAGAGGGGTTAATTCTAACATATTCTAAAAATACGACAGTACCACAAGGTGAATATAACGTCCTTTTAATTTACTTAGAGACAGTTTTTTCAGCTGGTCACACCGCCAAAAGGAGGCGGTGCCTACAGAACACTGTATGTAAGTAAGTAAACTTTATTCCTGAAGCATCTTTCAAAACCAGAGTTACAAGGTGCTTCACAAAATACAATACCATAAAATAAAGGTGCAAATTCAGCACAAATATTTCAATATAGAGAAGCAGAGATAGAACATAAAGAAATAAGACAATTTAGAAATTACAAACACACAGAGATAAAACAAAATATAAAAAGAACATCATAAAAACATTTGAGTAGGTGCTATAAAAAGGTTATACAAATGCCAGTGTGAACAGGTGGGTTTTTAAAAGCTTTTTAAAATACTGAGAGGGATCTTTGTTCCACAGCGTCGGAGCTAAAACAGTAAAAACATTTAAAAACAAACCCTTTTGTTTTAAGCCTGGACTTTCAGCAGCCGTTGGTTCTCTGATCTGAGGGGTCTCAGTGCAGAATAAAGGGTTAAAAGAGCTGAAATGTAAAGCAGAGACAGACCATGTAGCGATTTAAAAGCAATCAATAGAATCTTAAAATGAATTCTGAAACAAATGGGAAGCTGGTGTAATAAGAAGTAAGACCTGAGAGATGTGTTCCCCACGTCAAGTGTTGGTTGGAAGTCTCGTTGCTGCATTTTGCACCAACTGTAGACGGACGACTGCTGCATCGTTCAGGCAGGTAAATAATAAATTGATGAGTAGTTGTTATGTCCCCAACATTAATGGTTTGGTGGACGCTGAGGGGGTTTAGAGCCAGCAGTGAGCAGCTCTTTCATCTGGTCAATAAGGGGGGAAGAAGGGGACCTGGATGGGGTTCAGGGAATCTCCCTCTTGGCTCTGATGTCTGTTATGTTACTATGAATCCAGCAGCTCTCTGTCCTGACCCAACCCTCCCTCTGCTCCTCAGCATGCTGCCGTACGCGTACCACCCGCTCATCGCCAAACACTGCATCAAGAGGAAGGTGAACATGGTTACAGCCAGTTACCTGAGTCCTGCCATGAAGGAGCTGCAGAGCAGGTGACAAACACAACACAACAAAGATTAAACAGGATTAAAACATTTTTCCTATTTCCAATTGTGTGTACACTTTGAACATGTATTCAGCAGTCATTTATAAAAAAATATACATCAGGCTAGAAATGTTTAGCCTGTTAGGAGAGAAAAATACCTTCATGGCCTAAATTGGCTAATAATAAAAGATAATGAATAATGATTAAAAAGTAATTGTTAAATTGAAAATAATCAAAAAAATGTCAACAAATCTCATGTTTGGATCCAAACCAACAATGAACTGATCTACGAACAAGTATTGTGTTTGTATCAAAGCTGATATATCTGATTAAAAACACGTTAGTGAGTCACACCGCTGCACCGGGTCACATGTTCCTTCATCATGAAGAGTTTGATCACGTTAGCTTGTTCAGAAACGGCTCCAAAGACTAATAACAGCATCATGTTTTCAGTCTCCAGAGAGTAGTAAGGCAGACGCAACTGAGCATGTGCGGGAACGTGGTTCTGTTTACAGCTTCGCTAGCTTGTTGTGCTACATAACACAACATCAGGACTTTATTCCGAAGTTCTTTGAGAAATCTATAATGTGGTACAAAGTCAGGACATTGTGTTATTTAGCACATCAAGCTAGCGAAGCTGTAAACAGAACCGTTTTCCTGCACATGCTCAGATTGGTACAAGTTTAGTTTCTAATCAAACTAAAGTAACCAAAACGATTAATCAATTATCAAAATAGTTGGCGATTAATTTAATAGTTGGCAACTAATTGATTAATCAACTAATTGCTGCAGCGAAGAGTTTTAATCATGTTAGTTCGTTTAGAAACAGCTCCAAAGATTAATAACAATGATCACCTTTACAGTCTCCAGAGAGTAGTTCTGTGTAAGGCAGACGCCACTGAGCACGTGCGGGAACGTGGTTTATGTTTCCAGCTTTGCCAGCTTGTTGTGTACGTATCACAACCTCTTGACTTTGTTCTGAAGTTCTTTGAGAAATTTACAATGTAGAACAAAGAACTACTCTCTAGAGACTGAAAACATGATCACTGTTATTGTAAGTAGTTGGTTTGGCTCTGCTTTGAGATTTGTTCACAATTAAGAAACATGTAGAAAATCACCAGCCTTATCCTTTAAACGGATGGAATTAATTAAAATGTGTATATATGTGTGTGTGTGTGTGTGTGTCAGTGCGGAAGAGGCGGGCGTCACCATAGTGAATGAGATGGGTCTGGATCCAGGCATTGACCACATGCTCGCCATGGAGTGTATCGACCGAGCCAAAGCCGACGGCTGCACTGTGAGTCAGCAAACACTCTGTGTGTTTGTGTTTGATAATGATTGTTTGAACACATGCAGGGTGAAGCTCTCCGGCTCTCATATTGACCCATTAAACAGACTGACTTCACACACATTTTAATCCAGAACCAGACGACGTCACACATAAAACCAGAACTGATCTGAAGCAGAATGGGATCTATATGACCCGGTTTTATTTGGGTCCAGCTTTTCTGACACTATGACGCAAAGAAGAATCCACACACTGCTTTCTGCTACCACAGTGTTTTTTTTATTTATTTTCTGCTGCTGTGCAACATTTCAATCAATCAGACCTTATCAGACTCATTACGTGTGTTTGTTAGTAGTGTGGTAGATCGTCATAAACAGGTGATCAAACTGGAAAGCAATTGGCTGTAACCCCTGGCAACCACATGTGCGTCATCAGAGGACAATGAGTGCAAAACAGACAGACAGACAGACAGACAAACCCCCTCAATTATATATATATATAATAGGATTTTAAGTTATTTTATTAATTTAAAAAACTCATAAAATAAAATAATTTTACTTTAAATAATTTGATAAATTTGATCAAAATAATACATTTGATAAAAAATAATAAATTAGTTAATTAATTAAAAGAAATTTCAAACAAAAAATTGGTCAATATTATCACCATAGGTGCCGCCAAAGAGAAGGAAACAGATTTTCGAGATTGTTACTGTAAGCCACTTTTTAGGTAAAAATGCTGCGCATGAACTCTAACAAAACAATTAACACTGTGTGTGTGTGTGTGTGTGTTCTGCTGTCGTTCAGGTGGAGTCCTACAGCTCGTTCTGCGGCGGTCTTCCTGCTCCGGAGTGTTCAGACAATCCTCTTCGCTACAAGTTCAGCTGGAGTCCGTACGGCGTTCTCCTCAACACCATCAGCCCCGCAGTCTTCCTCAAAGACAGCGAGGTACAGACGACTCTGAGGAGCAATAAATGATGACTTCGCAGGATTTGCTGTGGAAAAGATTATGTTAAAATGTACTTTGTGTGTTTTCATCCAGGTGGTGAGCATCCCAGCCGGCGGCGCTCTCATGGACTCCACGACACCGATGGATTTCCTTCCCGGTTTCAACCTGGAGGGATTTCCAAACCGCGACAGCACCAAATACGCCGAGCCGTACGGCATCCAGACGGCACACACACTGATCAGAGGAACACTGCGCTTCAAGGTACAATCTGGTTCATTCGGCCAGTTATCAGTTACCACAGACACACCTGTACTTCAATCAAAATTAAACTAAAAAAGTCTTTATAAAATGTTTCCTGAAATTCAGATCAGCGCATGATAGGAACAAAGATATTTTCCCACATTTCTCTTTTGTTTCTTGTGCGTATTGCGACTCACTTTAGCTCTTGTTCTCCCTCACAGGGCTTCTCGAAGGCCATGAGTGGTTTTCTCAAACTGGGTCTGATCAACAGCGAGCCCTGTCCCATCCTGCAGAGTACTTCCTCTCCTGTCTCCTGGGTAAGAACCTCCGCTGAGGATCCAATCAGAGTGTAAAAGGGACGATGAAAACATCCAAACACATGGTTGAGAGGCAGCCACTGAGCAGCCCTGCTTCTTTCTACTGTCTGTCATTTGTTTTTTTTAAATCGAATGAAGAAATCAAAGCATGATTAGCAATTTTAAATTCCCACCTGTTTGTTTTTTTCTGAAAGCACTTCAAAAATCTTTTTAATCTGGCAAAGAGAAGACAAATAAGCCATGTCTAGAAGTATTTAATATCTCCATGTCTAAATAGAGGAGTAGGCGACAGTTTAGGAGATGAAGATAAATCGTGGTATCGTCTATATACGAGGATAACAGAACATATTTGTAGTGAAGAGTGGTAGGCTGATGTAAAATGCCACTACGACACTGAACATGTCCATTTTGACCAAAACTATCTCCAGAACGCGAAGAAGAACCACAAAAATGAACTGGCTGAAGTCACCATATCAAACCTCCAGCAGAATCATTGTAAAATCAAACATTTTCAACAATGAAGAACAGTGAAGAACTCACTTAACAACCTGGAAAGTCAGAAAACAAACCTGCGTTTCACTGTGATATTCTTAGAAGTATAGAGGAGCTAAAACAAGAAACTGTGAACCGTAGACGCTGATGTGTTCTCTCTTCTCTACAGAAAGAGCTCCTCTGTCAGCAGATGGGATTGTCCTCTTCCATCTCCCAGGATGCATTTGAAGAAGCCGTATACGAACGCATCGAAAAGGACGACTTCAGGATGGAGTCCCTGAGATGGTGAGAGACAAAAAGACGGTATTAAAGGTTCCCACTGGGTTGGGAATATTTAACATATGTTGAATATATAAATAAATAAGTTGAAAGTCCAGTGGCTCTGCAAAGGGCAAAGTTTTTAGGTTGGACTGTCAATCATTAGTGTAAACAGCAGGAAAATGCAGCTTTTTTGTCCTTTTACTTTATTTTGATTATTTACTGTCCATAGTTCATAGGGATTAAATGTATCTCTGTTTTGTTAAGTGTCTGTCTGCACATTTATGGTCCTACTGGTTGTTTTGGTAGCAGTTTGTGTGGTTTATCTCCAAATTCGAAACAGGTCAGTTTAGTAAATATGAAAGCTCTAGATTTTCTTTTCAGAAAGTATTAGATTGAGATGGTATTTATATGCTCTGGATGCTTGAGTGGCGTTTTCTGCATCTAATTTTTGTATTTGTTCCTCTTAACTGTAATCATTCACAGTTATTATATAACACCGTGTCCTAACTGATTGCGACACGAGAAAGCGTCAGCGACAAAATCAGTTTGATTGCTTTGTTTTCTATTGAAATGTCCTAACTGGCCACAGGAGACACAGCTACGCATCGTGCCCTGTTTCTATTTACTTCCTGTCGCTCGCATTGAAGCGCTGTAGGACACGGTGTCACAGACGGGAAACGGCTGATTCATACAGTTGAAATGAATAGTTATCTGTACGATATCTCATTTCACTACAAAACCTAAAAGAAAGCTGGAGTAACCTTATCAAAGTGAATGACCAATGTTTTCTGTTCAAAAAGTACAAACGTAGGAATTTTGTACTTTAATAAGTAAGCAGTTTGCACTGGATGGTTAAATCTCCAGTCAGATCTCCACAGCTAATAGGAACATGGTTTCTTTACATGATGTAACAGAAGTGCATATTTTACAGATTCAATGTGCACAGAGAACATCCAATGCGACGTGATAGTTGGACGCTTGTTTGCTGTCAGGACACAGTGTAAGTTGGTTCAGTAGCAGAGATATGTCTATAAACTCAGACCCTTGAACAGAAGGCTGCAACACTTTGTGAGAAATACTAACGGTGACAGAATGTGCAATTTAACCTTCAATATGAACAAAAACCTTCGGTAAGAGCCGCTCTGTATGGTCACCTGTATGAGGCTCCGGTTAGAGACCATTCTCAGTCTTTATCTGGAGGTCTGAAATGGAGCTCCGCATACCAACGAGCATCCTCTGGATCTGTAAAGAACATCTCTGACCTGTTGTGTGACACTCGTAGCTTGGCAGGGTCCAAATCTGACTCCAGGTTTGTTGCGTAGGTTCCTCCTGGCCGGACTGAATGCAGCTTGGCATTTAACCACTTCAGGTAGGAGGTCCCTGAAGATTTGGATCGGTTGACCCTGGAATGTCAGATCCTTGATGAACATCGTTGTCTGTGTTATGTCTTCATAAGTGTGACAATAACGTATCCTCACAATCAGGTGTCGCAGTGGCTCGTTGTCACCAGGGCGTCTCCGTCGGGCTGTATGTGCTCAGTCTATCTAGAGCCTTTTCTAACATCTGAGCCACAAGATCCTTTGTTTTTTGGCCATCTTCTTTCTCCTCTTTCATTCCGACCTCTCCCAAGTTCTGTCTTTTCAAGCGCCCCTCTAGGTCTGGGCATTTTTCTGAGAGTTTCATCTTGCTCCTGCAGCACATTCAAAGAACCTCTAGCCGAGTCTGCTAACTCCTTCAAAGTTTAGTTTTCTGAGTCCATCTGGGCTTTTCGCTCTGTTATGGCTGCGTCATTTTTGGCTTTCAGCGCTGCTCTCTCCCCCTCTCATTGTCGTGGTAACCTCTGAGATGTCGGCATTGATTTTATTACAAATCTCTGACTTGACGAGCGTCAGCTATGAGTGGAGTGACGCTGTAGCCCCCAGCATGTTGCTGTTGTCAGCTTTCCGAGCATTCTCTCTTGTGTTTCCTTCTTTGGTTGAGCCTGAGATTTTGTTGTTCAAGTCCAACTTTGCATTGCCCTTTTTTTTGCATTTTCATTGCATTTTCCCACAGGTTTCTTCTTCCTTTATCTTCCCCAGTTGCTTAGATTACACCCTCGGTAAACTTTTTAATTTACACTTCATGTGGTTTTGTCAAAACTAAATTTTAACCTAAAATGTGCTGAAGCTGCCAATGAGTGTGTCCTACTCGCTCATTGCTCGACAGCTTTTCCAATGGTCTCTCTTCAGACCAAGGCTCTGCGCTGTGATTGTTCTGCTGCTGCTGGCGGTGAAGGGAAGAGGGCCACGCTGACATTGAAACACAAATTCCTATAATAGTAAAAGTGAACTGTTGGAAACATTCCATCTGTGCCGTTAAAAGGGTAAAAAGCCAGCACACTCGCAGCTCAAATTGAATGACTTGTTGTTCATGTATTCAATTCACCAGTAAAGCAGTGACAAAAAGCAACTGCTCATCTCTTTAGATTTAGCCAAGGATGTGTGGGTTGCTGCTGCAGCCCCGCAGAGTAATTTTCTTTTAAAGCTTTTAATACGGCTTTGTGAAGGTTATTTTATTGTGAGGAAAGTCTTGTTCTTTTCTTGTTTTTCTTCCTCTTGTGTTTTCAGGTTTGGGATGCTGAGCGACGAGGCGGTGCCTCACGCAGACAGCATTCTGACTGCTCTGACAAAACATCTGGAAGTCAAACTGTCCTTCGGTGAGACACAAATTGATTTTTATTGTCACAAATCTGAAGAATACGACTGAGACGTAATACTTGTAAACTACTAACGGCCTCTCTCTCCTGTGGTCAGATAAGGGCGAGCGAGACATGATCATCATGAGGAATGATGTGGGGCTTCGCCACCCAACTGGCGAGCTGGAGACCAAACACATCAGCCTGGTGGTGTACGGTGATCCCAATGGCTTCTCCGCCATGGCCAAGACTGTAGGATACCCAGCAGCCATTGCTGCACGTATGGTCCTCAATGGTCAGTGACATCACTCAGGAAGATTTTGTTTGTCTCTAAAATTCTTCTCATGCATAATGTATGTTTACTTAACCTCCATTTGTTCCTCTCATTTACAGTAATTTAACAATTGAAATCTTGACATTGATGATTACAGCAACATGCCAACTACAATTTTCAACAGGAAATAATTTCCTCTGGCTCATTTTGTCACATTGCTCTAATCAGAACAACAAGAGCAAAGTGCTTTTTTGAAGCAGATCTTAATTGCATCTACATCTACCTAACGTAACCTCAATACTCAGTCTGTGAAGCTAACGTTAGTCTGTCACTATGATGTAACCTGGAGCGGTCGTGGTTCAGGAGGTAGAGCGGGTCGCCCACTAATTGGAAGATTGGTGGTCTGATCCCCGGCTCCTCCGGTTTGCATGTTGGAGTGTCCTTGGGCAAAAAACTGAACCTCAAATTGCTCCTGAAGGCTGTGCCATTGGTGTGTGTGTGTGTGTGAATGAGTGTTGGCACCTTGCCTGGCTGCCTCTACCATCAAGTGTATGAATGTGTGTGTGAATGGGTGAATGTTGACATGTAGGGTGAAGCACTTGGTCGTAAGACTAGAAAGGTGCTATATGAATCAAAATGCAGCCTGTTTACCTGCTGTATTTTCTGAACATGAACTGAAACCAGTGGTTGCCTAGTTATTCTCCAGACAGTAGATGTAACACTGAAGAGTTAATGTTATTGGACTGATGTTTGAACCTAAAGCTATATATATATATTTTTTCTCTGCAGGTGAAATCAGTACAAAGGGTCTGGTCATACCGATGACGAAGGACATCTACAGCCCAGTGCTGGCCCGACTGAAGGAGGAAGGACTGAACTTCATGTTCAAGAGCACCTTGCAGGAGTAGAGCTGAAGCTCCAAAGAGAGCAGATACTCACTGTAAATGTCCTGTCTAACAACTCCAGAGAAAGTTTATATAATCCACATGCGATCATTTCTGCCTTTTCACCATCTCAGACCTGCCTGCTTATAGTCGGTGTATAAAATTATATTTTTAACTCACCAGCAGCTGATAAAAATAAATATCAGAGATGTTTTTTCTTTTTCTTTTCAAAAACAAAGGGTTCCAAGGCCAACAAGGGAAAAATGAAACCTTATGATTATCTGGCGATGTTTTAAAAGTTTCTGTTAGTTTCAGGTCAAAAAGCTGAAAAGGCAGCTGATGATGATGTTCAGTAATCTGCAGTGAAATATTAATATCCTGAGTTTGGCTTCACTTGCTCATGTGCGCCGAACTGAAATCACTGTTTTCACTGGCGTCAGCTGATTCAGAGAAAAGTTCTTCTGTGAAGATGTGAAAAAGGTTGACTGATAAAACACTTTTATTTTAACTATTTCAGCATTTAGAAATCCAAAGCATTAAAAAGCACAAACATTGTGTCATTCATCAGGTTAAACTACTGTGGAAACCAGGTCTGACTTGGATTTGAAACTATATCTCCCGGAGACTTTATGGTAAATTCTCACATCCAGTGTATGTAAAACCATATTGGTGCTCTTGTTATTGGAAGGCTTGTTTTGTAAAGTGTCGCTTGGTTAGAAATCAACAAAGACGCTAAACCTTTATAGTTATAACTGTCTTTCTTCCCATGACCTCAAAATTTGTCACTGATTTCTGTATTAATTAAAACTCCAACAAAACCAGCTCAAAACTTCTCTGACCTTCACAAACTGTGAAAAAAATCAAAAAAGAAAGTCGTCACCATAGTTACAAACCTGCTTCAGTATTTCAACAAAAACATTTCATGGAAATTTAACCATAGCAAAAGTCAAAGAACCATAAAATAGTATCAAAAGTTCCCATCAGTACTGTAATTGTATGTATTGTAGTTGTCTACTGTATTGTTCAGCATGAACACTAATGAAGAAGAATGCAGCTGCTAATGAATATTTTTGTCTGGTTTGAGCAGGATCATGAGTTAATCTTATTTTGTAGGTAAAAATTTATGTTTCTGTGGCTCTTATACAATATTTATGCAATTTAATCTTCTCAGTATCCAAATATATGAAAATATTTACTCAAACATTTGATTGCCCTTACATTAAAATAACATTGGTACAATTCAAAGTATCAAATTAGTAGTTTATCAAGCTCATTATCCAGAGATAATTAAATTAATTTGAACATTTCAGACTGCCATTGTGACTGTATCTAACGTCAGTCTGTTAAGCTAACGTTAGTTTGTGAAGCTAACGTTAGTCTGTTAAGCTAACGTTAGTTTGTGAAGCTAACATTAGTTTGTCCTGTCAGTATGTGAAGCTAATGCTAGTTTGTGAGGCTAATGTTAGTCTGTTAAGCTAACGTTAGTTTGTGAAGCTAATGTTAGTCTGTTAAGCTAACGTTAGTTTGTGAAGCTAACATTAGTTTGTCCTGTTGGTATGTGAAGCTAATGCTAGTTTGTGAAGCTAACAAGGGTGTAGAACAGCTGACCGTATCATTAGGGATATCATAACTTTTATTTCCATTGTCAGGCATTATCTACATGCAGTTTGTCAGCATTACCAACAACTACTGTATGTAGCTGCTATCGTTAAATATGATAGCAAGGTTGTTTATGGAAATGTAGCCAAGTTTACGCATTAGCTGGTTTAAAAAAACAAACAGGGATCTCAACAACAAGCAGCATCCTGACATCTGATTATTTTCACATTAAAACAAAATTTTATGAATTTATTATGCTTACCATGTAGACCACTGGCCTTGAGTTAAATTTATAGAAATAATAATCACATTTCAAATTTCAGTTGTAATATTTTTTCACTCTTGATCTCGATACTGTAAACATGATCAGTAACAGCAGCTCTCGGCTTCTGTCAGGCTCAGAGGTAGAAATCTTGAGATGTTTTGAAGAGTAAATTCTGTATTTGTGAAATCTTTTGTAAAGTTCCCCAGATTTATGAATATTTCTGCCACCTGAGCAATATTTATTTTTATTTTTTGGGGAGTATTTGGTCACCATATAAACGGTTTGTAACATGCTTTAAATGGGTTAAATATATTCTGAGACAGTTTTATTTTAAATGTACCTGAGATATATATTCAAAAGAATATAGCCTTATGTATAACTGATATAAAGTTTATATGTGGTGCTTAAGAAGGTTTTAAACAACCGTGTGTTGTTCCTGTCAGATTTATAAAGAAAGAATTCAGATTAAAGTTTTTACAAATTAACTTATGTGCAAAAGAGAACACCACCACAATAACACATGTTATTATTTGTCAAATAAAATTCTGATTTGACAGAATATCAATCTGATAATTGGTTTGATTTACCAGATTTTAAACCCTTATATTAAAATAATATTTCTACAATTCAAATTATGAAATCAACCTGAACAGAGTTTTTATTTTTGTTGTTTTTTTTGTCTTCACTGTTTGAGTTGACTTTTATGCTATTCATGATTATAAAACACACATTCATTTGTAAAAGCTTGTTTTGATAGAACATTTTTTGCGTTATAAAAATGTAAAAACGGTTACATAAATAAAAAATCATTCTGTTAAATTTTTGTTAAAGTTCTTTCCTTTTCTTTCTTCATTCAAAGACAGAAAATAGAATTAATAATTTGTAGATTTAATAATCTTTGCATTATTTTATTAACATTTCAGTTTATTAATGCATATCCTCAAAGTAAATGCAATCAAACCATTTATAGTACATTTTTAAAAATGTAAATGTGTAATTTTATTTATAACTGATAACACTTAAAGCTTTAATAAGTGTGTTGGTTCACTACATCCTCTAAAGTGGCTTCTAAAGAAATATGAGTACAATTTTACAACCTTGTAAAGAAATTCCAAATGTAATGTTTTGTTATTTGAGCACCACAGACCACGTTCCTCTCAGGGTCACCGGTCTCAGCGTCAGAGAACTCAAACCACAACTATCTGCACCACTACATACAGAACCAGTACAGGTAAGCAGGAATAATTTATTGTGTTATGTTTTTCCTGTTGGTTGTAGCATTGATTTTCTACTAGTAAACCTTCATTCCTTTGAATTATTCTGTGCCATATATCCTTGTTAACTCTTAATTTCTGCTGGATATATATATATATATATATATATATATATATATATATATATATATATATATAATGAAATCCAATACAACAGCTATTGTCAACAACTGTTGACATTGTCAGAGAGGTGATAATTCTACTTTAAAGATCTGGTATTATTGCCTTCTTTGACATATTTTTATAAATATTGAGTCTATTTTGAACATATCTGTGATGTTTTATTCACCAAAAGTTGTTTAGTTTTTTCTAAATCCGTCTTTTCTCACAGCCCAGATTCCCATCTGTCCTCCAGCAGACTGTTTCTGAAGCTATTTACATAAAATCTGCATTATTAATGACCTGTTGCACAGCTGAGATTTCAAAAGGATGTTTCTGAATGTTAAGAACGTTTCAATGTTTCCTCACAAAGTAGCTGGAGGTCGCTAGTTGCGTACACAAAAATTTAAAACAACTTAAAAAGAGCAAGGAGATAAAACTGAGGAATTTTACAGTGCAGGTCGCACCATCACCCTAATCCGTTTCATAGATCATTTTTCTTGTTTTCCGCGATACCAGCCCTCTAAAATACATGAAAAAAATATTAGGAACGCTTCATAAAAGTAGAATTAATGACAGAGCTGCTGTATTGGTTTGCATTAGATTGCACAGATGTTCCTAATCAAGTGCCATATACATATACTTCCTAATTTGCTGTTTAAATTGTAAATTTCAGGAATTTGACTTGCAATTGAGTACAATTAAATTGAAGTACTCACATTTTACTTCAGGAGAGATTATAGACTGAATATTTCTCTCACAACTGTAAAGTCTGACTTTAAGATTTAAGTCATATTGAAAAGATTGAACTGGACTCCGCAGCAGGCAGCATTTAAAACATCCCAAATTTTGCATTTCCAGTCCTGCTCTGATGTCTTTTTGGCCTCCAGCTCAGCTCAGCGCTGAAAAAAAGACAATCAGCGTTTTTGCTTCCACTCAATTTGGAGGCAGCCATGCAAACTAGGCCACCAAGCAGGGGATAATTGGGCATGTAATTATGAAAAGTCAAAAATGCAAATGAAGGTACGGATACAGCGGCTGCTTAAGACGAAGTCTGGACACTTGACCTATTTTCTGTCCTGAAAAGGCGCGTTTCTTGCAGAGTCTTAGCCTGGATTAACACATGGGAAATCAATTGGAATAACCAGTTCAGTCCAGGGATTAAAGCATGATTCCATAAAGCGAAAATATATAATCCACAGGTCGGACAGGACTCATTTTTTATTAGACTGCGTCTTTATTTTCTCTTTCTGTTTCACCTCTCTCTGGTCAGGCTCACAGATGTGTTGTCTTTGTCTGGATGTTGTGTCCTCTGACCTTCGACCTCCTTCCTGTGAGGCTGGTGATCGAGGAACTGAGACTCACTCTGCTACTGTAAGTCACTTTGGATAAACACTTCAGTTTAAGGCATAAAATGTAAATGTAACCTGCTTTCTCAGCCAATGTTAGATCACTCTTGTGGAGTTGCTTCAACGGCCAGAAAACTTTTATCCCCAAAAATATTTTAGGGGTTAAATACACCACTTAGAAAAGTAAAAATGACCAGAGGACAACTGAAAAACCTTCAGAAGTGTCAAGAGTCTGAGTCTGGCCAGATTAACCTCCTACGGGCCCCCGTGGCTCCTGTTGACCCCCGTTATACATACTCTAGAGCTGAAATGATTAGATGATTGAGTACTCTATGGACTGAAAATTAATTGGCGACATCTTTTGTAATTTTCTAGGGAAAAATACCAAATATTTTCTGGTACCAGCTTCTCAAATGTGAATATTTTGTAGTTTCCAGTTTTCCATGATAGTAAACTCAAGACCTTTGGGTTTTTGACTGTTATTGAAACAAAACGGGTCATCTGAATATGTTAACTTGGGCCTTGGGAATAATGTCATGTCAGTTTGCACATTTTTGTGACATTTTATCAGATGTATGTATGATGTCAGATGTATTGATAATGAAAATATTTGTTTGCAGCCTTACAGAACTCCTACAGTGGAATAATTTCTACCTTGTAGCCAGTTTTCTGTGTGCAATTTGATAAAAAAAATAAAACAACTTAACAAATGAGCTCAGTTTAAACTAAAACAAGTAAAATCTTAAAACTAGATTTTGACTCTTTAAGACCAGGACCACAACATGGAGGACCCGTCATGGTTGATATTGTACTTTTTAGAGCTGCAAATTTCAAACAAATCTGCGATTAATCAAATTACGTAGACCCAAATGATGTGGAGAAAGCCCAGACATTGTGGCCGCTGGGTAATTCAGACTTGATGAAGACAGATTTACATCACCTGCTTTGGTCAGTATCCAAACGCAGCTTAACAACCATAACTAGGCACAGTAAGTCTGTCAAGCTTTGCACTAGTAAGAGAGATACTTGTTCACCAACTCCATTCACGAGTGCTAATATGTTAATAGCTTGTGAGCTCGCTAGTTAACTTGCGTAAGCGCCAAAAGTGGACGATGACATGTTAGTGAAATGCCATGTGTGAATGCTGACTGACACCTTTAACAACCTCCGCCATTAGAAAACAACACAAATGAATCCTTTGTTGTTCAGTGTGTAGTTTAGTTTTAGCTGCAGTGATGTCGTAGTTCTGTGCAAAGTAAGAAAACTCTCCATCAGGCTCTTTCTTTGGTGTTCTTTCACTTATTTAATCCCCTAGCTAATAATCCAGCAGTGTTTCATGTCCAGCTAAAAACAAACATGTCAGTACCCCATGCATCACATTTAGTCTGTTACAAAATCCAGAATATAAAAGCATTAATGTTCTCCAACTAAGCAATTAGAAACCATAACATTGTAATGCACTAAAATGGTAAAATATAAAAATCTAAAAGTATAAATAGAAATTTGGTCCATCGAGGTGATTACTATAATATTATTTACATTAGATTATTATTATTCTTATTATTCCAGGCCCTTATTTTATATTTGACTTGAATAGCACACTGCTGCTACTGTTGTGATGGTATTTACAGAAAGGAGTTCAGTGCATGAGCTCTATAAAAGACAAGCTAACAAAATATTTCATTTGATGTAAAAAGATGCAGGTTTTTTTTTTCCCTTTTTCCCCCATTTGGCTCAGTGCCAATAAATACAAAGGTTTAGGAAAAGTGTGTTAGTTGAGTGAAATGTCTCAGGGCAGTACAGCATTAAAACATTGGACAGTTAGTCTACAGCTTGTATCAAAGTTAGAAGTACAGGATGAAAAATACAAAAAGGCACACATTACAAAATCGCAGGGAGTCCAGATCCAGCGAAGAAGAAACTCGTTCAGAACATGCCGACCTCAAACGACAACACAGGAAGTTCTGAATAACGAGGATCAAATCTGTCGCAGCGTGAGTCTGGCATCAGGAGACGTTCTGTTGGTGGTTGAGGAGGAAGGACAAAAGGCGAAATGCTGTTGTTGCTCATTTGTAAAAGTTAAACAGGAGTTCTTTGTGGGGTTTTTTTTGGGCGGTTACACCAGGGACTCGAGGCTCTCGGCAGTGCTGGCGGTTCCCACCACAATGGTACCGTTGTTGTCGGAGGACTGGAGGGTTTTCTTGTCTTCCTGCGTCCCGATGAGACTCAGCATGGCTTTGTACAGAAACTGGTACTGCTCCTGAAAAACAACAGGTAAGCGATTGTTAAAGAGGCCTGCAATGTCTGAATGTTCCGGCTCTTTTCTCCAATCTGCTGTCTTTATTCACACAGTCTTCTTCTGACTTGGTCTTAAAACATATACAGAAAAACTAGTTTGTTATTAGAACGAGAGACTGAAAGAAACAAGATAACTTCTGTTCAGTCTCCTCCTGCTTTCTGTGATCATCTTAAATGTGTTTTAATGCAGCAAAATTTATGTTGTATTTCTCATTTACATATTTTTCTGTTTCTGTTATCAGATGTTGAAAATAGTGTGAAAATTGATCATGGTTAATAAATACTTCCTGTTAACCAGCAGCCACTGCCAAGCTGTTCTGCTGCAGTTAAAATCAAAGATAATAATTAAGATTATTATATCATCACTACATCATCTGACAAAATGAAGAAAAATACAGTTTAATGACAGCAGCTGTGCTGTGAGATTGACTATATTCACACTTAAAATACCCTTAATTTCTACCCTAATTTGGGTCTGTAATTTCCTAGGAACTCAACTGGAAAGAACTATGTAGTTTGGTTGTAATTATGGGGAAAATAGGAAGGTCACTGAGAGAAAAGCTCCATTTTAACGCAGGTTATCAATTAAATTGTATGCGTGTCTGGAGACAGATTTCACAGTTTTGCAGATTACACAGTTATTTGTAATGTTTAAATAAGGTCAATATAAAGCAGTAGAATTTCAGGATGAATGAATCCTGTGACAATACCATTTATCATTCTATTTTTGCCACAATCATACTGCGAATATTTTTACCAGCATATCTCTGCATATATTGTTGTCACTGTATCTATGATTTACACTGTGATGGTGAATTACAGCTTGGGTTGTATTTTTGTTGTTTTGTCCTTCATTTCTGTCAGTTATGTAGAAGTTAATAGCTGAGATCTTGGAAACACTGATATCACTAAAAAGACGTGGATCTGTAAATTTCGTCTTCGTTTACAACGATGAAAGCAAAGATAATAATTTTACAGTTTGCTTTCATTTTCTCTTTCAAATGAGTTTGTCAAACCTGGAGGTTTGTTTCCAACATTTCTGTTTTGCCACCGTGTCTACTAAAGAAACGTTTTTTTGTGGCTGCTGGCTGAAGCACTCTCCCTCAATACTGGACCAGTTTCAACAATTTTTGTCCCAAAATGATGGGAAATAGGGTCTAGGTTGAAAAATACAGAAGTTTCCCTTTAACTTTGTGAATATATTTACATGATATTACATTACTGATATAACTAATGGACAACTATGAAAATAAAACCCAAGTTATAATAAACTGAAATGATCCTTAAAGCATAAATGCTATCAAGTGTAAATCACACAGGTTTTGTAATGGACAGTAGATCATCATCAGCGTATTGTGAGACACCAAAAGCCTTACGATGTCGCTGAAGATTCCTGGCCTCATGAGGTTCGTCAGCTTGGCCACCTGGAAGACGTCGACTGAACCTTCTGCCTCCAGCTGGCAAGTCAGAGATGACAGAACGCAGAACGTTCCCGCTATCACTCCACCCACACTGAAGAAAAAAAAAAAAAATCCGAAATGTTCAGATGTTCACTGTAAAATATTCTCGCTCTGAACCAGAATCAGACCAGAAAAAAAATCTTAAATGTTAATAGAGTTGCGAAGTGTGAGAAGCTAGTTCAGGCACTGCTGGTTCTGGAAATAAAAATCCCATTAATTATTCCCATGGACAATATTATGTTACTCACAGTTTGAGAACTTCTACAACTCAGGTTGGTTGATTATGTGTTAGAAAATATCTGCTTCTTCAGTAAAACGTTGAAGGTACAAGACTGTGTTCGGGATAGAAGTAAACTACGACTCCCAAGGTTCATTTCAGCAAGAAACAGCCAATCACAGAGCTTAAAATTCAGTCACGTGCACTGCTAACGACAGCAGAAGCTAAAAATGACGATGTTGAGAAAGCTGATTTTATAATCTACAGAGGGAATCAGTTTACTTTCAATTTCTGGATCACTTTGTTTACAACTTCAGCGATGAAGCGTTTTGAATTCATTACACTCTGATTTGCACCCATTGCCGATTCTCCATAGCAACGGCAGCTGAGGCTCATGGGTATTGTAGTATTCTTAGTAAATAATATAAACTGGTGGTCAGAATGTAAACCTGTCTAATCGTTACATTATTCAGGAGTGTCCTGAGTTTCTATGTTCAGTAACATCAAGGAGATTGAGAACATTTTGAAATGATAATCCAGAATGAGGGAGAAACACTTCCAGAACCAGCAGCTCCTCATACTTCACAGCTCTATGGTAAATGTTGCCATCAGAGAAGGTCGTACTCATCGTGGACCACAGTGGGGCCTTCCTTGGCAGCGCTCTCCTCTTTCACCAGGTTGAGGAGCTCAAAGGTGTTGCTGATGGGACTGTCTGGGTTCGGCCAGCGGGGGGCGCGGTAGTGTTTCACCTCCAGAACGAAGTCGTCCTGTTGAGAAGAAACAAGAGGAGGAAGAGCAGACGTCAGTGACAACAATACATAAGAGTGAGTTTTCCATTGACCCATGACCCCCTTAAAACAAAGATATCTCTTTTTTTAATTTATAAATTCAATCAATTTTTATTTATATAGCGCCAAATCACAATAAAAGTCATCTCAGGGCAGTTTTCACATAGAGCAGGTCAAGACCGAACTCTTTAATTTACAGAGACCCAACAATTCCCCCATGAGCAGCACTTGGCGACAGCGGTGAGGAAAAACTCCCCTTTAACGGGTAGAAACCTCAAGTAGAACACGGCTCTTGGTGGGCGGCCATCTGCTTTGACCGGTTGGGATGAGAGAGAGAAAGAAAGAGGGAAAAGGGGGGATCATAACAATACCAGTAACAGCAGCAATAGCCAGGGAGGGATACCAACAGGTCTGCGAAGGACCGTGAAGGCTCAGCCTGCAACCCAGGCAATTTAATAATTCTATTAATTATATAAATCTTAGTCCATGTAAATATTAATCTGGCTTCACACATTCACGTCATGTTGCATGGATTGTAGAGAAGGGAAAGATTCCCATGTTTCTGAGTCTTCACATCATTGGACAAACAAAGTTGTTCCCCAGTTTTTACTATGATGTTGTTGAGAACACTGTTCATAAGTTGATAATTTTGGTAACTTCCATATGATGTGACTAGTGTTGCCACCTCGTAACAGAACTGCTGCTGCTGTTTGGGATTTAAGAGCTGGTTTCAGTGTCCAAAAAGTGTGTTTAAACTTATAAACCTCTGTCAGCGAAGGACGGTGTGGCATAACATTCTGTATCCTCATCAGTGGTGGAGATACAGTTATGGGGTCAATAAAATCCAAAAGGGTTTATACTCTCATGAGCAACAATGGGAACATCAGAACATTTAACATTTGCTAGTTACATTTATTATTTACCGTGTACATTAATCACAGACCTTCTCCCAGCTGGGTGAGTGAAGATAAATGTGATTAAGTTGTTGTTGCTCACAACATAGAAAGCATTTCAAATGTTTAACAGCAACATCTCTCTCCAGAAACAGTCTTCCTGTTACTCTGGATGATTTGTACAGAACTACTTCCTACTAAGAAATAGTTTCCATGGTGTTCTGTGTATTGTCCAGAGTAACAGGGACACTTTGCTCTGAACAGAGATATAGTTGTTTTATGTTTTAAATGCTTTTTCTGTAAGCATCATAAAATTAAACATATTGTCATGCGGTGGAGACAAGAACCTCAGAGACAGATCTCAAAACTATCTGCATGGATCGACCTTTAGACAGAAAAAAGTGAATATATTTTGTTTTTTTTATGATTTTGGGTGAACTTACCCTTTAATGTATCATCACCTGTTTTTATGATTTTTGCGTTCTAAGAGAAGTCGTCATGTTCTAGGTCGCACTTACCTGTGTAGCTTCCAGTACGTATTCCTGGACCACCAGCATGTCCTCGTTGGACAGACAGATGTGATTCTCGCTCCTCTGAGTGACGGTGAACATCTCGTAGCTGATTGGCTGCCCTTTGCGGGGCCAAAAGACACACAGCTCCGCCTCTTCCTCCGTCTAACAACACAGGAAGTCAGCTGACGGTTACATCGCAGTCTGATCCTCCCAACACTATCCATACTAGTAATGTTAACACTGACACTAGTATTATTCTGAGTGCACAGATGTAACACATTTCTGTGAATTTTACTTCAATACTTCAACATTCTGGGAAATACTTGTACTCATTTTAGTATTTTAGTATAAATACTAGAATAATACCACTAAAACCACACATCATTTTTCTACAGATTAAACTAATGAGATACAGCATGTTAATTAGTCAGCTTTAGAAGTGTTAGTAGCTTCTTTAAAGTCCCTTTTCTGTCAAAAATGTGTTTTTCTTCTTGTTACTTTGTTTGGATGTTTGTGCTTCACTGTGCAGAATGACATATATGCAAACTTTGACACTAGAAGGTTGTTTTCACATTCATCTGCTGAAGAAGGAACGTTCCTCTTATATCTGAGTTATGGGACATATCTATGAGCTTGATTTGTGACATCACAACTAGTTTGGAGCTAATCGTGGTCCAGTATTCAACTTACACAAGTGTGATGTGGAAACTTGAAGCCTCCGGAGCACAAACACTGAGACTGAACTTTATAGTGAACATCTGGTGTCCAGCAGTCAAACTTTTGGTATTAAACATATTTGAATATTCATAGATTCTGGATTTTTAATGAGGCAGAACGAGAAGATACTATTTTAAGTATTTTTAATGAGGTAACTGAACATTTCGTTGTGGAAAAAACACATTTTATTATTCCAAACAGAGGGTTTTTATATGTCCTAAAACATATCTGGAGGGATCTTTAAGGTTAATAGTCTTTATTGTACACTAGACTAACCAGTCTAAGTCTTGATATCCATCTGAACATCTCACTCTCAGAAATAACAATGAGTGTATTTCTTGTTCTTGCACATAGATGACAAATAAAACAGCAAATTTGAATATAAAAGTAGATACAGGTGTGAGTCTTTGTTAATCACACCAAATTCTGTCAATTATATTATTTGAATTAAAAACAAACAGTTCCTCACCCCATTGGCTGGTGTCCCCGGCAGCGACACGATGACCTGGGCGTTGTGGTCCCATATCATCCTCCAGAAGTCCTTTATGGTGTCAGGCAAAGGATTCTGGGTCAAGATGAACTCGCTTCTCTGCCTGTAACCCTGCAGGAACAAAAATCATGGCTTAGACATCATCATATCATATCCTTGTGGGATTTGTAGGATTTTTTTTTTTAATTTGCACATGGTGTAAGGGTTGAAAACAACTAATTAACTGCCAACTATTTTGATGATCGTTCGGAGTCATTTTTTAAGAAAAAAAAAGTCAATATTCTCTGATTCAAGCTTCTCAAACATGAATATTTTCTGGTTTCTTTAGTCCTCTATGACAGTGAACTAAATATCTTTGGGTTGTGGACAAAACAAAACATTTGAGGACGTCATCTTCAGCTTTGGGAAACACTGATCAACATTTTTTTTTTTTTACCATTTTATAGACCAAACAACTCATCGATAATGAAAAGAATTGTTATTTGCAGCCCTATCTGAAAACTAAACTCTTCAACTGATTACAAAATATTGGTGTCATGCAATATCACTCCAGTGCAGCCACAATAAGGAACAAATATTACAGCTACACAAGTGTGGAGATTGATTAAAGAGCAGTGCAGTTTTTCAGGGAAGAGTCAGATGAGACTCATATCCATCTTGTCATCTGACTCTGGGTCGGATTTAACCCTGAACAGAGTAAGTCTGTTTCTTACTGTGATGTACGATGCGTTAATGTAGTCTGATGTTTCCCCCGCTGTCGTAGACAGACGCACTCGTGACCTCTCAACTGCAAAGAAAAGTAGGAAACAGAATTCAGATCTCAAAAATTGTGCAGCGTTTTCTCTGTCTTCGACTCAGCAAACTTTAGCTGAAGCTTCAAATGAAACCTCCAACATGATACTAATTTTACACATCAGGAAGCAGCATGAAATCTGATAAGTGATGTCAGCGTCGGTCAGAGCGGAAGACTGCAAGTTTTTGTATATGAAAAAAAAATCTGAGGTTGTGGAGTTAATTACACACCTGTTTCTCTAAATGCGTAGAAGACACTTATTTACTATACAAAAAAATCTTTTTCCATTTTATATGTATGACACATTTACTGTATCATAATGAAATGAAAAGGACAATTATTTATCTGCTTGTCTTTAAAAATGGAATGAATGGTTTTTCATTATGAGATAAATGTTCCATGTCACATTAAATAAATAATAATAAAGTGAAGAGATGTATTGTGTTTTAATTGGGAGCAGCAGAGAGCTGTCTGTGTTAAATACAAAGAACTGTCATTAGTGTTCATGAGGAGGTGGAGGGGAGTTTTTGTTTTTAGAGATGGAAACACATTGTTTGTGCCAAAATGAGAAACAATTAACTGTCCGATCACAGCACAGGGGATGAGATGAACAACTCACCGGGTATTACGGAGCAGTTTCTGTTCTTGCTGCGGTTGCAGTCCTGCAGAGCTGCAGAGTAGTCGCAATGCTTCGCTCCGGAGTGACAAACCAGCTGTGGAAAAACACCAAACATCTGTTAGTGACTGAAGAATCAGCTCTTAATATAAACTACTGGATTTAATCGACATTGTTCAGCTTTTTGTGTCTTATTGAGTTCCCTAATTTTTATATTTTTATATTGTTCAGTGAAGATTTTAGTTATGTGTGTTTCCTTGAACCTACAAATTCATGTCTCGTTCCCAATGTTTCATGAAAAAAGTAGGAAGGCCTGCACACTTACATACTTGCAGATAAAAAACACCCATTATTTTCTGATTGTTTCACGGCAGTTACGTTCTAAAGCACAAATAAACACGGCCAGACCTCCGCACAATCCGCATTGCCGGATTTTGTGTGAATGCAGAGCTTCGTTCTGTCCACTGTGGCCTCTCTGCTCTGCGTGTGTGTCCTCCGTCAACAGACACACAGACCTGCTGCTCTTTATACATCCATGACGCAGAGACAGAGAGCAGAACAGAGCAGAGGAGAGAGACGGAGACAGTGATGTAACCTGGTCGCTACGCTACGAGTCCCGACCTCACACCTTGTGCTGTGATTGGCTGGAGGCTACACACCCCCTGCCCAAAGGTTGACACCCAGAAACGTCCCGAACAGAAAAATAATGAGAAAATACAGACAGAGGTCAGAGTCTCTGCAGATTAACACACTGCCACACACTTCTAGTGGGTCATAAGTGATGATTGAAAGGGATTACTTTTGTATGACATTGTTTTTTTTAGGGAAAATCCTGCATAGTATACCTTTAAGAAAATCGCCAATCATATTTAGTCAGGACCTGTGAATGTAAAGCCATCAAGAAGCTACAAAAATCTTTGTACTTTTTTTGAAATAAGTTTTAAAAGCACACATTTACCGACCGATGTGTCTCACATAGAGGCTCCAACACCGACAGGAGCACCAACTCACAGATACAAAGAGACGCGACAGATCCATTTTATCAGCCTGCACGGCGGCTAGCAGCTAGTTAGCATAGCTAGCATCGTTAGCATAGCTGTGCTGTGTGTGTGTAGCTCATAGAAGGTATAAAAAATAAGCTGTAGCTGCAGTGTTTCCAGTTTAACAGCACCGTGCTGGACAGGTGACAGGTTTGTGTGCTCTGAAAGATGTCACAGCGCAGGTATTAAGTCACACAACTGATGGACTGTTTATCTATATGTTTACGTAGGATTAGCATTCTAGGATGAGACCATATGTTTACAGATATCAACAGATAGAAACAGATACAAGAGCAGGGGGAGTTAACAGATAATTATAATACATATAATTAAAATAAGTTTCTAATCAAATGATATGCCACTTCAGTACACTTTAACAACAAATATTACTGGGACCACTTCAGAAAATTGCAGCTGAACATTTAATATCCAGGAATTCATATTATAGACACGACCACTGACTATCCCAGTAACACATTGACCATACACAGTCCCGCCATATACTGGGTTTTGACATAGTCGTGTCCTGTTGGTGTGACCAGCAGTCAGCTGGTTGAGGTTTAGAAATCACACAGCAACAAAAACAACGGAGGACAGAACCTGAAAAAATGGCGTTTAACACCAACTTTGTCAAGTTGTTATTAAACAAAATGTTTTTGGAAAAATGTGATATAATAATGTATAAAATAAATATTTTTTTCATAGTACAACAGAGAGTAGTGTAATTGTGTTTTTCCAGTGTTTGATGAGCTGCTTCACCTTGAACTGTTTTTCCAGGCGCGTCCTCCCAGCTGGCCCCGGGGTCAGCAGCTCATCCACGAACCTGTGCAGCTGAGCCGCTGTCACCTCCGTCTCTCCGCACAAGATGGCTTCCACCAAGGCATCATGGATGAAAACATACTGCTCCTGTAAGGAGAGAGACAGATAGTACAGACAGTGATTAAAACTTTATTCAGTCTCAGTCCGGCTGAGGTTTGTTACAGAATGTCTAAAGAAAATGTCTAAAACTTTTTTTGATAGAAAAACTACTGTTCACAAGAAGTATTCAGATCCTTTACTTAAGTAAAAGTATCAATACAACAATGTAAAAATACTCCATTACAAGTAAAAGTCCTGCATGAAAAATCCTACTACAGTAAAAGTACATAAGTATTATGAGCTTGATGTAGTTAAAGTATTGCAGTAAAAGTACATAAGTATTATGAGTTTGATGTAGTTAAAGTATTGCAGTAAAAGTACATAAGTATTATGAGCTTGATGTAGTTAAAGTATTGCAGTAAAAGTACATAAGTATTATGAGCTTGATGTAGTTAAAGTATTGCAGTAAAAGTAGTGGTTTGGTCCCTCTGACTGATATATTATTATATATGACATCATTAGATTATTAATAGTGAAGCATCAGTGTTAGAGCAGCATGTTACTGTTGTAGCTGCTGGAGGTGGAGCTAGTTTACACTACTTTATATACAGTTAGCTAGTTTAGTCCAGTGGTTCCCAACCTTGCTTGTTATATAAAGCTTGTTATATTATCCATTGTGTCAAATCTTCATCTGAAAAGTAACTAAAGCTGTCAAATAAATGTAGTGGAGTAGAAAGTACAATATTTCCCTCTGAAATGTAGAAAGTAGCATCACATGGAAATACTCAAGTAAAGTACAAGTACCTCAAAACTGTACTTAAGTACAGAACTTGAGTAAATGTTTCCAACACTATAAAGACTGACCAAATGATTTGTGAGCAGGATAAGACCAAGGATATAGTTCTCCAAGGAGAATCTATATTTTGAGGACCTAACATTGTCTTCCTGTAGTCATGTTGCCTTAAAAGTTTGTTTATTGCCAGTAAGCACTCTTTGGGTGATTTGCAGGTCAAAACACTTCTGTGAATCCAGTTTAAACTAAATTTGATTGAAAGGTTTTTTCTATGTGTCTGGATTACATATAACAGTTGTTTTTTACATTTAAATAATTATATTTTGTGTAAACTGCTGCTTCTTGTTTAATTTCTTGAGAAAAAATAGTAAGTCTACAGTCATGCTAGCTGCTCTGTGAGGTTGTACTTAAAGACAACAGTGCTTTGAGCTAAATGCTAATGTCAGCATGCCAACATGCTAGCTAGCTAAAAACATTTAAAAACAATGAAATTATTACATTTTGACACATGGTTAGATGTCTTTTAAGAGATAAATAGTCCAGTTTTAAACTAGCTAAATTCTTACAAACATCTTCAAACTCATGGCCTGTTGAAACGTTGTGCAGATGTGTGTGTGACCTCTGACCTCTGTCTGAACCAGGTAGTTCCTCTGTGTGCGGATGTGTTTCAGGAAGCCTGTGATGTTGATGGTGCTTTCCTCTCTCATCTGCTTCAGCATGCTGTCCAGGACGATGTACGTGCCCGTCCGGCCGACGCCAGCGCTGCACAGCGGCAAGACAGAACGAGACGATTAAGCCGGGAATTAACTGACATGAGGATGGAAATGAAAGTACGGAGCCTGAGAGGGGCCACAGAGGGGAAAAAACTCATTTGTACTACGAGATGTACTGTAGATTGGATGTACTACAAGAATATGATACATAACATACAATATATAATAAAATACATCCATGTTCTCAACCTTGAAGCTGAGTTTTTATGAACTGGACGACATCAGCAGGAACATAAGTGTTTAAGGTGAAAAAGTCAGTTGTATTAAAAGGCATCTCAGAGATACCACAGTGTTGTGCTTAAAATATATATCCACATATCTTAGATCGAAACTAAACCTTATTAAATCCAAGTGATCCACAGTGAGGGTGTACACAGAGAGAATGGCATGAGGTTGAATTATGTTAAATCAAGAGCAACAATTATTAAATTAAGAGCACAAATAGCCCCTCCTGGGTTAGTTTCATCAGATATTACCTGCAGTGCACCACCACCGGCCCCATGTCGTCCGTCCTGGCTCTGGAGGACTTGCGGACGAAGCTGAGCAGCGGCAGAGCGAACTCCGGGACGCCCATGTCGGGCCACTGGGTGTAATGGTACTGTGTCACCGTCCGCTCGTTGCTGTTCACCTTCTGAGAACCCTGCGGAGGACGAGACAATAATAAATGATAATAATAAACATAAACAGACCTGTAGATTTACATTTGTTCACATATAACAGTAACCATACCTCTAGAACAGTATTTATATGAGAGACCAGACGAGTACAATCACTCTGTGATCTGATTGGCTGGTTTGTCTGACCTTTTTAGCGTGGGTGTTCCTGACAGTGAAGGTCCTCTGGGTGTAGTAGGCGAGCACTCTGCTGCTCTTCATCGTCACCAGGAAGCCGCCGTACTCCTCCTGAACCTCCGCAGGCCAGTACTGATCACACTTCCTCTGAGGAGACAGTTAAACGCGGCACATACACGTCTGAGAAATGAATAAAATTATATTTGTCATTATTGTATAAAAACAAAAATATAATTGAAATTTGTAAAATGTGAAAATCACATTCTGTGTTTTTACTTTCAAGTTTAGGAAAGAAAACTGTCTGCTGGCGTTAAAATCCATTTCACATTTAACATACAATATATTAAAAAAAAAAAAAAAAATTGCATTTTGATTTATTGGATTCAATATGTTTTTTCGCTCTGCAGTTTTTGAATTTTGTGTAGAAGGACTAAAAGATTATTTAATCTGGATCGGGAGTATGAGGGTAAAATATTCATTCATAACGTTATTAGTTAAGTTGATGTCAAAGTGTCTCAAAATCAAATGAATTTTGAGTTCATTTGTTGAATTAATTTGTGTCTGTTATTTTAGTTTTATTTTCTAATTTACACAAAAATCACTTATTTTATATTAAATGTCACTTAGGAAAGAACATTGTTAGTATGATTTTTATATGACCCTATGTATTTTACTGATTTTGGATGTTGGACGTGTGACAGAAACATTCCCTGGTCTGTATGACACCTTGGGTAAAATGGCATAGCCCTTCTGGGTGGCCTTTTAGATACAAACAATGGATCCATGGTTAAGTTTGGAACGGTTCCAGATGTGGGCATGTTGTGACACATAATATGTTGTGAGATAGCTGTCAATCACTTGATGGATGGCTCCCAACGGAGGTAGTGCCCCTGGAAAACATGTTATTCATATGATAAGATACAGATGTGTAACCCTATATAAGCTGTGCATCGACAGTGGTACATTGCCCAGACCATCTTTGTATATGGAATGGACCCGATGGCCATCGTCTAATAAACGTCTACAAAACAAGAACTTCGACAGCTCTTCCTTTGAACGATATCATCACACATCCTTCCTTTCAAACATCAATGTTCATAGTAAAATTATAGACTTAAAAATGAACAAAAACAATAAAAACATTGTTTTTGATTCCTCCTGAAGCTTCTTAAGATGTTCTCAGCCTCTTGTTAAAGTTCAGGTTCACAATTTTTCAAGTTAAACCAGCAGCCAGGTGTCCATAGTAACAGTGAAAGAGGTTTTCCTCGCTGTAATCATTCCTCCTGTTCATACTGGATATTAAAAGATCCTTCAAATGTGCTTTCAATGGAAGTGATGGAGGCCAAAATCCACAGTGTGTCCACACAGTCATTTAAAAGTCTGTGTGAAGCTTCTATTCAGCTTCATCAGTCTGAGTTAGTCATATCAAGTAGATATCTGACACATTTACAGTCTTTTTAGCATCAAATTCCCTCTTTGTGTTTCCTCGGACAGTGTTTCCCTGTTGAGCTGCAGGTGGAAGTATAGTAACAAAAAGAGGAACTTTGGCACTAAAAAGACTGTAACGTTGAAAGATATCTACTTGATTTGACTCATTTGGACGCTGAAGCTTCATATTAGCTTCAGATAAACTTTTAAATACATTTTTTGCACAGAAGGAGGACTGTGGATTTTATCCTCCATCACTTCCATTGTAAGGTCATTATGAAGGGATCTTCTAATGGTCAGTATGAACAGGAGGAATGATTACAGCAAGAAAAACAGGTTTCACTGTTCATTTGGGCTCCTGACTGTTGGTTTAAGATGTGAAAAATTGTGAACCCGTCCTTTAAGTTTCAGAAGGTTTGTACGATGGATTTTTATCATCATCTTAGTGTTAAAATGCTTTCGGGTAACAGGATCCATTCTGCTACACAAACATAAACATAAGTTGTATGACTGAATCAGAGTTGTGGTCACTAACTCGTCCTTTCTCCACCAGGTTGGTGATCATGACGATGACGCTGACGTTTTGCTCCCAAATCATCCTCCAGAAGTCCTCGGTGCTCGACCTCAGAGGACCCTGAGCGGCGATGTACGACCTGGTCTTCTTAAAATCCTGAAGAAACACAGAGACGCTGCGTCAGATTTTTAAAAACTTCTCATTTCTGTAGCAGCAGTCTTGTTAAAGGGGCACAAAAGGTGTTTTACTGTTGCACTTCCAAAAAGTTGTGGAGAAAACCAGACCAGTCTGTCTGACTTGTCTCTCAAGTCATGCGATTGGACAATGGCGAAAAAAACCACAAATGACATTCGGCGCTTTCTTGCTCCGAGTTGAAGTTTTTGCAACTCAGAGCGCTCTTACTAAAACGCCAGGTGCTCAGCAACACAATTACAAAAAGCTGCTCCAGCCTGCTAAAAAGCCTCCTGTCTGAATCCTATAAAAATGAACCGTTTACTTCACAACATTTGAAGAGACTGTATTCATCATACTGTTTCTGCTTCTCGGCTGTGAAGGTTCATAGTTCTTTGTCTTTTACAATCCTACACCTGTCTGTCTTTCAAACTTCACATCAGCAGCGGGACAGTTGAATACTGGTTGTACTGAAGTATTAAGTGTGACGTTCTTCTTCAGACTTTTCACCTCTAAACCATGTGGAGTTCTGCACAAAGCCGTGAGGAACTACAACAGAAGAATCATCTAAAAGACTGATTTAAAAAGACGTCTGTTTCCCTCAAACCTCATTATACTGTACACAACAGACCATCAACGTTTCAGATATGCAGGTTTGTTTGATTCACTTCTTTTGTGTAAAAAAAATAAAAAATCTTAGCCGACAGTTTGAGCAGTGTTCAAAATACACTATTTTCTACAGAGTCCACTTGTAGCTCCCTGCTCTTAAAAAAAATCAAATACTGAAGTGCACCGCTGTCAAATTTACAATCTGACGACTCTTATTCATCACAATCACAAGGTCACGGGCCAGAAAAGATTGAGAGACTCTGTTATAACAGCTATCACATTTGAGAATAAACCGACAAAATCAAATCAAACTCATCAAGGATAATAAAGTTTTAACTCAAAAAGTTAAGAGCCGAACTGAAAACGAGTCGGTTTAGTTAAGGCCAGCGCGGGAAAGAAAAGTGTCACACACGTTGTGAGCGGAGGGGCAGCATTCAATCACTCTCTTTAATAGTTTAATAACCTTCAGAGTGAAGTTGCCTTCACACTGTGAGACGCACACAAAAGTGCGGACTGGAGAGATCCTCAACGCGCTTTTACAAACTTTGTAACCTGTACGTGGGCTCTCCAGTGAGGCCGTGACTGTCGCAGGGTTTTTTTGTGTGTGTGTGTCGCCTCTTCCTTTCACTACAGTAATGAGCACAGCGGAGAGACACACACAGGTCTCCGCTAACAACAGCATGTCTCATGAAAAGGTTTAGAAATATGCATTGATTTTAGTTTGGAAGAAAGTCATAAATCATGGAGTGCCTCGTTGGAGAATAAAAAAATGAATTTTTTTTTTTTAAACTTTTTTTTTTTGACTGCGTGTTTTGACAGATTCAATACGCAGGACCGAAACCTCAGGGTGAAGATGAAGGCTGCGGGTTTGTATGAAGCTTAAAGTGAATGAAATGAAAACTGAAAAAGCAGGTTTGAAACAACAAAGTTCCTTACGTCCACGTAGTTCGCGTTGATGTAATCTCTTGTCTTCCCGTCTTTGTCGGCCTGCGGCGAGAGTCGCACCCGGCTGTGGTCGTCTGGAGGTTAAAGACAAAATAACAGAACAACAGATCAACACCAACAACTGTCAACAGATCGCAGGAAAAGACCAAAATACAATAATAAATAAATACAGCAATGTAGAAATACTCCATAAGGCTCACCGGGAGTATAAAGTAGCATAAAATGGAAATACTCGAGTAAAGTACAAGTACTTCAAAATTGTACATAAGTACAGTACCTCACAAATATATAGTTTCATTTTCAGAAAGTCTGAATGAGGTAAGGTCATAAAAACAGCTGGTCACTGTAGTTTTTACTAAACGTTACTCAAACAGGGGGAAATAGTGCATTTGTTGGGGACTATTTTCAGTGGCGGATGAATCCATATTTGAGGTTCTAGCGAGTGTTTCCGGCAGCAGGACGGTGTGTGTGTGTTCATGGTGATGAAGGAACATGTCGCCCAGTGCAGCCGTGTGACTCACTGATGTGTTTTTAATAGTTTTTTGGAACAACAACGGAGGAATAAGAGACTTTCTGATACGTGTTAATTGACAATAAGAGACAGATTGTCATCAGACATTCTGATATTTGCAACTTCTGGTGTGATGTTGTAGTTTAAATCTGTTTAAAAGGAAGATAGTCTAATCTTTTAATATTATCATTATGTGCTAAGCTAAATGCTAAACATGTCCTGAGCTCTGTGCTGGATACACAATGAAACATGAAAGACTTGGGATCCTGAAATAATACACGAGCACATGGTTGTGATGTCGAATATTCATCAATTAAGACTCAACAGTTTTCATCTGATGTGTATAAACACTCAACAAAATCTTATAGGACGGGTTCACGATTTTTCAATGGAAGTGATGGGAGACAAAATCCACAAATGCAAAAATATATTTAAAGTTTATCTGAAGCTAATATGAAGCTTCAGCGTCCAAATGAGTCAAATCACGTAGATATCTTTCAACGTTACAGTCTTTTTAGTGCCAAAGTTCCTCTTTTTGTTACTATACTTCCACCTGCAGCTCAACAGGGAAACACTGTCCGAGGAAACACAAAGAGGGAATTTGATGCTAAAAAGACTGTAAATGTGTCAGATATCCACTTGATATGACTAACTCAGACTGATGAAGCTGAATAGAAGCTTCACACAGACTTTTAAATGACAAAACTGTGGATTTTATCCTCCATCACTTCCATTGAAAACACATTTGAAGAATCTTTTAATTTCCAGTATGAACAGGAGGAATGATTACAGCGAGGAAAACCTCTTTCACTGTTCATATGGACACCTGACTGCTGGTTTAAGACACACATGATAAACTGTGAACCCTCCTTTCACTTGAATTAAATCAAAATAATTCTTAACTGCTGAAACGAACTAAGACAAACTGAAGTGCAGCAGCATTTTCATTCTTCTGAAATTAAAAACAAGGTATTTTCAGTGTATAAATTTCTTTCTGTACTGTTCACTGTTTCTTGTCTTCTTATCAAACCACCAATAAACTGGATCTTGTTCATGATTACTTGTAAAGTTGTGACAAACAGCGCAGTAACTCTTTTCACTGTATGATATAAAACATTATCACATGTCACACTGTGTACTCACAGGCCAGGATGTTGCTGTATCTGTTTTTAGTCTTGTTGTCCGGATGGTTGGAGCTGTCGGTGGTCATCACCATGTCCACCGTGCACACCTGCACCTCCTAAACACACACACACACACACACAGAGTGAAATTTACATGTTCAAACAGCACTAGTGGAAATAACTTTAAGTCTTTCTCTTCTGGTTCTTTAGCTCAGCACAGTGTTGTGGTTTTGTAAAGCAATACTTTCCAGCAGAGGGTCACATGATAAGATGTTTGTCAGTTAGCTTAGCTTAGCATAAAAACTGGAAACAGCTAAAGGTCATTTAGCCCCAAGATAATTATTCTGTGATGTTCTGACAGTATTTCCAGAATCCCAGAAGACTCGTTAAACCATCTGGATGAAAAAATATTTCACCTGCTGAATCATAACAAAGATTTTTTAACCCATTTCCCAAGATGCCCCTCTCTTTCATATCAAAACAAAGATGGCAGCCCGCCGCCTACCTGGACAGGAAACAGATTCATAATCTTTTTTTATAGTGAAGTGACAGAATATTTTAAATCCACATGGTTAATTATCCTTTAGGGAAACCGACTGTGACCTCTACGACCCACAATGACACAACTGGATTAAATATGATTTTTAGAGCTGCAACGATTAGTCGATCGATCTATTAATCGATCGACAGAAAATTAATTTTCAATTATTTTGATAATGGATTGACCCTTTGAGGTCATTTTTTCAGTCAAAATTCCAGCTGATTCCAGCTTCTTAAATGTGAATATTTTCTGGTTTCTTTAGTCTCTTTGACAGTAAACTGAATATTTTGTGGACAAAATGACATTTTAGGGCTTTACAAAACACTGATCAACATTTTAAAGACCAAATGACTAATCGAGAAAATAATTGACAGATGAATGAAAGAAAATAGTTCCTTATTATAACATATCACACATTCCTTTTTCAATGCTTTGAGCAGCACAAACTTAACTTCATACCATTTTTTGTATCGGAGTAACGATCAAAACACAGACAGACAAAATTAAAGCTATCAGCATGGACAGATACCAGAGCTTTGGTTGGAAATGGAAAATGTTTTTCTTGTAGAAAATGAGCACAAGTGTTTTATTTTTGTTTGTTTTTTGCGATATTCTCACATACATAATTGATTTCAGTATTTCCTCCACTGGTGACAAACAGCAGACATGCTTTGTGCATCAATTTCACACAAACAAAAAACACTTTTCATTACAAGACAAGACAAGAAACCCAAAAAAACAAAACACGGCTACATGTGCAGCGGCGTCTGTCCCGAGGAGAGCGTCTTACCTCGTAACACTCCTTCAGTATCTAATGATGAAGGTGAGGAAGCAGCAGGCAGCCAGGACGTTTCCGTGACAACACAGTCAACCAAACAAAGAGGTGCAAAAATACAAATTACAAGACGACACACACAAAAATAAACTCCAGACAAGTTAATGTCACCGTACAGCTCATGCTACTGCCACTTAAAGGAGAAATCAACACAAATAATAAACAAGATTTACAAAATTCAGTAAGAATATTTTTAAGTTTTCAAGTATTATGAGTTTGATGTAGTTAAAGTATTGCAGTAAAAGTACATAAGTATTATGAGTTTGATGTAGTTAAAGTATTGCAGTAAAAGTACATAAGTATTATGAGCTTGATGTAGTTAAAGTATTGCAGTAAAAGTACATCAGTATTATGAGCTTGATGTAGTTAAAGTATTGCAGTAAAAGTACATAAGTATTATGAGCTTGATGTAGTTAAAGTATTGCAGTAAAAGTAGTGGTTTGGTCCCTCTGACTGATATATTATTATATATGACATCATTAGATTATTAATAGTGAAGCATCAGTGTTAGAGCAGCATGTTACTGTTGTAGCTGCTGGAGGTGGAGCTAGTTTACACTACTTTATATACAGTTAGCTAGTTTAGTCCAGTGGTTCCCAACCTAGGGGTCGGGCCCCTCCAAAGGGTCAGCAGATAAATCTGAGGGGTGGTGAGATGATTAATGGGAGAGGAAAGAAGAAAAAACAAAGTTCTGATACACAAATCTGTTTTCAGTTTTTGGACTTTTTCTCTAATCTTTGATTTTTGGTGAAATATTGGATCATTTGAACATTTATTGAAATGAAAGCATGTGAGAAGTTTAGAGGGAAAAATCACTATTTGGTGGAGCTGTTAACAACTCATAGACATGTGAAATGTGACCCCGACTACACACTGCTTTTTGTAAGACGTCAAAAGACAAAAAGGTTGGAAACCACTGGTTTCATCTTTAACAATGTGTTGTATTTTAAAAGCTTGTATTATGCTGGTATTTCCCTCTGAAATGTAGAAAGTAGCATCACATGGAAATACTCAAAAATGAAAGCAAAAAACAATCCTGCTGAAGTTTAAATATTAACTAATCTGACAGCATCGTCTTCGCTGTTACTGACAAGGAAACCATCATCATCATCATCATTATTATCATCAGGGATATGAGGAATGAATTCTGTGAGCAAAAAACGCAAAAAAAACCCCAAAAACCACCCACATGTCCCCTCCGACCCTCCGTAGCTTTGTTCTCTTTGTGATGATTTTTCCTTCAGCGGCAGAACAAAACAAAGTGGAGCTGTGATTCATTAAGTGACTGATGTCGTGTTGCCTTTGAGGTCTGAAGCTCGTTCCTGCTGAAGGTCAACAGGTGAAAGACAACCGACACGCTGCTCAACGAATGAATGACGGCTCCTCACAAAGAGCTGAACCAAGAGCTGCAACATTCAGCTTCCAAATTATTATTATTATTATGACACGCCGTTACACGACGGTGAATACACTATTATTCACAATTAATTCTTGTGAAATTATGTGGATCTTAAATAGTCGCATAATGTAGCAGCTCTGTTTCAAACTGTCTCCAGTAAATGTGTCACATCATCACAGCTCATCATGCAGCAAGCAAGAACAACAACAACAACAACATGATGACAGTCACACGTTATTCCTCACAAACACACACAGTCAGCTTTTATTACAGTAACTATATCATCTGCAGATATATTACGTATTTTCACACGACTTTAAACTCATCGCAGTACCTCAAACTCTCGTTGAAAGCCCTGCGTGTCGTGAAGCTCGCCGACGTGTTTGACAAACTCCTTCACTGGAAACGCCGTCTGCTCGTCTGGAACATGAACATGAAGAAACAACAGAGGACGAACAGTCAAAATGTGCTTTTTTTAAAAATTATTTTATTTTATTTGTATCATAAGTGAGGACAACTTTGGAAAAGAGGATATTTTAGAAGAGTTAAGAGAGGGCAGTTTTTGGAAAATAGGGACATTTTGAAAGTAAAGATATTTAAATAGAAACTATTTTGGAAACTAAGGACATTGATATTTGAGGAATGTGTGCATATTTTTTTTAGAAAATTGGACGAATTCTTGAAAAAAAAAAGACATTTCTGTTTTTGGAAAGTGGCAACATCTTAGAAAAGGAAAGGCACTTTTGAAAGTAAGGACACTTGCCAAAATGGGGACAAAAATGGGGACATTTTTGGGAAAGTGAGGATGTTTCTGGAAATTAGGACATTTCTATTTATTTTAATGGGTCCTCACTTCTTCAAAGGGTTTTAGGGTCAATGTTACAGGTTTTAAGTTTATATTAAGACACTGAGGGATGTAATATGTCAGTATTGGGCCCTCACAAGTATAGAAATGTGTGTGTGTGTGTGTGTGTGTGTTACCGGATAATAACGCAGCGGTGGACGGCGCGGCGATGACTCTGGGTGATGAGCTGTCGTCGATGTAGAAGTGAGCCGTCTGAAAACACGTCCTGCAGGAAAAATATACATATTGGATTTAAAAAGACCTTTTAAACATTAAATGTTTTGTTTTTGTTTGTCTAGTTTATGCTTTAACAGTTCCTCTGAAAATGTAGAAATTTACAAAAAAAAAATAAAAAATTCAATTATCTGAATGTAAATGTAAAATGTAAATGTAAATACGAATAAAAATACAAACTACAAATGACAAAATGTGGAAAATTGTTTAGTGTTCATCATAAATACAGAGAAAAGAGCTATTATCAGCACATATGCCTGGCACACATGTGACTCGTCGTTAGCCCAGATTTTTGGAGAATACACGGTAATCTTCCCAAAAACACAAGAAAAAAAGATGTTCTGTTAATCCTCAACAAGTTTTTAAACGGATGACATCGCCTCTGATGAACCTGCGTTGTCTCGGCCAGAAATGGGCATCAGGGATTATCACGGACAAAAAAAAAAAAAAAAAAAAAAAAACCCAAAACAAAAACAGAAAAAGGGGGCTGAGCTCTGAGATTAAAGACTGACGCTTTGGAGAAAACACAAACTGTTATTTCCTCAACTGAATGCTGGATTTTGATTCATACATATAATTACCCAGAAGTCTTTCTATCCCGAACAAGTTCATTTCCATTAATTCTGCTTGTAATTTACTTAATTTTCAAACGTCAGAAACTCATCTTTCCGCCTCTGTTTCTCTAATTACAGAGAAACAGAGTGTCCCTAATATTTTGTCCACTGCGTTAACATATATGAGGGGGACAAAATATTAGGAACACTTTTTCAGTGTAGCACACTCCAGTACACCACCGAGGAGGAGGAATTTACAGTGTATGACAAAGCATAAATGATTGCACCAGAATTTACAGATTAAATCTATCAGATACATTTTCAATTTTATAAGAAACACTTTTCAATATAATGAACTCCAGTCCACCAGCACCACCACCCGCTACGACATCAATAACAAACATAAAGTAGAATCATCACCTTCCTGACAATGTCAACAAAAACTGAAAATGTAAAAGCTTCATTCAAGTAGAATTTATGGCAGAACTGTTGCATTGGATTGCATGAGATGTTCAAAATAAAGTGCTCAGTGAGTGTATATCAAAACATGTCTGGAGGAGATGTTTGAAGTGTCATCGAGCAACATCATATTTTGGTTTATGTCCACAAAATTCCTACAAAACTAGTGACATTCCCATCAGTCTCATCTATAGTTCATGATTTGTGCCAATTAGAAAATATTAACACGCTTATAAATCTTTAACTTTTCAAAATATGCTTCAGTGTAGTGCTGTTACTACCAATTATTCGCATTATCGATTGATCTGTCAATTATTTTTTTAATAATTAATATATAAAATGCCAGAAAATAGTTGACAAATCCAATCAAAATGTCCTGAAGCTGCGGGTGAAGTCTTTAGATTACTTTCAGTTAAAAACCCAAAGATACTCCCACGTATAATAATAAAAAAAGCAACAAAAAAGCAGTAACTCTTCACATTTGAGAAGCTGGAAGCATCAAATGTTTGACGCTGCATGGACGCCTTCAACAATTTATCAATTTTAATCAATTTTCTGTCAATCGACTCATCGTTTCAGCACCACTTCAGTGCCTGTTAAACAATTAAAAGTTCTTCTTCTGACAGATGGTTTTTGATGTTGAGAGACACATTATCTTAAATTATCATTAAAAAGATATAATTCTGCTGCTGTTCATTGGTGTAAAATACAATTTAGTGTATTTTAAACGTGAGACTGAAACTACTTGATCTGATTTTATAGATGTCAGAAGCTCAGCAAGAACTTCAACCTGACACACAGTCCAATATTTCTAATCTAATGGATTTATAATCTACTATCTCTGTTATAAATGCTGCTTTTGTTTGTGTTGAATTATTAATTATTTCTCTAAGAAGCACTTAGAGGCTGGACTAGTGATGTGCTGGTAGCAAATTTTCACGCTACGATATCCCGTTAACTGTATTATCACGATAATCATCAGATGTTCCCTGAAATCCTGCTATTAGAGCTAAAATATAGTTAAATTACTTCACACCATGATTGTCTTGGAATTTATTTATTTTTGGACTCAAAAACAGTTAAAACAATGTAAACAAAAGTAGATTGTTCAACGTTTAAGACTGGAAATGACTTTAAATGCAGCTCAGTGTCTCGTAGATTCTGCCCACCTTTTCATATTTTTTTAAAACAGATGAAATTGATCAATTGATTTCTGGAGTGCAAGAGCCTTGTAGTTATCAGCTGGGTGTTAACAGTTAAATTCATTTTTTAAAAAGGCAGAGAATTGTGTAAATGCACACAGTTATACTGAACTTTAAAAGGCCACCGCTGCTCTAAACACCTTCTGCACATCTCTAACAAAACAGCAGTTAGAGCTTGAAGCTGAGCTGTGAGGAAGACCGTTACAACTAAAACCGATGTTACAACTAATGTTAGTATAGAAAGAGCTGGACGGACGGGAGGCTGGTTCTCTCTGCTGTGTGTTGCTCTGCCTCTGTGTGACCAGTATAAAGCAGCTTTCTTGTGGCAACACAAAACCAAACTGCTGCTGGAGGCAGGAGAGAGTGACTGGGTTCATGTTGTCCTCTGAAAACTACGATAATCACAGTAGTGACGGTGATGAAAATGGTTGGCGGTGTTGATACTGTCAGAATGTTTCATTGCTGTATGTAGCAGTAAAAAAATGGTATATCATCACACTTCTGTCCTGGACTCCAGTAGAAAAACTGCTGCATAAATAAAGTTGGTCTTAATTGTTATGTAATTTTCCATCTTTAGGGGTCACAAATTGGGTCAAAACTGAGCTTTGAGGTCACGCTGTAGTTCTTAATCTCTCCTCGAGACTTCAGCTGTCTGTGATGTTTTGGTGGAAGCAGAAACCTCTCTGATAAAGAGTATATCAGCATCGCCATGGTAAACCAAAGCCAGAGAGGACCCTTCTAGAAAACATAGATAGATGGAAATGTGTAGATGTCACGGGTAAAGTGCAGTCCTTTGTTAAGAAACTAGTGAACCAATTAGACTAATTTTTCCATATTGTAGGCCGATCTGCTTGGGTTAAAGACTAAAGACTCAGACTTTCAGAAGACAGAACGGGAAGAGAAAGCATCCCAGTTACACCAACTTGGATGTTCGCTGTTTACGGTTCTCCTTGATGAAGTAACTTCACTTCCACCAAAGTGTTGACCACCGCTCAGAAAATATCCACAACATTAATCAGATGCTTTAAAAAAAACTATTTAGCTTCATGCTAACTTGCTGTGCTTGTTGTAACTGTTGTAACTTGTAAAGTCGTCCAAAATCCCCTCAAACTGCTTGACCTCAAATGCACAGCAGCGGTGTCCAAAATGAGCACCGTGTTGTCACGAGGGAGTGAAAAAAAAGGACACAACACCGGCAGGATTAGTGCAGTTTGGCCTCCCACCGTTCACCCTACAAGACGCTGACACGATTCTTTCTGTCCGACATAATCAGGCGGATGTCCTTTTCTATCCCCCCGACCCTCCTCTCTGGACAACTCTCCTCTCGGCTGAGTGGACGCTTGCAGCACTCCATCCTTCACGGAGGGTTAATCCCCCCCCCCCCCCCCCCCGCTCCTCAGATTATTACCAGCTTAGCACTGCTCAATCTTGGAGATACAACAACAAGCAGAACGCAAAACAAGAACAATATGTTGAGTCTCCGGCGCAAGCAGATGAGAAATGTACAGTCTTTAGAAAATAAGACTAAAAGTGTTTACACTGCGTTCGACAGCGTGTCCTTGATTGGATTTCAGAAGTTGGTTATTTCACGGTCCGAGTGCGGCAGGTTTTTTTTTTTCCTGCTGCACAGCAGATGTTTTCAACAAAAGGAGGAAAGAAACTTTTGGGTTTATACCCTGAATAGGCATAAAAAAAAATAACTTCTATATCTTGAATAGGCATAAAAAGTAACTTTTAAACTATTCTCAAAGAAATGTTTGTTCGCTCCACATCCAGTATTTCATATGTCTCAATAAAACCGAAAACAGCATCTCTCAAGGTCAGTCGAGAGGAATTTTTTTTATTTTTCATTATGCTTTTACAGATACAAGCTTCACGAGTACCATTCAGAGAGCCTATCACTGATCTGCAGCTACTCAGGAGTATACTATACGAGGTTTGATTTGTATATATTTGAAAATCCTTGAGTTAAGTTTTTTAAGGGAATCAAAAACACTCCGCTGACAAAAGTGTCGGTGAGCGACGGCACCTGAAAAGCTTCATTCACTCCGCCAGCAGCCACATTAATAGCACAACACAGGAGGCATTGTTTGTGAAGGGGCTGTTGGTGAGCAAATACACACAAACACACACACACACACACACACACAAATAAAACACTCAACACAATGTAAAAATCAAGATTGAGCTCTTGTTCGAGGAGATTAAGCTTCCCAGACAAATGCAAGAGTCTTCTGCCCCCCAAACTATATGAGATATGAAGGGGTTGAAGGGCAGCAGGGTGGGTGGGGGGTGGAGGTGGGGGCATGTGTGTGTTTGAGAAAATACTACACAGATTATTCACACCTATACACACAGAAATCAATGACAAAAGCAGAACGCTGCTGATTGTGACTTCATTGAGGACATGGCGGCTAAATGTGACATCATTTTTTGGATATTAAATGTATTTTTATGTAAAAAAAAAATCAAAATGCATCTGCAGGATGGTTCTGGCACCTTATCAGAAAAGGGTGTGATTTTGATATATACTATAAGTAAGCAAAAATATTCTTTTTTTGACATAAATTAGGCGTGTAAGAATAAAGCAGTAAATAAGAGTTGTGTAAAGATACATGAAAAATGCTCTGAGGTATCAAGTATGGATGTGCAGAGAGCCCAGTATTTGTATTTGTATCTGTATTTGTTGAGGCAGCAAAATTATTTGTATTTATATTAAAATAAAAGTGGAAAGAGGCTTAAAAATACAGTTTTTGTTTTTATTACGCTTTTAATTTTAGAAAATTAAAGTGTCAGTAGCTCCGGGACTGATGTCCAAATTAGGAAATGTGCGTCATGTAGCAGGTGGATGTGACTCCCCTCGTTGAGACCTGCTGATAACAGCAGAGCAGAGGAGAGACACTGAGATAGTGATGTAACCGATCTGCATGCTGGTATTTGACTTTTTTTTTTTTTTCCTTCCTGAAAACAAATAATATTTAAAATATTTGTATGAAACAAATATTCGTAAAAAACCCCACTATTTGTGCTTTGCCGAATAACGTATTTGTCTGTCTACTGTTGTCGTCACAATAACTTTGTAGAATTGTAAAATCCTGCCTGTGACTGTTACAAACTGCTGTGTGGTGTTTTGGCGTCTGATAAACCTTTAAACACATTAATCTGTAAAGCAAACGGGACTTCCTGGATTGTATTTTACTGCGTGGATTACGTTCATCAGCGAGGCATTTTATCTCCTGTTTTCTTGCAAAAATAACTCACATGTGCACCTTATGTTCTTCCTGTAGAGTACAGATTCGAGTTGTACCAACTGGTCTCAGTTTATGGTAGATACACAACAACAGTTTGAATAAAGTGTTCATATTATCCACATTTCTGATGTACATCTCTCAGATTGGGTTTAAACTGCCAGTGTGAAAGAGTGTAATGAGTGCATTAAGTATAATATGTCTGTTGGATGTGTAAATTCTTTAGGCAACATGTTCAACAGTTTTTTAAAGATGATAATGTGTCAGAATTGTGTTTCTGTTAGCTTGTTGTGGACTTCTGCTGCCCTCCAGTGGCCAAAATGTTTAAATACAGCATTACAGAGCGTAAGCGTTACAGACCTCCAGTAGATGAGGATGCTGATGAGGACGATCAGGCCGAAGACGGTGAGCGTGGAGATGACGGCCAGAGGAACCACGGCCTTCCTCTCTCTTTCCCTGATCAAGCCAACCCTCGACTCATGGCTGCTGTTACTGGCGTCTGGAGGGAGAGAATAGAAGAGGATAAGAAATGAAACCTACTGCAAGAGTAGAAGAAGAAATGAGTGTTGTACACCGGAGCCTTTACATTATTGTGTTTTTCCCAGAAGAAAAGCTGCTCTGGTTTGCAGAAATGTAATTAAAGTAGTGTACTTATATAATTACTTCTTTCTCTGTCCAGTTAATGAGGTTGTTTGCATTTCAGTGGCAGACTCAGCATCTTATTACTAGTTTCCTTCTCTCTTTTCTTCTTCAAAAAATGTTCATAATCAGAAGTATCCAAGTGTCTACTAGCTTAGGAATCTTGATGGATTATATACCCAAATTTCTTGGCTGAAAGGTTGAACTCACTGTGTTTCCAGATCTCAGCAATTAAGAATAAGATTATTTTTACTGATAGAAATGATGGAAAACTACTGACATAAGATGTTGAGTTGTAATAAAGTGGTATTATCCTTTAAGTTTGGAAAGACTATGCAGCTTTGTTTGATTAAGAGACGGAAGTCTACAGAGGAATTAAGTCTAAATATGGCGGCTCCATCTTAATAAACATGACCAAGTTTTGGATCACTGACTGCAAACTTAAAAGATTCAACCAGAAATCTACAAGATTCAATCTTGCTTTTTAAAAATCAGAAATATTGCTTGTTGTATTTAATTTTTCCATTAATGTCCTTCACTCCTTCTTGACATGTGATGTATCCAAATATCAATCCTGTCTCCTAGAAATTACGTTTATATATACGACTAAACTGCTACAGCAAATATGTTTTGAAGGAAACATAATGCTGACTGAATTAGAGTATGTTGACACTAAAATGTTAAGAAACAACATATTTATTTTCTTCACAACCAAAATATCTGATCTTGCAGTACAATATCCGCTGGTAGTGACTATTAAACTCTTTTATGGTTGTGTTTAGACCAAAGTGCCTTTGTTGCCTAAACCTAAAAACACACAGGACTCAGGATGTGAACCTCGGTCTCTGATGTCTTAGTTCTGCATTTTGTTCGTCCACCATCCACCCCGATTACCTTCCCTTGAATTCAGTAATATATATAAATGTGAGGCTTGATTCATTCCTCAGGCAGTGATTACGATGGCCAACGTAACAGGGAAATAAATTAGTAGAATATGAACAGAATTTCTAGGAGACAGGTTTTGTGATGGTAACCTGGTACCAAACACAAACACGTACAAGAGGCAAAAGAATGACCTAAAATGACTCAAGTCTCACCTAACCCATGAGCTCATTCCTGCCTCCAGAGCAGCTTGGCCTCCTTGAACTGTTTGCAGAGCTTTAAAAACATCCCAACATCCTCAGATCTTTAACATCTACTTCAGAGACAGGCATGAACTATATTATCAGCCGAGCGCTGAAACACGATGTACCGCCGTTCCAACATTCACCCACCTACTGCACAAACACTATAAACTCATCGCATTCAAACCACCTGCCGAACCACTTCAAAGAAACACAAAGGCTCATAATCAAAAGTCCATCACAGATCAAGCGAGAACACATTCATCAAACTGCAGCGGTGCACAATCAAAGCTGAGCTGGAGTCAATTAAGCGGTATAATTGTAACTTTGAATAATGGCAAATGAAAACCTGATATCTGAACCTGACCTCAGTGAGAAGCTGCTGCTGAATCCTCCCTTTATCCTCTGATAACCAGTAAGCAAAACACTAGTGTGGATTAACCTTGACTGGGAGGCTGTTTGACAGAACTTACCTCGTCTGCACAAACTGACTCAGTTCAGCCGTGAATGGCTGGGGGTCAGCCCTGTTGACTAGTTCATAAGGAGCCTGTTGTAAAGTAAAACCCATTCATTCAACCATCCATCTGACTGATCTTTGTCTGCTTCTCAAAAAAAAAAAAAAAAAAAAAAACCCCGGACATACTGACGATGAAAGAAAAGAGGTAAAGAAAAGAAAAGGGCCCGGACAGAAGATGGAAAGGGTTATTCGTGTTTCGGTGAACAGACTGAAGAAACAAAGTAACAACAAGAAACTTCTATTCGGAGTTGCCGTTGAAAAGATTTACACACTGAATGATGAAGATGGAGTTCTGTGACTGTCACTGGTGCATGACTGCATGTCAGGGAAAGACTGAGGAAGGTAGAATCGCATTTTATAGCACCGTACTGATTTTTACAAGGTTTATTCCATTAACTACAAATATATGACCAGTCATTAGACCATCCAGGAAGCTGTTGGTTTCAGAGACTTGAAGTGTTTGTTGGGTCACGGTTGACCATTTCATAACCTTTTTCTAAACCTCTCCTAAGCTTACCGAAGCGTAAACACGGATCAAATGAAAATACAAATTAGCATTTTTATAAGGAGTGAATACACTAACCAAAAGATTTTTCAAAACAGCATTAAATACACAAGTAACTACCACAAACACATAACTTATTGCTGAATGCGATGGATCACATATATGCTTCTATGCACTGATACTACAAGATTATTAAGTGGCAGGACGTGACCGATTATAAAATGTCTTTTATAAGTGACATTAAGTCAGTAATTGTTCTCAGATACCTTGAGGATAAAGGTGTCTGGAGAGATAATAGATAGTAGTACAGTACTTATAATAATAGTAAAGTACTTGAGTAATTGTACTCTTAGTTACTGACTAAAACCAACAGCTGCCTGGAAGGAAGGAGATCAATCTACAAACTGATGCAATAATCTGCAGTTAATGAGCTGAAACATGCAAAAACACCAGAGTGTCCCTGTAACAATCATGGTTATATCTTTATCAATAAATCTTATCTAGAAAATACGATTTGTAGTTATGCAAATGGAGCAATGGAGCAAGTCTTTTTTTTCCAGCAACTGACAAAAACAAGTAATAAAAAAAAAAAAAAATCACACATCTTTGGAGCCTTTGAGTTGAACTGGTCGCTGATCGATCGTAGCAGACAGTCAGCGCAGTGAGAGATCGACAGACAGATGCAGCTTTTCCTCACAGCGCAGGTTCATAAGGTCTAGTCCTCGACTAAAATGGCCCTTTTAAGTCCTGAGGATCAAAATTCACCTTCTGAGCTGTACATTAATATAATTCTTGATTTGATATAATGTAGGTTAAAATCATCTTTTCCTGTATAACATTACAACTACATCACTAGAACCTGTGTGTAAAATAAACAGGTTGGATTGGAATTAAATAGTTATTTAAGAAATTATTTGTACTTTGTTGCAGTTGTTAGACCTTGAAGATGACCTTGTGAGTTTAGAGAATAGCAACCCTCAGAGGTTTAACATCGTTTGTCCTTGTTTGACCTTGAAGATGGCCGAGTAGCCTGCAGCCTGCTACCAGTTCAGGCTACATAATGTTTTCATAAATATGAGTTCAAATATGAAATAGCCATTCTTCTAATAATCATTTCCTGCCTCGAACCACCCAGTTATACACTGTTCTTGATGCATTCTTGGTTTTCACCCTCAATCTAACTAATCTAGACTAGTGCAGGTCTGTTTCTTGACTTAATCCAAGACGTTCGGTGGTGTAGAAATGCAGGAAATTTGTTTTAAATTACTTTTTTTTTCCTGGGGAGGGACCCCCAGACTCCCCCTGCCAGTTATGTTTGTGTTATAGACACATTTTTGATCCTTAAACACCCTCAGATCAGGATTTACTTTACACTTTGTAGAATCTTTAATAAAGATGTTGCTGAAAGCTTCATGAATTGTTCTGTTTACTGAAGAGCTTTGCTGCACTCTAGTGGCCATGATGGGTAACATTTGGGAAGAGAAGATCTCTGGTTTGTAAAATGAACTTATCAAACTGCCACAACAGAAAGCTTAAACAATACTGGACAATACTTAAACAATGCTGAAGCACAACCCAAGAAAGAGAAGAATTTTGCTGTTTTGTTGTAAAGAGAGGCTGCTGTAACAAGAAATCTCTGCATTATCTTTGATTCTGGTTTATCATTTGATAAACTGGTGTTATGTGAAGTCTTCATAATGTACACCAGTATCCAGACTTAAAATGAATTGAGCATTTTCAAACTTGTGCAATAAATGTAAGAATTCAGAAGGAACTCTGATTCAAAGTTTTTGGGAACGGTCTGAAAGTCAGGATTTGTGGAGTGAAATGTGAAGGGAGTTGGATGAGATACTCAGGGTCTCTCAATACCGAGGCCCAAAGGAATGTATCTTGGGTATTAAAGAGGAATTTCCCATTACCTTTGCAGAAATTATATTGTGCTTGTAAGTGTATTTTGTAAATTGGCTTATTGATAAAAGGCCTTCTATTGTGCAATGGATTTAAAACGTAGTATGTCTGATCCCTAATGAAGCTTTTTGTAAAACATTTTTATAAAATATGGGATCCTTAATATCCTGAAATATCTCAGACCAAAGAAATCAGAGTCAATAGATGAAGGTCTGTTTGGAATTAACTGGAGAACCTGAAGGATTAATTTAATTTAATACATCTACATGAATTTGAATAAGTGTTGGATCAGGACAGGTGAACTTATTATATAACATGTAGCTGTTGATTTATTTTATTTATTTATTTTCAAAGTGATTGTATGATATAATTGTGTTTAATTATTATTGTTATTATTTTTTTTTAACTTTGTTTATTTTTTATTTATTTTATTTGTTTCTTGTGTTTGATGCTGGTCTTGTGGTTCATGGACTATATTGACATATATTGCTATAAAAATAATAAAAACTCAGAGTTCACCTTCTCCTTTGTCAATTTGTCAATTATTCTCGATTATTCAATGATTCATTTGGTCCATAAAATGTCAGAAAATTGTGAAAAATGTCAATCACTGTTTTCCAAAGCCCAAGATGACGTCCTCAAATGTCTTGTTTTGTCTGCAATCCAAAGATATTCAGTTTACTGTCATAGAGACTAAAGAAACCAGAAAATATTCACATTTGAGAAGCTGGAATCAGAGAATTTGGAAATTTCCCTCTTAAAAAAATGATTCAAAACGATTAATCAATTATCCAAATAGGTGGCGATTAATTAATTAATAGTTGCAGACATGGACTCTTACTTTTTGTTACCATTGGAGAGTTTTTTGCATAAGGATTAATTTAATCTAATTTAGTTTAGATATGTTGCAGCCCTTCACAGTCATAAACAGAACAAGTGGTTTTGAAGATGAATGGCACTAAAATGAAATCTAATCGAGCCTCAAATGACGATGAAAGTACGACGATGACACGATCATGGACGTTATGAGATCCTGTTGGTGACGATCTACCTTGCATGCATGAATTTCCATCACAGACATGAAAATGAAAAAATGAGATGTGGTTTTGTAGCAAACAGATGGTGGATTAGTCATCTTTTGGATGTCCAGAACTCTTCCTGATCCTGATGGCATTTTGTGTAATGCAGTTTTTTTTCCCCCACACGGACGGCTTTTTTACCTGCGACTGGCTCCTCTTCCTCTGACTCTCTTTCTGTGCGCTCTGAGATACTGAAGTCAGAGGACGTCTCGTTGTCGTACAGGCTTTCACCCTGACCTGAGCCGCTCTCCTCCTCTCCGCCCAGCGACCAGGGTGAAGCCGAGGCTACCGCAGGTATGGTTGGAGCTGCGTTGCCTCCTACCTCCGATGTGCTGCCGCTCTCGTTTTCAAAATAGAACGCCGAGGAGCGTTCCTCCAAATCATCCGGTGTCTGGCCGGACCCCGAGGTCGTAGACGGGGAAACGGTGTTAGTGACTTTAGTCGAGTAAGGGAGCGCGCTTTCCCCGGATGCCGAGGTTTGAGCCCTGTCCCACTCCTGATCTACGCCCTCCTGGTAGTCAGGGAACAGGACCGAGCTGGAAGCACCACTGCTAGTGTCTAACATCTGCATTTCTGGGGTGGGGGTGAAGGTGGTGGTTGTGGGTGAGGAAGGGAGGGTAGAGGTTTGGAGGGCGGAGTTCCCGTCTGATGCAGAGAACCAGGGATCCCTGACGCCAGACGTGGTGGCTGCAACAGAAACGGGCAGGTCACTATGGGTGGCTTGGAGAAGAGGGGAGTGTGGAGAGGACGATGAAGGAGAGATAACACTATGAGAGAGCAAAGGCTGGTCTAAGGACAGCTCATCAGAACCCGCCACAGATAGAGAACTCAGAGGGTTGTCTATACCGACACCAGAGGCTGAAGGGAAGGCCACACTAGAGTAAAGATCTAAACTAGCAGAGTCCCAGGTGGAGGACGGCAGAGGGACATGAGGAGAGGCATGCAACCAGGACGAGGATGTTGATGGCTCCAGAGAACAGCCACACATGGCTTCAACATCGCTAGCAAGAGAAAACCCATCACTGCTGACCTCAGGGAGAAAAGAGTCTATTGAGCTCCCCGTGGCGTACCGCGAGTCCTCAAACCCAACTGAGAACGATCGGGATAAGCCCGGAGTTGCACCAGAAAGCGTGAAGTCACTAGAGAGGAGAACTGAAGGCTGGAGGGTTGGGCTGAGAGACAGGGAGACTTTTGAAACTGACGTATCCCAGGGGGATTCAGGGGACTCGGTGGTGACGGTGGTACCAAATGGATCCGGCACCGTTTGGAGTGGAGGGGTATCGCTAAACACCGAGATGTCACCTGAAGAGCCCGACGAAGACCAAGACCCAGACACTAAATCACCATCGCTATCATTGTCATCGAACCCGACACCGGGGAGGATGGAGTCAGTCTCCCAACCAGACAGGGGTTGCGAGGGGGGAGGGAAGTGAGGCAGGGTGGAGGCGGGGAGCGTGGGGGTTGAAGGGGAAGCTGGGTCTTTGCTATGTGCGATAGCGGCATGCTGGGAGTCTGAGGCAGACAATACAGGCCAAGACGAGAAGGGAGGGTCATGCAGGCAGGTGGAGGGGGCGGTGCCGGGGTCCGCGGTGTCACACAGAGGGGAGGAAGAAGAGGGAGGGAGGACAGAGGGGCGCTCACCATTAGACAGCGGCTTGGTGGTCTGCAAGAGAACGCCACTTAACAGGACAGAGTTCTTGGTAGACGAAAAACGAGGCACGCTGGGAGTCGTGGGCAGGTGTAGAGCGGCTTCCCTCGAGGAGGAAGGCTGGGAAGTCGAGGTTTCTGCCTGGCTCTCTGGAAGACCTCCAGGACCAGAGGACACGCCTCCATCAGTGGTGGCGTCTTCTCCTCCTCGGTCGACCTCGGCCTGGATGAAGGACGATGACGATGTTGAACTGCCCATGTCGCCAAGACGAGACGCCACTGTGGTCGTGGAGGTGCTGTATGAAGAAATACTTTTACCACCTTTTGTGCTTGTACTGGTGAACGTAGGCATAGTGGTACTAACACCACCTTTGGCTTTTTCAGGGGAGTATTTTGGGATGCCACCATTTGTCTTTGAATCAGAGTATAAAGGAGCAGTGGACGTGGAGATGCTTGTTGTGGTGGAGAAAAAGGGAGCGTTGCCACTGAAGTCAGCACTTCCTCTGATCTCTGGCAGCAGGGTGACCTCTGCTGGCTGCATGGAGGCACTGCGCTGTACCGTCTCCTCAGAAGGGCTCAAGACTTGACTAAACTGGGTGGATCTGACCGGAGGAGGCGGATCAGTGCTGGTTCTCCTCTGACCCGACTCTGCTGCTGCTGCTGTGGTGGTTCTGATGCTGGGTACGGGTAAAAGAGAGGATCCAGAAGTCGTGGTCTTCGGTGAGTTTGTAGGAATCCAGAACAGATCATAATCCTCAGTTTGGACCGATTCATTCCAGGACAGATCGGGTTCAGGATCGCCCTGTTGGTGAGAGAAAGTGTTACAGATGAATTTAATACAAAGTTTAAAACAGCAACTTTGAGGAAAAATAAAGGTTTCCTTACCTCATCGTCAGATTCTTCTGAATCTGGATCCGATTCATTTTCTGGAAAAAGGCACAGGTTGAATCATTAGATACACAAGAAGAACTAAAATAACTTACAAAATGTCAAACTTGTTGAATACACAGTTGCCTAGCTTGATTTTTTAAATCCCTCTGAGTTGTATTTATGCCGGTGTGAACTTCCTAAGTTTGACAATGTACAACCCCCCCCCCCAAAAAAAACCCAAAACAAAACAGTGCAATATAGCAGAGACATGTGACAAAGGGGCAAAACAATTTGAAAACAGTGTGATGAGAACATCACGGAGAGGAGAAGGTGAACTCTGGGACGCTTTATTTCTGGATGTTTCTCTGTTCAGTTTTGTTGCTTTAAACCTAAAAAACCAGTTTAATTTAAATGATGAAACCTGAATGTGAATAATGTGTTGCTCTTCATGGATGTAAATGCGTGAAATGACAACGGGAGAAGATGGAAAAGAGGGAAAGTTGTTTTACGCATCACTTCAGGCAGTATGTTGGCTTTATGATAAACACTTGCATGCAACATATCAGGCACTTTCAGAGTTTCATGCATGGACCCCCCCCCAGCCCAAAACCACCATCACACAAGCAAACACAGAAAACCTTGAACAAAAAGCATTTGCAATTAATCTGTTTTTCTGTTTCATTCTCCTCGTTAAACCAGACGAGCCGAGTATTTAAACCTTCATCTTCTTTCCTCTGATTGTCTAAACTCCGCTCGTCTGTCACCTTAAGAGTGATAATTCACAAAAAAAAGAGTTATTTGCAAATGCCACATATGTCGGCTCAACCCAGCTCAGACGCACAGCACACAGCGAGCATGTGAGGGGGGGGGGGGGGGGCAGGTGTGGCTCTTACCTGTCTGAGGCTAAGTCACACATCATGGAGACCAGATCAAACTGGTTTGTGAAGCATGAGGTGAGGTTTTACAAGTTTAATGAACTGGGTTTGATGCAAAAGGGACGTAAGTGACTGAAAACGGACTTTAATTTATCAATGACGAGCTCCTGTAGAGCTAAATCTGATGAAATTACAGGAAGACAACCTGACGATGTTGAAATTATTAGTTGATTAGTTGATCAACAGAAAGTTAATTGATGATAGTTTTGTATAATGAATAGTTTTCTTCAGTTATCCAATAAAAATACCAAATATCCACAGCTTCAAAATGCTTAACATTGCAAGCTTTTCTTATCATATTATGACTTTACTTTTTAATTAAATTATCTGGTCAACTGGAATTACTTCTGACTTTGATATCTTATACTGTATATAATCATAAATCATGAATAAATACTTAGAGGAATAAGTGATAGTAAACATAATCTTTAGCTGCAACCTTAAATTGACTTGATTAGTGCAAAAAGCACATTATCACTTCATAACATAATAACAGCAGAAACGCACCATTTCCTGAATCTTAATTATTGAGTAAAGTTCCTGTTTAATCATAATTTAGAAAAAAACATGTATATTAAGGGTTAGAGTCACAGTCTTATCATAACGAAAGTTGAAGATTATGTATTTAATACTCAGATTTCTATGTAATATTTTAATTAAAATGCTGAGTAGTCACCTAATATTAGCAAAAAGTATTTTAATATCTGCAATCAGAAACAACCTAAAGAAAAAGAACATTAGTTGTACTTTAAAAGACAGATATGGCTGTTACTGATGTAGATGTAAACCTGTGTTATGACTGTGTTATATTGATGAAACTGTGGCAGCTGTAATTTACATATGAATTGTTTAGTTAATAAAATGCCAAAAACAGCAACCAGAGTCCAATGTGATGCCTTTAAATTGCTTATTTTGTGTAACAAACAATAAAACAATCTACAGATTTGTAGATTTGAAAAGCTGAAATGTGTAATTTTTATACATAAATATTAATCACATCTACAATATCATAGATTTAAATTTCTGTTGATCAACTAACAGTTTAATTAAATAATCTTTATCTTTAGGATCTTTGCAACTGTTCAAAGTAGTAAAAAAAGTTTTAAAAAGTATTCGTTATTTCAAAATGTGACTTTTGTAGAATATATGTAAACATGTCAAAATGCAGTTTTTAAATCACAGCTGAGCTGAAACTACAACATTAATATGGAACAATCACCTGTTTCACAAAAAATACAGCCACATAGATGTTGCATAATATCACTCATTCATGCAAGCTGACACTGAAATAGGATGCAGGGGATTTTTTTTTTCCTTTGTAACAACACATATTAGTTTATTTAATATATAAAGTCCAGTTAATATACAAAGTTAATATGAATATCATTCCAATCCATGTTTTACACAAAATACCTGCTGCACACATGCAAACATTTCTCTTACTGTGAGAGGCAGAAGGAACGGATGCCACAAAATGAAAACAAAACATAAAGATGGCGACTTTGTTTTTGTCCACGTGACACGACGGGAAACAGGAAATGACCCCTTGACCCCCCAAAACCAAGCATGTTCTTTCATCTTAGAAATATAGAAATGTAGAAATATAGAGAGAGCACATTTGAAGAGCACAAAGAGAAATGTATAAACCAGCTGAAAACACAGAAAAAGACAAACAACAGTACTGCATATGTGTGTGTGTGTGTGTGTGTGAAATTATATACTCATAAAATGCTATATAACCCCAGAATGAAGGGCAGGGAGGGTGAAGAGTGAGATAAAGAGGAAGAAAAACATGAAAATATCATTCGTATCATTCAGGGTTCAGAGGGAGGATGAGTGGGAGGATGGAAATGTTTATAAAAGAATAAAAGAAAAGAAATCAGAAATCTCTCCTGTCTGTTTGGCCAGTAAATTTGTTCCCTAGTATTTTTTTTTAATTGCTAGCTAGGCTAGCAGTTTCCTCCTGCTTCCAGTCTTCTCAAAACTACAAACCTTTTATTTAAATTCAAAGCTTTATTTTCCCACTGAGGACATAAAGATTGTCAGTCTGGGTGTTAAATTACAAAAAAAGCCATTTGTTATCTGGAAGATTATGGAAGCTCATTTCCAGAACAACAGAAAAAACATTTTCAAAAGAAAATGATCAGTAAATCAAAATTAATAAACCAAGAAAGTAGAAGTCAAGATTCTGACTTAAAAACGAGGTAATAGAGCCGTCACAACTATGAGATTATGAATCAAAAACATGAGATAGTGAATCAAAATCTTAATTTAAACTATGAGATGTCAAAATTTTGACTTACTGACAGCAGTGGAAGAAATACTCAGATCCTTTACTGAAGTAAAAGTACGAATACAGCAATGTAAAAATACTCCAATACAAGCATAAGTACATAAGTATTATGAGCTTGATGTAGTTAAAGTATTGCAGTAAAAGTACATAAGTATTATGAGCTTGATGTAGTTAAAGTATTGCAGTAAAAGTACATAAGTATTATGAGCTTGATGTAGTTAAAGTATTGCAGTAAAAGTACATAAGTATTATGAGCTTGATGTAGTTAAAGTATTGCAGTAAAAGTACATAAGTATTATGAGCTTGATGTGGTTAAAGTATTGCAGTAAAAGTACATAAGTATTATGAGCTTGATGTGGTTAAAGTATTGCAGTAAAAGTACATAAGTATTATGAGCTTGATGTAGTTAAAGTATTGCAGTAAAAGTACATAAGTATTATGAGCTTGATGTAGTTAAAGTATTGCAGTAAAAGTACATAAGTATTATGAGCTTGATGTAGTTAAAGTATTGCAGTAAAAGTACATAAGTATTATGAGCTTGATGTAGTTAAAGTATTGCAGTAAAAGTAGTGGTTTGGTCCCTCTGACTGATATATTATTATATATGACATCATTAGATTATTAATAGTGAAGCATCAGTGTTAGAGCAGCATGTTACTGTTGTAGCTGCTGGAGGTGGAGCTAGTTTACACTACTTTATATACAGTTAGCTAGTTTAGTCCAGTGGTTCCCAACCTAGGGGTCGGGCCCCTCCAAAGGGTCAGCAGATAAATCTGAGGGGTGGTGAGATGATTAATGGGAGAGGAAAGAAGAAAAAACAAAGTTCTGATACACAAATCTGTTTTCAGTTTTTGGACTTTTTCTCTAATCTTTGATTTTTGCTGAAATATTGGATCATTTGAACATTTATTGAAATGAAAGCATGTGAGAAGTTTAGAGGGAAAAATCACTATTTGGTGGAGCTGTTAACAACTCATAGACATGTGAAATGTGACCCCGACTACACACTGCTTTTTGTAAGACGTCAAAAGCCAAAAAGGTTGGAAACCACTGGTTTCATCTTTAACAATGTGTTGTATTTTAAAAGCTTGTTATATTATCCATTGTGTCAAATCTTCATCTGAAAAGTAACTAAAGCTGTCAAATAAATGTAGTGGAGTAGAAAGTACAATATTTCCCTCTGAAATGTAGAAAGTAGCATCACATGGAAATACTCAAGTAAAGTACAAGTACCTCTAAACTTGTACTTAATTCCAGTATTTGACTAAATATACTTAGTTACTTTCCACCATTGCTATCTTTTATCATTAAAAAGTCAAAATTGTGACTAGTTTTGACTCATAAGTTTTACATACCATGGGTATTTTTATTTTTGTCATTATTAACATTTTCTTGTTAGAAATGGGCTTCCACAGCTTCTTCTACTCTCTCATTTCAAGTCTTACTGCGCTGCTCTAAAAAAAACAGATAACTAGTTTTCTGTGTTTCAACATTACTTCAAACAAAATAAAAAATCGCTGCAGAGTCAGAAATATCGTCTCTACGCTTGGTCTCGGTCACGGTCGCTCTTACCGGGGTCGTCGACGGGCATGGTGACCGTCTGCGTGTCGCTCACACGTCCGTACAGACCGTTGTTGCAGACCGCCACCACCTGGACCACGTAGCTGGTGTTGGCTAACAGATCGTCAAGTATCGCCCCCTGGTGGTGGGAGAAGGAATGACATTTTAAAAAAACCATAAGCCACCAGCTACAATCATTTTAAATTTCCTTCCGTAATTTCAATGAAAATCAACTTGAAACTAGTGCAGCAGAGAGCAAAGAACTCTCCTTTGTGGTTCGTTCAATGACACCGATTCAGAGGAGATAAACAAACGTGGATATCCTAAAAAAAAAAACCCCACTGTGAATTTGGTTGTTTCTTGCATTGAAAAATGTGATTGTCACATTTAAAATGTTTAAAATATCCATGAACACACTTCAGTTCACATCTTTATTGTCTCACAGGACAGCAAGGCAGCATAAAAACACAAAACCATGAAAAAATTAACACAATACTAACATTACAAGACATTACAAGACATTAAAACTTCTGGCACTATACACATAATTCAGACAGTAAGGATGTATGTTTAAATCAACTAGCAGCAACAAGACAACAACGGGCTTATGAACAACGTCATTGTAAGAGGTAATAAACTAGAATGACAGAGATACTTTGCATCTAGTGATTTGGTAGGAGCTCTGGATGTAAATAAAGTGATGGTTTTACACAGAAGTGAGACAGTAATATTGGGTCTCGCAGCATTATTGTATGTTTAATGGTTGTATTAAAGGACGAGTTCACAGTTTTTCAAGTGTGTCTTAAAACAACAGTCAGGAGCCCAAATGAACAGTGAAACCTGTTTTTCTTGCTGTAATCATTCCTCCTGTTCATACTGACCATTAGAAGATCCCTTCATAATGACCTTACAATGGAAGTCCACAGTCCTCCTTCTGTGAAAAATGTATTTAAAGTTTATCTGAAGCTAATATGAAGCTTCAGCGTCCAAATGAGTCAAATCAAGTAGATATCTTTCAACGTTACAGTCTTTTTAGTGCCAAAGTTCCTCTTTTTGTTACTATACTTCCACCTGCAGCTCAACAGGGAAACACTGTCCGAGGAAACACAAAGAGGGAATTTGATGCTAAAAAGACTGTAAATGTGTCAGATATCACATTTGTCCTCCATCACTTCCATTGAAAGCACATTTGAAGGATCTTTTAATATCCAGTATGAACAGGAGGAATGATTACAGCGAGGAAAACCTCTTTCACTGTTCATATGGACACCTGACTGATGTTTAAGACTTTTTAGAACAAACTGTGAACCTGTCCTTTAAGAGCTAAATGCAGCAGGAGAGCAGACTGCTGCAGGGTTTTGCTGAAGGGCTTTTTATAAGTTGAACGATACAGCGACCCATATAGGGGTCGGATCTGTGTCCTGCTTGGAGCCCCAGCTCCATTAAGCTGAGTGTTCTCAGTTGCTCAAGGTGAACATTTTTGTGAAAATCTTCCTTCAGAACAAGAGAAAGGTCCTGTATACAGAATGCTGAAGCACCTTTGCATTCACAAACAAGCTGGCTACTCAGAAGTCATGTGTCACTGGATTATAGAGAACAGAACTTTTTTTTTATAGGTTTTAATCTCTACAGCACCAATGTGTTTTCTTTTCCTGTGTGTCACGTTTAGGAAGCTGCAGGAATAAACGGATGCAGAAGGTGAGTCGTCACCTCCCACATTGCTAAAAAAGCCTCATATAAGCTTCACACAGACTTTTAAATGACTGTGTGGACACACTGTGGGTTTTGTCCTCCATCACTTCCATTGAAAGCACATTTGAAGGATCTTTTAATATCCAGTATGAACAGGAGGAATGATTACAGCGAGGAAAACCTCTTTCACTGTTCATATGGACACCTGACTGCTGGTTTAAGACACACTTGACACAACTCGTCCTTTATAGATTTTCAGTGAGGTCTGGTCTGTTGGACTGATGGCTTTGAGTGGATAATGCATCCAACAATCTTTGGAGGAGGAAGTTGTTACTGGTGTTATGAACTCTTTCTCACCACATCCTGGTCTCCGTCGGTCAGGTATTCAGAGGGGGCGGACTTCTCTGCATTGGCCAGCCCGTAGCTGACAGAGTATTTCTCGATGCTGGCGTCGTAAACGGCCCGCGGCCGCTCCCACGTCACCAGCAGGCTGCTGAGGTTGTACGGCACCACCTGGATGTTCTCCGGCTCTGAACTGCACACTGAAACACACAGACGGGAACAAATTCAGAATAAGGTTGGGAAATATTTTTCCAAATTCCAAATTCTCATGCTAATCCTGCCCAGCGGTGGACAAAGTACTGAGATCCTTTACTTAAGTAAAAGTATCAATACAAATACTTCATTATAAGTAAAATTCCTGCATTTAAAATCCTACTTAAGTAAAAGTATAGAAGTATTACCAGCTAAATTTACTTTAAGTACTAAAGTAAAAGTACTGGTTTTGCAGAAAATTGGGCTGTGACTGATGCACGGTGGCCTCTTCCTCACATGGAAATACTTTCCAGAGACTGAAAACTTGATGCTGTTATTAGTCTTTGGAGCCGTTTCTAAACAAACTAACGAGACCAAACTCTTCATGATGAAAGGAACATGTCACATTTGTCAAAACTGCCAGAATGATCCTTTAACTGATTCATCATGTGAAAGACAAATCAGTATAAACACCATATGTATACAGTTGTGCTCATAAGTTTACAAACCCTGGCAGAATCTGCAAGATGTGAACCATTCATAGTGTCTATAGTTGTGATGATAAAACTCAATTTTGGTCTCATCGCTCCAAATAACTTTAATCCAGTAGTTTTGAGGCTTGTCTCGGTGCTGTTTGGCGTATTGTAAGCGGGCTGTTTTGTGGCGTTGGCACAGTAACGGCTTTTTTTTCTTTTTTACTTCCTTATAGTGCATCTTAAAACAGTCACATGCAACTGTCAGCTGAAGTTGCATGTGGGTTTTTCTTTGCAATGTGAACAAATTTCCTGGCTCAGTATCAACAGAATTCTTCATTTTCCACTTATTTATCAGAGCTTAAACACTACTGATTGGCATTTTCAGATATCTTTTTATATCCTTTTCCTGATTTATAAAGTTCAACTCCCTTTTTCTCGTAGGTCCTTTGACAGTTCTTTTGCTTTCCTCATGGCTCAGTATCCAATAAAGAGCAGCGCTGGATGAAATGTGCAGAAACTCATTGACTATTTATCAAACAAGTCACAGGTGTGGAAACTTACCCTTCATATCCATTTAAACCTGTGTGTGTATTAACTTGTGTGTTTATTAACAGGCCAAACATTCAAACTTTTGATCAGGGCCATTTTGGTGATTTCAGTTATCAATATGATTTAAAAAGGGCAAACACAATTATGTGAAAATAAATGGCTTCATTAATGGCTTCAAATAAAAAAGGACATTTTCTAAAGAATATTGTGAAAAGATGATTATATGTTCTGCTTTTATTTCTCTTATAATTATTGCATCAATTAAGGTTATTATTTTGTATATAGTAATTATGAAGAAGGGGTTGATTATGATGTGTTAAGATGTGGTATTTATAGTAATTTTGTCTGTCACATGATGAATAATTGTATATTAAATGACCCTGGTCTGCACCTCGGTGTGTGTAAAACCTGTTCCTTGTGTTTTCTGCTTCACCCCAAGAACGATTCTGGGTCAGAGTTGAGATTAGAGGAGCAGAAGTAATGCAGATGACAGACACACTGCGGTCTGGGATTAACACAGATTAGAGAGGGGGGGCTGAGGATCAATGACAACAGACAGGAGGAGGCTCCATCCTCCGCCCCCCCAAAACACTGACACATTTCCTCCCGTACCGAACAGACTGGTCAGAGCTGAACATGTAAAGCTCTGCTCTCACTGGCTTCACCCTTTGACCTTTATCCTCTTTTTTTTAGGGGATCAAAGGGAAAATGTCAGAGCTGCTATAATACTGGAAAGAAAATCAGCCGTGTGCATGAATCTACCACTGACTGTGGCTGTGATTGGCTCCAGAGGAGGAAGTTTGTGTCTGTTCTGCTTCAACCATTAGAGGGCAGAATGAGCCAGAAGAACATAAGTCAACACGTCTGATAGGAACATTTATTCACCTGTTAGAGCAGCAAAGGATGAGTAACTAAGTACATTTACTCAAGTACTGTACTTAAGTACAATTTTAAGGTACTTGTGCTTTACTTGAGTATTTACATTTTATGCTATTTGATACTTTAACTGCTACATTTTAGAGGGAAATGTACTTTTAACTCCTCTACACAACTGAAATGCTTCTTCATTTATAAAAAACATTAACTATTATAATTACTGGCCATGTATCAACAGCTGCTTTCACTCTGATTTTCTACTATCTTCACCTAACTTCACCTGGACTCCTCAGCATTAGTGTAATTACAGCGTTTGGAACTGCTTTTGCAGGCTTGGCTTAGCTCAGAGGCTAAAATAATGTTTTAGAATACAATAAATAGTCTTTCAAACTATTTATTCAGCCAATAATAACAGTTTAAATATAATGCTAATAATATGAAATTCACTGAGCATGAGTAATCTGACTGTAAGGGGTTCTGGGACCTTTTCCTCACTCTCTCAGAGGGTCTAAGGTCGATGGCGGGGTGATTTAATTTCAACCTCCTGATTAGATGTGATGCGAGTGTAACTGACAACACAAATCAGCTTTTACAAACAACTTTTTCCAGTGGACATCTGAGCTGCCAACAGATATAAATAACTCTTCAGATCATAAACACCAAACGATACACTGGTCTCAAATACCAGAACAAGCGCTCCCAAAACCCCCCCCAGATCAATACCACTTCATTAATAATTATCGAGTAGAACCAGCGTGCGGCGTGAAAATCGATGGTCAACCGAGTCACCCGTCCTCCCGCTGTCAGCCAGCTTCTATTTAGGTCACTGCGGTTCTATTCTTACCCTGCTGTCGTTTTATTCTCCATCATTTGCGATGCACTCGTCTCTGAGATCCATTTAGACTTTAATTAGCATTAAGCAGGTATTCTACACTCAGGCTGAGGTCTAAAACCAAGCTGCATTAATGAGGAACATTAATGTGTGTTGCAATTAAATAGAATAGAACTTATACTAATAAAATAAGTATAAAACCACGATATTTATAAGATAAACACTCGATGCAATCCAATACAACAGCTCCGCCGTTTCAGTTTTTGTTGACATTGACAGAAAGGTGATAATTCTACTTTATGTTTATAGTATTGAGGTCGTAGTGGGTGGTGATGTAATGGAGTGTGTTATATTCAAAGTGTTCCTAATATTTTGTCCCCCTCATGTCCATTAATGGGGTGGACGAACGCTTGTACCTTTGACTTTTTAATCAAAGAACTAGATATTTCTCTATTCTCTCGTCCAGTGTACATCCTCACTATGGTTCACTTAGATTTATTAGATTTTATTTTGATCTTGGACTAAGATATGTGGATATACTTTAGGCAAAACTCTGTGTTATCTCTGAGATAAACGGACGAGTTCACAAGTGTGTCTTAAACCAACAGTCAGGAGCCCAAATGAACATTGAAACATGTTTTTCTTGCTGTAATCATTCCTCCTGTTCATACTGACCATTAGAAGATCCCTTCATAATGACCTTACAATGGAAGTGATGGAGGACAAAATCCACAGTCCTCCTTCTGTGCAAAAATGTATTTAAAAGTTTATCTGAAGCTAATATGAAGCTTCAGCATCCAAATGAGTCAAATCCAGTAGATATCTTTCAACGTTACAGTCTTTTTAGTGCCAAAGTTCCTCTTTTTGTTACTATACTTCCACCTGCAGCTCAACAGGGAAACACTGTCCGAGGAAACACAAAGAGGGAATTTGATGCTAAAAAGACTGTAAATGTGTCAGATATCCACTTGATATGACTAACTCAGACTGATGAAGCTGAATAGAAGCTTCACACAGACTTTAAATGACTGTGTGGACACACTGTGGATTTTGGCCTCCATCACTTCCATTGAAAGCACATTTGAAGGATCTTTTAATATCCAGTATGAACAGGAGGAATGATTACAGCGAGGAAAACCTCTTTCACTGTTACTATGGACACCTGACTGTAGGCACACTTAAAGAATAGTGAATCTACCCTTTAAACATATTCTACAGGAAAAAAACTGTTTTGCTGTATAAACTTTAATGCTTCTGCAGATTTCACTAAACTAATACACATGAAAAGATCAGTGACGTTACAGAGGAAATGTCTTTGGCGCTTTCTTCAAACACTTCTGACAAATTGAATGCATTCAGTGCCCCTTTACAAGAGAGGAAAAGGCAAAATTGATAAATTGAGAGCACATATTAGTTGTTTTTTTCCTCCGTGGCCTCTTCTGGACTCTGTAGTCACACATTTTCAGTACTACTGATTTAACTGGAAGAGTTTCATGCTGCTCTAAACTGTAGAAGAGCTCAACTGTGACTCATGTAACATCGTCAATGAGAAAAACAAAGACTTTTTTACTTTTTTACATTTTTAACCTCACTAATGGAACCTCACTCTTAATCCCACAATTATGTTTTCTGATGTGTCCCAAATATTACATAAAATATAAATATTACAGCCCCACAGGGCCGCTGATGTGGCTGCGTACCTGGTGTGAGGACCTCCTCGGTGCCGGTGTAGGAGGAGAACACCTGTCCCATGAACTGCTGCTGCTGCTCCCTGTAGTTGTTCTGCAGGTAGTCCATCAGCATCACGTATCCGGCCTGCTGCATCGTCATCACCTCGCAGAACATCTCCAGCTGCCACACAGGAAGCACAACAACAACAACCATCAGCTCCTAATAACAGCATGACGCTCTGAATAACAGCGGCGAGTCTTACTGAGGAACCAGGAGCCGATCACATGATATGAATCACGCTGATTGATCATTTTATTTCCAACAGTGACAACATTATTGTAAATGAATGAAAGAAACCGTAAGCAGTGTTGGAAAAGCTTCTCTCAAAACACGATTAATGAATCTTTCCATCACTCAATACTAAAAATAGTTATATAATAGTAAAATAATAGTAATATATAGAAATAAATAATAGCAGTACCAGTTTAATTCCATTCTCTTTGACACACTGGTTCTTTGTTTCAGACTAATTTTAATAAAGATGGACAACACTTGGATTTTAAGCTACAGCAGAGCTACAGTAGTTAACTAGAGGAACTTGAGAAGTGTGTAACTATTAAAGCTACTTCAGAAAAACTAATTTTATTTTGTCTTTTTGACAAAATCCAGACCAAAGCTGGATCCCCAACAGAGCAAAGTGGCTCCAAAAGCCCAGATTTACTCCCTATCATCTGATTAATCATATATTTATTAACCCTCCTGTTGTCCTCGGGTCAAATTCGACCCGTTTTCAAATGTTTTTATATCAGAAATGTGGATTTCTTTCATCTAATTGCCTGAAAATTGCATGGATGGTTCCACACCAAACACTTTGCAAGTAAAAGTAATGATCACTACTTTCACTGAATTTTAGGTGTTTTATTAAAATTTATAGCATCTGTGGACTTTTGTCCTCCGGAGTCAAAATAAAGTTGTATTTTATCAAACTGCACACAGGAAGCTGAGGGAGAGGTTGCATTACTGCATCACAGGAGTGTAACAGCTGCAAACAGCTATATCTTTATTATCAATGAATCTGATAATTTCTTACTTTAATAGAGGATTGATAGATCAATGTATTAAATGTCATTTTTTCTGACCAACAATCAAAAACCTAAAGATGATGAATTAAGTTTTGTGGAGAACTAGCAGATATTCACATGTGAGAAGCTGATACCGGTGAATTTTTGCTTAAAAAATGTTGCTAATTAGTTTTCTGTCAATCAACTAATCAATTAATCATCTGATCATTTCAGTTCTAGAGTACTACCATGTGTAGTGGCGGCCAACAGGTGTTTAAAAAACAGCACTAAACACTTTTCCTAGTTTGTCCGAGGACTCAGTGTAGTAGAGACTTTATATCTCTGAATAAATAAACAAATAAATAGACTAATTAAAGGAGATTATTTCTAAAATGTACCCATATTTTATCAGACCAGTTCATTACTGGTTCGGCTCTGCACATGAGATTTGTTGACAATAAGTAAAAAACGTAGAAATCACCAGAAACATCCTTTAAAACACAATAAACACATCAAAGTGACTCTCGATGTCTTTTATAACAGCACTACTACAATAAAGTGTAAATCATTCACATCACACTGCAGCATGTTTTGGAAGTGAATGAGCCTTAAATCTTGCTGGAATAGTCCTTTAACCTGCGTTCTGCCTGCGTACCTGCTCAGGTGAGTCACTTCCCTCCAGTTACACAACACTCATCATGTGACTCACACAGAGAGAACGCAGCAGCAGCAGCGGCGGAGCCCATTAAGACCATTTACGGTAGTTAAAGTCGTGACTTTAAACTATTAGTTGCTGGAATGTAGACCAGCAGAGACACGTCATGGGGGTTTGGACAAAACCTGGAAATCCTTGAAGACCTGGAACAGCTAGCATATATATATGACTGCCCTTACAGGGATCAATACATTTGTTTTAAATTGAACTGAATAAAGTGTAACAGGAGAATGTAAATGAGCTGAATCTGTCTTCATTAACTTGGCTCTGATGACTCATTTTATGTCTTTATTAGAAAAGAATAGCCTTGAGTGACAAATATTAGAGCTGCGACGATTACTCAATTAATCAATTAGCTGCCAGCCAATAAATTAATCTCCAGCTATTGTGTGGACTGTTGGTCGGGACAAAACAAGACATTGGAGGAGGTCATCTTGAGGCTTTAGGAAACAGTGATCGACATGTTTCTGACATTTTATGGACCAAAAAACTAACAGATTAATCGAGAAGATAATCAAAAGATTAATTGATAATGAAAACAGTCGTTAGTTGCAGCCGTTGATGGACAAAACCAGCCGGAGGTTCTGTGTGCACGTTCAGCGCTTACATCATGACAGGATGATTGAAACGGTAACGTGTTGTGTGAATTAACATGATGTACAGGATTAATAAAGTTGTACAAACATGTACAAACATATATGAGTGTGTGTGTGTGTGTGTGTGTGTGTGTGTGTGTGTGTGTGTGTGTCTGTGTGTGTGTGTGGCCTCCTGGCTTATGACAGCTGTGTGTTCAGAGAGAAAGATCTGACGTCTGAGCCTCAGCAGGCGTCACACTGCAACCTTTTTGTTGGAAACCTTTTGTGTGTGTGTGTGTGTGTTTTCACATATTAGTACACATATCTGTGTGTGTGTGTGTGTGTGTGTGTGTGTGTGTGTGTGTGTGTGTGTGTGTGTGTGTGTGTGTGTGTGTGTGTGCGCATCAGTTTGTTTCGGCTTAAACACCGTAAAGATCTTTTGTGAGCCAATAGTTGTTTGATGTAATGACTGCCTATGTATGGCTGTCAATCACAAGTAGCCCGAGGGCAGTCACTCACACACACACACACACACACACACACACACACACACACACACACACACACACACACACACACACACACACACACACACACACACACACACACACACACACACATTACAGGCCTGTTCACAGCCTGTTGACAGCCTCGCCCCAGTACTTGTGTGTTTTCCTGAGCTCTGGTATGATAATTCCTCCTTTCAGTTCCTTGAACATGTTTCTTAAAAGGTTGTTTACAGACATTTCTGTAATTGTGTCACTTTGTTTTTTTTTTTTTCATTTTGAACAAAACTCAAAAGCTGACGTCTGGTTCTTAATGGATCACACCGGCGGTTATGTTTAGTTTGTGCCTGAAGAAGATCAGATTGATCCAAACGTTGCACAGCGACAGTAAAATAAAGAAGCGTTTTTCATTGTTGAATGTTTATCAGTTTCACCAGTTTTTATATTGATTTCTTTCCTTACAGGTGTGTCTGTTGGTTTCAATTCTTTGAAAATCAGCTTGGAGACAAGTAAAACTTATTTGACATTCTGCAGGTAATCCATCTTTATCTTGTTTTAAATGGTGATACACTTCCTACTGTGCTATTTAGATTAACGGTTTATATGTTTGCATCTCCAACATGTGCTTTAGTGTGTGAACATCCTGCATTTGTATTACATGGAGACTTTGTATTTTTGTATTTTTAAGGAGGTTTTAGGCTTTTACATGTTAAGAAATGATTAAATAAAAGATGGATAAAACAATTACCTGTCCACATGAAACAAAAAATACACTGCTGGGTTTTCTTATACATCTTGTTGGTGTTACTATTGAAGGTTAATTGATTGTCTATTATAGTATCTAAGTACTTATAAGACTCCACAATGTCCACCTGATCACAGTGTCTCCAGGAGAGGAATGGTGACGTCTAAAATCTGGTTTTTGTCACATTTGGTTTGAAAAAAGGCTTCTTGATACCAAACTGAAAAGTTATTGACAACAGGACTGTAGGACAGTTCATCATTGTGCAACAGGCTCAGATTTAACAATGTGATGGTTTTCAAAGTCACTGCGATTTATTAAAAATGCAGCGTTTCTCACCTGTTCGTCAGAGATGGTCACAGTGTTCTTGAAGACGATCCACTCGACGGTCTCGCTGCAGGGCGGCGTGGTCAGAGAGCCGTTGTAGATGAAATATTTCTCCGTAGAGTTCGGGAGGAGACCTTGCGGTGCGAAGGGCAAAACCTCGGAGCTCTTTCCTGGAGGGCAGACGAGACAACTTGAGTAAAACGCAACAGAAGAAGAAGAGAAGAGACAGAAGAAGAAGAAGAAGAAGCTGACGTACCATATCTGCTCACGCTGTTGATACCGTCTATGATGGCGGCGTAGTTCACGTTGTCTTCATCACTCGTCTGTGAGGAGGAAAAAAAAAACATAATTACCTCATATAGACTCTGAAACTGATGTCTTCCAGAGTTTAACACAGACCAGGTTCAACATTAGTAGGTTAGAAATCAATATTTACACATAGATGTGGTTATAAAACATACAGAATCACACAAAGAAAGTTACATTACAGCAGAAGAATTTGGCTTTAACCTCATATTTAAATCCTGAATCAAGCTGACTGAAGTTAAAGCAGTTAGAGGAAACTACAGCTGTAATTATTTGTAACTTTGGGTTACAGTAGAAACATTGAAGGGTGACGTTCATCATCTGAACCTGAACAGGAGATCAGCTTAGAAATCTACCAGAGTTTTCTCTGTCATCTTGGTCCATCAATGGTGGAAAATAACTGAGTACATTTACTCAAGTACCGTACAAAAGTACAGTTTTGAGTTACTTGTACTTTACTTGAGTATTTCCATGTGATGCTACTTTCTACATTTCAGAGGGAAATATTGTACTTTCTACTCCACTACATTTATTTGACAGCTTTAGTTACTTTTCAGATGAAGATTTGACACAATGGATAATATAACAAGCTTTTAAAATACAACACATTGTTAAAGATGAAACCAGTGGTTTCCAACCTTTTTGTCTTTTGACGTCTTACAAAAAGCAGTGTGTAGTCGGGGTCACATTTCACATGTCTATGAGTTGTTAACAGCTCCACCAAATAGTGATTTTTCCCTCTAAACTTCTCACATGCTTTCATTTCAATAAATGTTCAAATGATCCAATATTTCAGCAAAAATCAAAGATTAGAGAAAAAGTCCAAAAACTGAAAACAGATTTGTGTATCAGAACTTTGTTTTTTCTTCTTTCCTCTCCCATTAATCATCTCACCACCCCTCAGATTTATCTGCTGACCCTTTGGAGGGGCCCGACCCCTAGGTTGGGAACCACTGGACTAAACTAGCTAACTGTATATAAAGTAGTGTAAACTAGCTCCACCTCCAGCAGCTACAACAGTAACATGCTGCTCTAACACTGATGCTTCACTATTAATAATCTAATGATGTCATATATAATAATATATCAGTCAGAGGGACCAAACCACTACTTTTACTGCAATACTTTAACTACATCAAGCTCATAATACTTATGTACTTTTACTGCAATACTTTAACTACATCAAGCTCATAATACTTATGTACTTTTACTGCAATACTTTAACTACATCAAGCTCATAATACTTATGTACTTTTACTGTAGTAGGTTTTTTCATGCAGGACTTTTACTTGTAATGGAGTATTTTTTCATTGTTGTATTGGTACTTTTACTTAAGTAAAGGATCTGAATATTTCTTCCATCACTATTGTCTACACACATGAATATCATTGGAAGTCAAAGTTAAAGGACTGTGCTCAGTGAAAGTTAAGCTAAATAAAAGTGGAATAATGGTACCACTTTTTTAAAGCATTATTTCTTTCACAATGGAAAGAGAAAGTAGGTAGGTAAAAAAAAAAGGGGGGATGACATATGATAAAACCTCCAGGCCAGATTCAAACACAAGACTTTCAGGTTATATAACAGGTGCCTTTTCAACGACAAAGCCACCAGACTCCTTGCAACATGAATTTTGGAAAGTTAAAAATGTCCAAACGAAGTCCAAGTTACCTGCCAAAGCAGCTGGCAGAGCACAAAAACAAAATTCACCAGCTTTTTTTGTGTTGGCTGGTAGTTTTCCCACCCTGCTTTCCACCCAACCTGCAGTCCACAAAACACACACACACACACACACAAACAGAGCCTGGAGCTTCACATCAGACGTTCTTCTGAGTTTCGTTCCAACATGGCCTCTGTTGGTTCGAACATGCCAACGCAGCCGGAGGCAACATGACTACACAAAGCAGAGCGCAGGAAAAGACAGACAAGTATGCATGACGGTCGGTACGAACCCCTGGCATCGAGCATGAAAACACTGTCAGGAACTCGAAAAAGATTCCCTGAATCAAACTGTTCAAACACACTGCAGTCACTGAGGTATAACCGCTGTACGCTGGTGATACTTCTGCAGTGACTCTGATTCACTTCCTCAGTTCAACTTTTTCCTCCCCAACAAGAAGTCATCACTAAAGTCATCTTCTCTGCTTTAAACCTGCCAACTTTCAGCATCTCAGATACACCTTCTGGAATGACTCAAGTCTGTACATACAAAAATAGAGTATAATTTTGAGGTACTTGTACTTTACTTGAGTATTTCCATGTGATGCTACTTTCTACATTTCAGAGGGAAATATTGTACTTTCTACTCCACTACATTTATTTGACAGCTTTAGTTACTTTTCAGATGAAGATTTGACACAATGGATAATATAACAAGCTTTTAAAATACAACACATTGTTAAAGATGAAACCAGTGGTTTCCAACCTTTTTGTCTTTTGACGTCTTACAAAAAGCAGTGTGTAGTCGGGGTCACATTTCACATGTCTATGAGTTGTTAACAGCTCCACCAAATAGTGATTTTTCCCTCTAAACTTCTCACATGGTTTTTTTCAGTGCTGAAGGAGGTAAAATTATCCAATATGTCATAAAACAAAGAAAAGATGCTGTCCAAAGTCCAAAAACTGAAAACAGATTTGTGCATCAGAACTTTGTTTTTAATCTGAAAACTAACTAAAGCTGTCAGATAAATGTAGCGGAGGAGAAAGTACAATATTTCCCTCTGAAATGTAGTTTTAATGGTAATGGAGTATTTTTACATTGCTGTATTGGTATTTTTACTTAAGTAAAGGATCTGAGTACTTGTTCCACCGCTGCTGTTCACACAATGCTTAGCTAAGATCCCCATTAGTTTACAACAGTCGTTCCAGATTTAGAACTCAGAAAGTGGAAAATCCAGTTTATTAGCCCAGAGCTAACTGAGACAGCATCCCTGATGTGCATCCTGTATAGCCAAAAGATAGTCAGAAAAAAAGTGCATATTATTTGGAAGACATTAATCCTGACCTTAATGTAATGTAAACCCTGAGTTTGAGTCCAGCTAACAGTTGAGTCTGGTTCAAGTTAGCTACCAGCTCAAATAAACATCCAACTCAAACAAAGTGGTTCAGTATAGATAACGCTTTAAGTAGCTGTTAAAGGAGTTTGGCTCATGTTTAAGGTTGCAACTAATTATTATTTTCATTATCGATTAATTTGTCGATTATTTTCACGATTTATTGATTAGTTGTTTGATCCACAAAAAGTCACAAAATGGTGAAAAATGTCGATCAGTGTTTCTCAAAGTCCAAGACGACGTCCTCTAATGTCTTGTTTTGTCTACAACCCAAATATATTCAGTTCACTGTCATAGAGACTAAAGAAACCAGAAAATATTCACATTTAAGAAGCTGGAATCAGAGAATTTGGATATTGTCTTCTTAAAAATGACTCAAAACGATGAATCGATTCTCAAAATAGTTGGTGAATCTTTGCAGCTCTACTAATGTTAGCTAAAAGTCCAGTTTAGCTGGTAAAATAAGAGTGGTTCGTGTCTCTCTCTCTCTCTCCTTCTTTCTCTCTCAACCCAACTGGTCAAGGCAGATGTCCGCCCACCTAGAGTCCAGTTCTGTTCAAGGTTTCTTCCCATTAAAGGGGAGTTTTTCCTTCTCGCTGTCGCCAAGTGCTGCTTATGGGGGAATGTTAAGTCTCTGTAATTAAAGAGTTCAGTCTAGACTCTATGTGAAAAGTGCCCTGAGATGACTTCTGTTGTGATTTGGCGTCATATAAATAAAACAGACTTGACTTTCAGAGAGCTAACAGTTTAGTTTAGCTGTAAACCAGTCACTTCAATTTAGTTTAAACTTTACCAGGTATCAATACTGATTTGGTTAAGTGACGGTTATCAGCTAAAAAAAAGGTTTAATTCAGGTTAACTTCAAGTTTTGGTCCTGGTTAAGTTAAGTTAAATCTCCTCTCCAGGAGATGATTTGTTGTTGTGAGTTGGGAAATGAGCCCAGTGTGGAATTTAAATGTAAATGTAATTTTTACATTGTCGACCACTTTACTTTCTACCACAAACTATTTCCTCTGCTCCATCTCTGCAAACATCCAGTGCACAGAATGGGTCATTTGCCTTTTAATTCATACTTTACTGTTATGGGAGAGAAATGACAGTCAAGCCTGTAAACAGGCCTCAGTGTTATCAGGATATCTGATTAACTGTCACCCACACAGACGCGCTCACCTCAAACAGCACGGCGAGCGCTGTGATTCTGCCTCCGGCCTTGATGGTTTCATCTAAAGAGTCGAAGCGATGAGCCTCATAACAGTAGATCTGCATCTATTGGAGCAAACAGAAATATGTTAAGCTACACAAACACCAGCAAGTCCAGTCATGTGTCACTAGAGATAAGCTGAGCTTTCAAATATGCTTCTGTTCTGTAGTTGCTGAGCTCCATGTTAAGGGTTGTGGTTATGTCAGCAACAAGCTAACGTTTAGAGAGTTTCCACTCCTGCTATTGTTCTCTCTGTAAACATTAATGACTGAGCAATAATATACAATAACTATAAGTTTACTGGGTTAAAACAACTGAGTCTTAGAACTTTATCTTTATCTTGATGTGTCGAATAAAAGGGATTTTTATGGCTGAGTCAGTTCAAACCACAGAGCTACAGATCTGAACCTTGTTTGACATATAATTGATTAATTTGAATATAATTAGGACCCGGGATTAGGTTAAGAGTAGGAACTACATGGACCCGCCAAACAGCTCCAGTTATGTTCACACTGGAAACAATAAAAGCAAAAGCTCGCTATCTGAAAGTACCTTCATGGATACTGAGCTCCGTGTTTTAAGATATCTCACCTCTAGAGGGAATTTGACTCCATCCAGACTGTGTTCGGAGCCCTCCGACGAGGCGTTGCAGCGCCCCCAGTGGAAGGTGATACGCCCGACTTTGAACTTTGACCTGAGGCCTCCTCCGCTGACATAGAAGTCTCCGTCCACATCCACCGCCACTGGAAACAGAGAAGACACAGATTGTATGGAGACTGAATGAATTTCATGCTGCATTTTGAATTTTTTTTTTCATTTTTTAGAATTTTAATTCTTCTAGTTTTAGTTGTTTTTTTTAAAAAAGTGTATTTATATGCTCAAATAACAAGACAAAAATCTCATAATGCATTAAGGGAGTAAAAAAAAGGATTGTGCTGTTGAAATTTTAAAAAACCCCAAGAAGGCTTATAAAGAAATCTCACTAAAAATGGAAAAAAAGAAGAAACAATATCTAAAATTAAAGTTTATCAAAAAAAGAAAATAAATATATACACATCAGCACAAAGATACAGAAGAATATTGAAAAAAGACAAAAAAAATACGGAAAAAATAAGTATAATTAACAATAATATCTGCCAACAATAAAACACAATCTCTAATAATAAGATTAGCATATTATACAACTGATGAAAAATATAACTAGGAGAAAGAAAGAAATCCACAACATAAAACCAAACCACTATGATTTTTACAACTCAATTTTTCATCAAGTAAAACTACCAAAAAGTCCTGTAGATGAGACCTGAAACATGGAGTTAATTCCAATGAAAAGGTAAGAATTAGATATTCACCAGTAGTAGAAGAAGTACTGAGATCCTTTACTTAAGTAAAAGTACCAACACAGTAATGTAAAAATACTCCATTATAAGTGAAAGTCCTGCATGAAAAATCCTCCTACAGTAAAAGTACATAAGTACTATGAGCTTGATGTAGTTAAAGTATTGCAGTAAAAGTACATAAGTATTATGAGCTTGATGTAGTTAAAGTATTGCAGTAAAAGTACATAAGTATTATGAGCTTGATGTAGTTAAAGTATTGCAGTAAAAGTACATAAGTATTATGAGCTTGATGTAGTTAAAGTATTGCAGTAAAAGTACATAAGTATTATGAGCTTGATGTAGTTAAAGTATTGCAGTAAAAGTACATAAGTATTATGAGCTTGATGTAGTTAAAGTATTGCAGTAAAAGTACATAAGTATTATGAGCTTGATGTAGTTAAAGTATTGCAGTAAAAGTACATAAGTATTATGAGCTTGATGTAGTTAAAGTATTGCAGTAAAAGTACATAAGTATTATGAGCTTGATGTAGTTAAAGTATTGCAGTAAAAGTACATAAGTATTATGAGCTTGATGTAGTTAAAGTATTGCAGTAAAAGTACATAAGTATTATGAGCTTGATGTAGTTAAAGTATTGCAGTAAAAGTAGTGGTTTGGTCCCTCTGACTGATATATTATTATATATGACATCATTAGATTATTAATAGTGAAGCATCAGTGTTAGAGCAGCATGTTACTGTTGTAGCTGCTGGAGGTGGAGCTAGTTTACACTACTTTATATACAGTTAGCTAGTTTAGTCCAGTGGTTCCCAACCTAGGGGTCGGGCCCCTCCAAAGGGTCAGCAGATAAATCTGAGGGGTGGTGAGATGATTAATGGGAGAGGAGGAACTGGAGGTGGAGCTAGTTTGATAGCATCAAATAGAAATAACAAAGTAAAGTACAAGTACCTAAAAATTGTACTAAGTCAGGTTTATTAACATTGAATTTAACCATTTTTGTCTGTAAGTGCTGGAAAATATTTATATGAAATAAATAAGCAAAAGAAACAGGAACGTAGATGTTGAAACAAAGATGCTGTGACCATCAATCATAGAGAACAAAAGGAGCCAAATTAGTTTAATAAAATTCTACAAACTTTTCCACCCAGATAAAATCTGTCTGTGCCCAACCTCTCACTGAAACTGATGGATTATAAATGTAAAGAAGATCAGAAGACTTGCACATCTTATAATACTCCACCAACACCTGTATCAGACTCATCCAACAATGATTCAATCAACAAGAGGATCTTCTTTAGGTCGGTCTTTGTTTGACCCAACAAAAGGTTCCCTTGAGGATTCTTTGATGGTCTAAATAAAGGCCCTTTCATCTTCTATACTATACTGTACATCTCAGTCCACCACCTTGAAAAGAGAAGATGCGTGTGACTTATTTTTCCCATGAATGCGCTCACGAAACCCTGTCTTCAATGTCTGTAAAGTCATCGATCAACTGAACACTCGCGTCCTCGTCAGTTTGAGGCCTGTGTTTGCTTTTGGTGCGTTTTCATTCTTTCCAGCACTTTCATCTGTATGTGGTTGGTCTCATTACTGTTCTCTTTGCTGTCTGCGGTCTGTATTATTATGCTTTCATTTAACCCGCTGTCTAAAATCCAATTTCCTCTCAAGGGAGGACAAATATTGACTCAACTTGTCGTTGATTCAGTCGTGTTGAAAAGTTTATAAAAAAAGGCACGGAGAGATCCATACGCTCCGTCCATCATCTCTCTCTTTTTTTTTTTTAAACCTGAACTCGTGCATTTGTGGCTGTGTATGCTCCTGACAGGCCGAGAGCTTTATAAAGAGTTTGTATGGATGGCAGTCTGTGCCTTGAACCTACACTGGGCCCATTTGTGTGCTGATAAAAACAGGTTTAAGTACTGTCGGCCTGAATCGTGCTCAGATTGTCCACCAAACATCTCCATTAATAAAAGCCTTTTGGTGCAGCTGGCGACCGAACAACAACCACAACAGAGTGCTTCTTATTTTCGCTGAGAGTCTCGTTGCTAAGAAGCGCTGGACTCGTCTGTTTAGGAGCTTTTCGAAAGGCGAGGCGGGATCTCTCTCTCTCTCTCTCTCTCTCTCTCTCTCTTGTCTACAATTTCACTTAACAATTGCCTTGAATGCACACTGTAGGTTATTGTGTTTCACGCCACTTAGAGAGAGGAAATATATAAAAGGCTCTCAATCCTGTCAAATGAGGAACTGGTAACTGTATCCTTTATAAACAGGACACCGCTGTATGAGAAAAGGCTTTATCGCTCAGTATCTATCCAGGAGAAACTGTCATTAGAAAAAAAAAAAAACAGAAAGTCAACACTTTGGGATGGAAGAGAAAGAGGGACAAAGAGGAGGAGAAAGGAAATAAAAAAAAGAAAATAGATGGTTTTAGTTTGTACCTTAAAGTGCCACTAACGGCCGCTAACTGCTCCAACTGACTCCCATTCAAAAAGCCTCAACGTCTCCCTAGAAATACTGAGTCAATCATTGTTTTCAACAAGTCATTCTGGTCTTAATCTCTAAATTCAGGCTCTCTAATACATTTGCTGATGATTTGAAGACTTACAGTAGCTTTGATGTCTGCTGTGCAGGCGTTGATTGACAGTTGGCTCACCTGCTGCTCCCCGGCTTCAGGACTCACATTGAGTCTGACTTTTATCGCAATATATTGCTTAGTTTCTTAGAAGTAAATACTTCTACAGACACATATGTGCTTTACCTAAAATGACAACCAGTAACCGATTGTTCTTACCAGTCTTGCCATCGTTCTTGATGGTCGTGCCGTCGGTCGTCAGGCTCTCCCAGCCGTCGAACCTCAGCTTCTGGTACTGCAGCTTCACCTGGGACAGGTTCTCTTCGATGTTGATGGGAGACTGCTTGGCGTTGCTGCAGGATGGAAACTTCTTGGCCCAGTTGTTTTGGTTTAATGTTCCTGGAGGACAGACAGAAACAAGTGTTCAGATGAAGCTGTTTTTTTTTTTTTTTTTGTGGAAAGCTCCAACATCAAAAAGGATTTAAGAGTTAGCTTCCAAAAAAGTCAGAACAGCAACAACCTTAGCAACGAAGGCTACGGAGGTGACGGCCGTTTATAAGCATGTGTGACCATCTCATGTCAGGCTGAAGCCAGGGAGCATTTCTACATATCTCCATCTCAAGTTGTGAAACTTTGACCATGTTTAGCACAGACATCTGACTTCATAACAGCATATAATTAAGAGAAAAATCACAAAAAGCATACACAACAATCTCTAATCTTGATCTCTTGTTTAGAATTTGGCAGCTGGACGGTAAGAACATTTAAATGAGTAAATGAAACAGAAATAGTAAAAGCTATATGTGTGTAACAAGCATTTCACTGTACAGGTGCAGATGATATTGTGCAGACTTCTCTCTCTCAGTAATTCTCCAATAACTGCTTACAGGTGTGCAGTTAATGAGCTAATAGCCTCCAGCTGTTCTGCTGCTCGCCGGCTTTAACGCTAATATCAGCGCACATTTTTCTCTCTTACAGCTTTCATAAGGTCAAATAAGGTCCAATTTTTTTTTTTTTTTTAATGTTCAAGCAGACTTTTCTGAAATACAGCCTGCAGTGTTCGGCTGCTCAAAGCGAGAGCTCAGCATCGGGTTTCTTCTTCACTTCAAACACAGAAAACAGGCTGACATGATTATTATGACATAAATACAGTATGGAAAGTGTTTCAGCCGGGAATACAAATCATCCCCCACAGAGGAGTTCATTCATTCAATCACTGTGTGTCTCAGCTGCACCTCAAACTGAACCACACACATTTAATCCAGCAGCTCATGTTCACATCAGACTGATCTACAGACTCAGGTTTTTTTTTTATTTTGGGGTTTATTGAAAAATAATCTGAGCAGCATGTGAGGTTCTGTTCGTATATCCTGCAGTGTGTGTGGATTAGTTCACATCTGCTCAGAGTTACATCTCTGAGACAGTAACATTTAAGAGATGAGACGCAGAGTGGAAGCTGCTGTCCTTCTGTTTGACTCGCTGAAACTGCAGCCGAATGTCTAAAATCCAAATAAATAAACCGGAGACACAGTCAAGCATCACTTCAGTCTCATAGAAATTACATGTAAATCATACTTCATTTTTCTCTCAGTTACATTGTGTTGCAACTTTTGTCATTACGACGACAGGAAACATAATTCAGCTTTCTTTTCCTGCTAAAAGTCTTTGCCGTTGCAATTTATTGGTGTATAAAGTAATTTCTAGGAGACAGGGTCGCTAATAAAAGTATGTTATTCTCCACTACATTGTTTAGTTGAGAAGGTTGCAAAGGAAACGTTATTGCTGCCTGGATTATGTTCACTGTTAGCATCTTTTTCAATCCAGTTAAATGTGAAGTGCCACTTGTAAACCTGAGTATAAGTACTTTAATGAATGTAATTTTGTGAATTATATGTAAATACAGTACTGTGCAAAAGCTTTATGCACTTTAGGTGTTTAGATTCTTCTCCATTATGCAACATGATTAAGGGAACCCAAACACACAGTCAGAGTCATAATGAACTATCTTCAGTGACGAGAACTTTCATAGAGTTTCTTCACCATCAGTAAGTGAAGCACTGATTCCACAAATGAGCTCATTATTTCTAATATTGATCCACCAATCAGCCCTCATGCCCTTATTAAAAGTTATTCCCTCCCAGATGACAAACAATTCTCCCACCACGTTATAATAAAGGTATCAATGGCCAAAGCGCAAAAACTCCTGTCTGCAGAATTTTCTGATTGGCGGATTTCACTTTGGATGATGAGAACGAGGAAGGTTTTGCTCATATTCAGTCTGTCTTGCAGGATAATCCCGCCCTTCGTTGTGACAGAAAAGTCACACAACAAAACAAAAACACAACGCAGAGTCTCTGGATGTGTAGAGAGGCTACAGCACGAATCACTGAACATTCATCTCCAGCTGACAAGGAAGCAAATACACTGAATTTAAGGAATTCTGACCCTAATATACTACAATATAGTAACTATTATATTTACTACATCTTTTTACCTGAAAACAAACTACATTTTATTTTAAATTTTATTTCAATTATTAACTTAATTTAGAGCATCGTTTTGTAGAACCTCTCCCAACTTGCACCAAGTGCAAAAGCTTCTATCTGCACTTTGCGAGGCATTAATATCTAGTTCAGGGGTGTCAGACTCATTTCCACTGAGGGCCACATCAGCATCATCGTTGCCCTCAAAGGGACAGATGTAACTTTTAAATGTAACTAAATGTAATGTAAAATAAATGTAACTACTCCTTAATGTTAAATAACTCTGAATGCATTACTTATTCAAGTTACAAATATTATATATATATATTTGCATAGATGTAAAAAAAATATGTTTGCTTGTTGCTTTGTAATTATAACATAAATCTTTTTAATTTGTCAGGTTATGACACATTACTCCATCAATCAACCATTTCAACCCACTTGTTGGGAAAATCGCATTGATGTTGATACATTGCGGTCTAATGGCGGGATACCGTCACTTCGTGGGTAACATAATCGCATGCATTGTGGGAAATGTAGTTTTCCGTCAATGCCCGCTTTTGACTCTTTTTTAAATTTATTTATTTTTTTTTTACAATCAGACCTTTTTCTCTCACAGGCCACATTAAATGACGTGGCGGGCCACATTTGGCCCGCGGGCCTTGAGTTTGACCTAATTGGTATTGTTAAACATAATATAGTAATATAGTCCAAAAACAGTGTATTAGGTATCGGGTATCCTTAACAAATAGCATTCTGCAATAAAACTTTTTTTCAGTTTTCTCAAAAAAGTGCATTTTTCAGATCGGAAGTTTTCCTCTTCGACCTTCCATATCTAAATGATGGGTTTAACTTTATTCAAGACCAGTAATCATCATCTACCTGCCTGTAACTGCTTTAATGTCTTGACCTTTATTATTATTATATTGTTCTGTTCTGTTTATGACTGTTCCTGTTATCATTGTAAACTGATGCTGCTGTAAAAGTGCAGGTCTGCTCAGTAAACATAACCTGAATAAAAGTCACCAGCCGGTGTTCTTTACCTAAATTAAACCAGTAAACACCAGTCTGAGAGTCTGTTTCATCCACATTCCTCCAGAAACACAGATGTTCAGAGTAATGAACTGTCTCAGTAATCTCGCAGATGTTTGCAGCTGTTTCACTCTATTGTGCTAATTATGTGTTGTAGTGTTGTTTCAGACAGCTGGTGTTGTGTTGGTCAGCAGGTGCATCGGTGGTCACATGACTCTCTGTCTTCGCTCTGATTGGCTTGTTAGAGCTTCTTCCTCCAGACAGCACAAAAGAGCCCAACCAGGTCAGACAGGCTTCTGGGTCAGGGCAGATGATATTAGCATATCAATAGAGAACACACACACACACACACACACAGGAGCTGTAAACATACCCACACTTAAACCAAAGGGTGGATTCTCTGAGTTTCATTTTAAAATACTGTGGATGAAAACATGTGGCAGAAAAGTTCAAAGAAAAGAAAAAAAAAAGACAATAAAAAACTTTTGTGGGATCTTAACTTCAATCAGTATTTAACAACTATTAGGAGCTTACAAGACGGTTCACAACTTTTCAAGTATGTTTAAACCAACAGTCAGGAGCCCAAATGAACATTAAAGCTGTTTTTCTTGCTGTAATCATTCCTCCTGTTCATACTGACCATTAGAAGATCCCTTCATAATGACCTTACAATGGAAGTGATGGAGGACAAAATCCACAGTCCTCCTTCTGTACAAAAAATGTATTTAAAAGTTTATCTGAAGCTAATATGAAGCTTCAGCGTCCAAATGAGTCAAATCAAGTAGATATCTTTCAACGTTACAGTCTTTTTAGTGCCAAAGTTCCTCTTTTTGTTACTATACTTCCACCTGCAGCTCAACAGGGAAACACTGTCCGAGGAAACACAAAGAGGGAATTTGATGCTAAAAAGACTGTAAATGTGTCAGATATCCACTTGATATGACTAACTCAGACTGATGAAGCTGAATAGAAGCTTCACACAGACTTTTAAATGACTGTGTGGACACACTGTGGATTTTGGCCTCCATCACTTCCATTGAAAGCACATTTGAAGGATCTTTTAATATCCAGTATGAACAGGAGGAATGATTACAGCGAGGAAAACCTCTTTCACTGTTCATATGGACACCTGACTGCTGGTTTAAGACACACTTGAAACATTGTGAAGCTATACTTTAACACAAACAGCCTTGTTTAAGGCTTAAAATATTCTGTAGATTTTGAAAAGTTTTTAAAAGCCTAAAGGCCAGTCCACATGTGTTTTGGAGCATTTCTGGAGTGATTTTGACGTCACACATGTACTGTATGTCGTGCGTCACCTTTCAAGGTCTATTATTATCTTCCTCCAAATCACACAAACACACTTCAGAGGTGTGGACTGGAATTTCATGTCTTGGACTCCAGTCAGATGGTGGTTTAACAGGGAGTTATGTGCTTCCTCAAGTCTTGTTGTGACAGTGAGGTTGCCAGGTTCGGTGGCATCACGCCAGGAAAGAAACCAAAACCAAAACCTGGGCTCAATGACAGCGCTACAGCCGGAGATGCTGCACAGAAGTTCAGGGTGGAAAGATACACTGCTGTTTGTTTAGAGACAGTTTTAGCATGTAACTCCCCCTAAAACTATGAACTGTGACAAAACAAATCAAACAAATGAGATTCAACGTGTTTATCGTGTTAAATTTAGAGATGTCGGTAGGCCTATTTGAACCAAGCTAGCTGTTTCCCCCTGCTTCCAATCTTTATGCTAAGCTAGGCTAACACATCCTGACTCACCTCTCTCTAAAGAAAAACAGAGGCTAATGCAGGAGTCTTTCACAAAATGTTGAATTAAGGGGAAAATGGCATTAGCGAGGTGATCATGACTACTAAAGTTCAAGCAGATAGACTCATTGAATAAAAAATACACCTTTTTTCTTCCTGTATGCTTCTTGAAAACTATTTTGTCCACTGAACAGATCAGCAGTTGTGATGTATTTATGATGTTCCTCAGTGAAGGGCAGAGACTTGATAATCAAGTGACGTCTGGGATCAACTCCTTGATCAACAAGATGCCAACTGTGTGTCTTTCCTGCCTTTGACCCCTGCTGGTTTGACCCTTTTGATCCTGTCTGAATGCAGTATCCCTGCCCCCCCCCCCCCCCCACTACGCTGCCTTGATCCTGTATGCAAAGGCCCTCCCTCCCTACCTTTTGTTTCCAGATCTTACAGTATAAAGTGTTTCCATTTCTTCTGCTCTGGGTCAGTCTACTGTATCAGACCAGTAAGCTCTCCGCATCTCCTGAATGCTATTAAACCACTTCCACCACAGCAAACTTTGAACAAGGACTTGAATAATTTTCTTCAACATCAGCCTTGTCCTGTAATATTCATAACAGAGGTCAGAGTTGGCATTATTGATTGACTGATTGATTGATTGAACAAATGGATGCTTCAGAAGCACTTACACACTGCTATCAATTGGTGTCTATTGGTGCTTTGGAGGAAGATAAAAACCACCAAACTTGGAAATACGTACACATGACTGGAAATAGATCAAACATGAGTGAGGCTTAAGAGGCTATTAAAGTGAAAAATATACTGTAAAGATTATATACTGTATATATAAGAGATTAAAAGGACGATTTGTCTTAAAACTGAATTTAATATGAAGCCTCTCATAGTTTAACTGACTTGTGTACTTTTGAATAGGATCATAAATGTAAATTCAGCTCTTGAAGCCTAAATATTTACCTTCAATTTACTTTTAAGTAGCTATAAAGTTGGAGTTAGTTTCCACTGCATGGCTATATATCACAAACAGTGTACATTATTCTGTATCAAGTTGTTGCAGCACTTCATTGAAGCTATATGATGTTTAGATGTCTTGAGAATCATTTTAGACACTTTTAGTATCTTTGGAAACTTTGGGATCTCAACTAGAATATAAAATAAAGTTCTGTGAGTTTGGACAAAGTTTAGATTAAGAACATGAGGAACGTTCATGTGTTTTAGGAGAAAAAATATTTCACTTTTCATGAAGGTACTTTTTGTTTATGGCTTTTACTTGTATTATACAGCTGAACAGGTCTATATTCGTTCTGGAAAATAACATTAGTTTGTTATGTCAAAGGCACTGCAGACTAAATCTCCATCTGAAATACACTACATGACCAAATGCATGTGGACATCTGAATATTCCAGCTATATGTGATTAGATTAGATTAAATGATTAGTTGTCAACTATTAAGACAACTATTCTGATAATTTATCATGAAAATGTCCAAATTCTCTGATTCCAGCTTCACAAATGTGAATATTTTCTAGTTTCTTTAGTCCTCTGTGACAGTAAACTACAAATTAATCGTAAATGAAAATAATTGCCCTATATGTGATAGTTGAGCATGTGATTCTAAAACCATGAGCATTAATCTGCTGCTATAAACAGCCTCCACTCTTCTGGTTTCAGCCTTTCCAGCAGATGTTGGGACGTCGCTGCAGGGATTTTGCTCCCATTCAGCCACATTAGTGAGGTCCAAATGAAGTGTTGGGTGATAAGATCTTCCAAAAACCCATACAGCACTGTCATGTTGAAACAGGAAAAGGATAAACACAAATTGGAGACACAAAGTTGGAACATTATTATCTAAAATACCACTGTAAGATAAGATTTACCCGCTTTAGAATTAAGGGGCCCAAACTGAACCAGATGCTGAAAGCTGTCCACATACTTTTGGCCACACAATCTGTCTCCTCAACATCTAAAGAAAAACACACTTGTTTAACATGATTGCTCCATGTCAGAGGGAATCTGCTCCAGCATGTTTGTGGTTATTTCACAGTAAAAAGGCAACACACATGCCTCAAAGCTCAGAACAGAAAAGCAAACATTTGTTTAAGCTCCTGCCTGTTCTGACAGAATCTATTCATGCTGCTATAATGAGCTGATACGAGATTCAGACTGAAGGATACCGAAGGTGTGGAAGCTGTAGGCGGGACAAAAAAAAGTTTCACTAATGTGGGAAAGAACAAAGAGCAAGAAGAGATAAAGCTCTTAAACACCCAGGAGACCACATGACTGTAAACACGACTCACTATATTGTAATGTACTTCTGGATGTACTACTGGTACATCCAGAAGTACATCCAGAGCAACAACCCCCCAAATAGCAACCCAAAATCAAAAAAATAACGATTCCAAGCTGACTGTTGATGTTAAATAAATAAATACTTGAAACACTGTTCATGTCTTCCAGGAGAGACGTCTCAAAATATGCTCCGTTATGCCCCTTAACAACTTTAAACAAACACATTTGATTTCCGATGTGATCAACATGTCGTAAGAACCAGTTCTGATTGACCATAAAAATAAATAAATAAAAATGTACTTTTTCAACAGGAGCTCCTACATCTGACAACAACCTTGTTAACTGTGGCGACCTGTCAGCGGCTGGAAGACGGGTTGGATATATGGTCATGTGGCTTCAGGCCAATCGTTGTCCAAGAAAGGACATGGGTGACACCATATTTGGTCCATTAATTAGAAAGGTCCAACTAGGGGGTGATACTTGGGTTATATATCCAACCCATCTTTGTAGATGTCCCATTGGCTGCTGATATGTGTCTGGATGTACATGATTGGTTGTCTTTTATATATATATATATATATTTTTTTTTTTTTAACTTTTTTTTTTAACCTTTTTTCATACCCAGCTTACTTTATTTAAATGGTGTTTGTAATGTGTTTTATGATGACCCTGATGAAGGCCACAAGCCGAAACACGTTGGTCAACTAATAAAGTTGTTCTTCATACTACAAGTGTTGCTGGACTTCTCATCTTTCTAGACTTCTTTCCCTTGTCCGTGCACCGTGGAAGTAGGTGAAGTTGTACCAGAGACCCTCACTCTGCATCTACAGCGGCTGGAAGGTGACAGTTGAGGTGACGGGATGTGACTCTCTGGGTCAGGTCGCAGTGGAAATTTGTTCCCAGTCTAGATTGTTATTCAATCCGGTCTGGATCTGGACTGGAGTCTGCCTATTAAGGCACTGTGCTTTAGTAATATAGTAAGTGTAACAGCATTGTATTTACTGTGTGTCTCCATGTTAACCCTTAGAAGTTGTGGAGTCCACCAGGGTACAATTTTGGGACCTTTTTTCATTTTCTTTAATTGTTAAGCCAAAGAGCCTCACTGTTCTGTCCTGTCTGGTTTATATAAAAGACTTGAAGTCCAACAATTCCTGAAATCAAACTCTGACTGAACAAATATGATCTTTGCTGGTCCATACAGTCAGCACGCTGACATCAAGTCACATCTCCGTTCATTTGTTCACAATTTCAAACCTGTTTGTTGATTCAAACATACATTTTTGAGAAACATTTTAGCAAGTTTTTCCAGTTGTGCTTTTATCATGTCAGAAATATTTATATATGTCAGATTATAAGTTTTAGAAACACCATGTTGTCACACATGTGGTCATAGTCTCTGATATTTCATATTTTTGTTATTATAAAAAAACCATCCCACTATAAGACCAAACACACTGTTTTTTTTGACTCAATCCCCCCCCCCCCCCCCCCCCCCCACACACACACACACACACACACACACACTGTCCTGCTGCCAGAAATACTTACAAGAGCAGCAAATGTGGATTAATCCACTACTGAAAATAGTCCCAAACAAATGCACTATTTCCTCCTTTTTAAGTAACATTTACAACAAACTACATCAGGTATTTATTAAGTTAGTTGTTTCCTGACACTTCTACCTGATGATGAATTTAAAATAATATTAAAAGCTTGAAACCGACACAATTTCTTTGTCCTTTGCTACAAGTGTCTAGAATCAACATATTTCTAAATCTACCTGGTGATTCACAATGTTTTTCTATATTTTTCATCCCATGAAAAGACCAAAATGTCAATCTGGTGAACAATGAACTGATCTACTCACGAGTATTGCTTGATATATTTATTAAAAACACGTCAATGAGCCGCACCGCTGCGCTGGGTGACATGTTCCTTCACCACCATGAGCACACACACTGTAATTTATTTGACTTAAATCAAGTAGATATCTTTCAACGTTATTTGCCAAAAGAGCATCAAACGTGGATTCATCCCCAACAAATTCTCTACTTCCTCCTGTTTGAGTAACGTTTGCTAAAAACTACAGTGTCCAACTGTTTAAAGAAATTACTGAGCCTTCTTAAAAAATGAAACTATATATTCATGAGCTGTTTTTAAAGATTAAACTCCTCAGTAGGAACCAGAAGGCTCAGTGCTGAGAGACACAGACAGAGTAGGGAAGTCAGAGAAGTGTTGAGAGACTGACTAACACATTGTTGGTGTGGTTTTAGCTGACAACTAGCATACCAACCATGGAGGTACATTTTTCCTTTGTTTATATCTGCAGCCACAGATGCTTTCAGGTGTTGAGTAGAAGGAAATGTTTTTGCACAACTTCACAACCAACTAGCCGTGACGAAGTCACTGACATCACTCAACAGAGAAAAAGCTGCTCCTGTCTGACTCACCTGCGTACGACCAGTCGATGTCTTCTGTGAACTTGCGTTGATTCCTGTATGGATATCCTTCAGCTGCAAGAGAGAGAGAGAAAGATAGATAGATGGTCATTTACACGTTTATATGGATAATTGATAAAAATATTTTGTCATATTGGATGTTGCCTGTATAGTTAAACTGTCCGTTTTCTCTACTGGAGTCTGTAAATCCTTATAACCTGTTTACTGCTGCGACAACATAATATTTTCTTTATAATTTCATCAGTCAGTGTTTCTTGTCTGAAAACCAGAAAGATTTGACCCAACATACATTGTCTTTTTGCATTCATAGTTTATTTTTCCCTTTTAAAAATAAAAAAAGCATCAAGTTTAGCTTTTATTTAGCCATTTTCAAAAACTTTGTTTCTATAAATACTCTATGGCTGACCTTTGACCTTTTAATCAGTCTCTTTATTTCAATAAAGAGATATAACTTGAAACTAGCTGTATCAAATCACAGTTTTGGATGATGTGTGGTTGTAAAAACTACTACAGACACTGTGAGACAGATTTATTAGTGGGTTGGTCTTTAATGGTTTTTATGGTTTAACTGTCGACGTGTTATTGCTGGTTAGATTTTATTTGATTTGCTTGTTGCATTGAACAGCTGCCAAACAAAAACCAAAAACCCCCCGACACAGACTTTTATCTATGGAGCAGAAAACAGCCCCGGGATCTATCGACTCGAACGAGAAAACACAAAGCCGGAGAGGAGCAGTGAGTCACTTACGAACTATAAAAGTGACCTTTGTTTGTCATGTTTTGTTCTTCCCTTTGTGTTTTCAAAAACTCTGAAAAACAGGTACCTCCATACCCCCTCACTTGCTTCACACTCACGCCATCTGCATGTCCGTGTGGGTCCCACATGGGGACGTGAAGAACTGGCATTTGGGCAACAAACCTGGGCCTATGTTAGTGTGACGGTGGGCTGCAAGTGGGTTCAATTTGGCCCATAAGTTTCCTCTATTATAAACAGCTTTCAGTATAATGAAATCCAGTAGAAAAGCAGCAATAAAGTCCTGCTCACACAAGTATTTAAATGGCAGATTTCATGAAATCACCGATCAGTGGGTTTGTGTCGAAGTGAAGTAAATCCATGCATTTTTTTGTGTAAAATTCAACTTTGGTGAACTTTGACAAAGGAATTTGTGCTTTTGACCAATAAGCAAGTTGTCCTGACAGTGCTGTCGTAACTTATTAGCTGTGTTGCACCATTAACTTTTATTTAAAAAGCGCCATATTCTGCACATTTCCACGTCTTTAATCTTAATCTTAGCATCAAAGTCCCTCTTTGTGTTTCCTCAGACAGTGTTTCCCTGTTGAGCTGCAGGTGGAAGTATAGTAACAAAAAGAGGAACTTTGGCACTAAAAAGACTGTAACATTGAAAGATATCTACTTGATTTGACTCATTTGGACGCTGAAGCTTCATATTAGCTTCAGATAAACTTTTAAACACATTTTTGTACAGAAGGAGGACTGTGGATTTTGTCCTCCATCACTTCCATTGTAAGGTCATTATGAAGGGATCTTCTAATGGTCAGTATGAACAGGAGGAATGATTAGGAACTTGACTCACAGGTGTACCAACCTATCACATGACTTCACCTTTTTGACTAAAAAGTTTGGCTCGAAAAACACTGAAACTGTGATAAGCAATAAGCCCAAAGTCACTATAGATATTTTTCTGCACAATTCAGAAAGCGATGCCTCATCAGCAGTGAAGAGCTCACTAATCAAAAACTTTCCTCTCTACCTTACCACCTTCCTTCCTCTCGACCTTGCTGACTAACTACAAACGCTCCGGCGAGTCATGTATATAATGAGATCCTTGCACAGTGTGATGTCAGGAGGTGACATCATTAACCCGAGCGGCTGTCCAGGCATCTGTCACATTAATGAAGTGGAGTCGACGCCCCGAGGGGCCGCAGGGCCACGCTGTTAGTGAAAAACACCTCATTATCATAACAGAGCGCCGAGGGCCCGACTGCGCTCTAGGGGTCGAAAAAAATGAGCAGAGTTCACATGACACAAAGAGGAAATAAAGTGATGTGATGAGGTGTGTGTTTACAAGCAGTCAGAACACTGAGAAAAATGTTGAGAATTTACTGATGGAATTTCCTACAAGGCAGAAAACACACAGAGGATAAAGGTCTCTACTCATAAACTTATTATGGATTATATTCAAACCAATAACCAGAGGTGGAAGAAATATTCACATCCTTTACTAAATAAAAGTACCAATATAACAATGTAAAAATACTCCATTACAAGTAAAAGTACATAAGTATTATGAGCTTGATGTAGTTAAAGTATTGCAGTAAAAGTACATAAGTATTATGAGCTTGATGTAGTTAAAGTATTGCAGTAAAAGTACATAAGTATTATGAGCTTGATGTAGTTAAAGTATTGCAGTAAAAGTACATAAGTATTATGAGCTTGATGTAGTTAAAGTATTGCAGTAAAAGTACATAAGTATTATGAGCTTGATGTAGTTAAAGTATTGCAGTAAAAGTAGTGGTTTGGTCCCTCTGACTGATATATTATTATATATGACATCATTAGATTATTAATAGTGAAGCATCAGTGTTAGAGCAGCATGTTACTGTTGTAGCTGCTGGAGGTGGAGCTAGTTTACACTACTTTATATACAGTTAGCTAGTTTAGTCCAGTGGTTCCCAACCTAGGGGTCGGGCCCCTCCAAAGGGTCAGCAGATAAATCTGAGGGGTGGTGAGATGATTAATGGGAGAGGAAAGAAGAAAAAACAAAGTTCTGATACACAAATCTGTTTTCAGTTTTTGGACTTTTTCTCTAATCTTTGATTTTTGCTGAAATATTGGATCATTTGAACATTTATTGAAATGAAAGCATGTGAGAAGTTTAGAGGGAAAAATCACTATTTGGTGGAGCTGTTAACAACTCATAGACATGTGAAATGTGACCCCGACTACACACTGCTTTTTGTAAGACGTCAAAAGACAAAAAGGTTGGAAACCACTGGTTTCATCTTTAACAATGTGTTGTATTTTAAAAGCTTGTTATATTATCCATTGTGTCAAATCTTCATCTGAAAAGTAACTAAAGCTGTCAAATAAATGTAGTGGAGTAGAAAGTACAATATTTCCCTCTGAAATGTAGAAAGTGGCATCACATCGAAATACTCAAGTAAAGTACAAATACCTCAAACAGTACTTGAGTAAATGTACTTAGTTACTTTCCACCACTGCCAATAACTCTTCTTCAGCCACCAGAAAGTGTCTTAGATCATGTTTACATGTAAAACTTTTTTCAAACGTTTTCACGCTGTTCTACATGTAATTTTATGGACAACTGCCGAGGTTGATGATCGATTACTTTAATGTTTCTGCTTTGATGATATTCAATAGATACTGAGCTCAGAGCTGCAAAAACCTGCGTACGAAGTGTGTGTGAGAGATGCAGAGAGAGAGCACTCGACTTCAAAGAACAGACTCATTGAATCTGAATGAAGAAAATTGAAGAAGTTTATTCATGTGAGAATAAAATGTTTTGTCAACAAATCCGTTAATTGTCAGGATATTTAATTTGTTGTCATTCCTAAAACCCTGCTGCTCATTGGTCAATGTAGCGAGTAAATATAATTTAATATTACAGTATCTGTAGCAAATGAAGCTGTATAAACTGACCATGAAAAGGAAACTCTGTGTGTTAAATATTAAGTTAAGTCTGAAGCTCTGGTCATGTGACAGTTTCATGTTAATTCAAACAAACAAGTTAAGACAGAAAATGATGTTTGACCAAGAAACGTGTTTGATGTCACGACCACAACATACAGTCGCTTTCTATACAGCCATAAAAAACATCTTCGGTTGCATTAATAATAACGTCTCTACGTGACAAGAACTGCCAGTAAATATAAACATGGAAGCGCAGCAACAGTCCGCATGTGGACGCATGTGGACGCATGTGGAGCATGTAATCCATCTCAAAGTGCTGGGATTTACCTTGAAAAACTACTGTATGCATCTTACTGGAAGTATAAAAAGATACATTACATCACATTGATTTCCACGGATGAGCAGCGACACACGAGAGACAAACTAGACTTTAATATTTAATCTGTATCTTGAAATTCTTTACCATAAAACTGAAACATTTTTCAACATTTATATGATAATTTGTGTATCTTATATGGTTTGCACAAAGGCAACACAAACAAACATGGAGGACACAGAACGAGGTAAATCCAAACAGGAGAAGGACTCAAAAAATGAGGCAAAATGAGGAGCTCGTGCACAAAAAGAGAGGCTACTTCTGTCACATAGATGTGGTTTAAGTATGAAAAGTCTGACATGAACAAGAAAACCATAATTTTCCATGTGGTCATTTTATATAAACTATTTATTCATTGAATTTACATAAAATGTGCTATATCGTGATATGCATCTTTACAAGATTTTGGTCATATCGCACAACTGTAGCCAGTATAAGTTAAATAAGGAGTTTTTAACTGTAAATCATGCAAAGATATATATATATATATATATATATATATATATAAATATAAAGCTGGAAATGTGCAGAATATGTGTCCTTTAATGCAAAGTGCCGACTGTAAAGTCTGGTGGAGGAATAACGGTGTGAGTTTGATTCTCCTGGTTTGGTCTAAGCACCTTGTTTCATATCAAGAGAAATCTTAATGCTGCAACAATAGTGTTCTTAAATGCCCCTGATAGTCCTCATGAATCCTCCACACTAACCACAAATGTAGCCGCTGTGACAAATTTAGCACCAAGAAAATCAGATTGCCAGAAATTCTTCAGTGCAGCGAGCGTCTCCTTTCCAAAATTAAATTTCATGACCCGACCTGGTTGCAGCTCTAGCTCAGTATTAGTCTGCAGTAAATTAGGAGATGAGGTCTCCTGCTGCGTGGCGTTTATTCCCTCTGAGATCTGGATGATAGCGGTCTAAATCCAGGATTACATGTTTGACAGTCTGCAGAGGGAATACGTCGCCTGCCGGGGGGGAAGCATCTTCGGTTCCTCCGCTCCTCAGTATGAAGACCTTCATACAGGACGTACAGCTCTCATGTAAAGCAGGTGCTTTTCCAGGCAGGCTGCCGGTAATCTGACTGAGTAGCTGCATTAGATTAAGTGTTTATGAGTTAAAAGGGAGACCACAATCACTTTGAAAGTTTGGATCAGGTTGTGTATTGATTGTGTGTCCTGCAGGGTGGAATGTAATGAACTTCAGTGCTGCATAGAGAGCAGATGGAGAGACTTTCTATAGAGCATGGTAAATTATTGTTTTCCATCTAGTTAATCAGACAGTACGGCCTCTACTGCCATAGACCTCTATTGTCCAAAATCTATTAAAAACACGTTAATGAGCCAAACTGCTGCAGTGGTTACTTTACTTTGTTTAGAAACGATTTTCAGTCTCAGGAGAGTTGTTCCTTGTACAGCAGACGCCACTGAGCATGTGCAGGAACGTGGTTCTGTTTACAGCTTTGCTAGCTTGTTATGCTACATATCACAACCTCTTGACTTTTTACTACAGTATAAATTTCTCAGATAACTTCAGTACAAAGTAACTAAAGTAAACCACACTCCTCATAATGAAGGAACATGTCATCCAGTGTAGCGGTGTGACTCACTGACGTGTTTTTAATAAGATATATCAGGCTTTGATACAAACACAATACTTGTTAGTAGATCAGTTCATTGATGGTTTGGATCCAAACATGAGATTTGTTGACAAGAGGAAAAATATAGAAAACCGCTAGCTTGACCCTTAAATTAAATAAATATTCAGTGTCTGTTAAATCTAATAAAGACATCCATGTGACTGTCTGTTGATGTCTTTTCCACAGCACTTAAATACAGTGCAAATCATCCACAACACACTGCAGTTTGGAAGTGAATGAGCCTTAAATCATGCAGGAATAATCCTTTAACCTGCAGTATTCATACTGTAGGATTTGGAAAAACTCGTCTGTGTATTTATCTTCAGTAGACTCGACTACTGTAACGCTGTCTTCACAGGTCTTCCTAGAAAATCGATTAGACAGCTGCTGCTCGAGACCAAGAAAGTGGATCATATCACTCAGATCTTTACACTGGCTTCCTGTCTGTCAAAGAATTGACCTTAAGATATTGCTGTTGGTTTATAAAGCACTGAATGGTTTCTGATCTGCTGCTACATTATGAACCATGCAGACCTCTCAGGTGGTCTGGATCAGGTCTGGATCAGGTCTGCTTTCTGTCCCCAGAGTCCAAACTAAACCTGGAGAAGCATCGTTCAGTTTTTATGCTCCACATATCTGAACAAACTCCCAGAAAACTGCAGGTCTGCTGCAACTCTCAGTTCTTTTAAATCACAGCTGAAGACTTTTCTGTTTGCCGCCTTTTATTAAACCACATTGAGGGTTAATATTTTACACTGCAGTGTTACTTTTATTCTCGTTTTATCTTCTTTTTATTTCCAAATTGAACACTTTTTAATAGTAATATTCTGTTTTAATGCCTTTTATGATCTATGTAAAGCACTTTGAATTACCTTGTTGTTGAAATGTGCAATACAAATAAACTTGCTTTGCCTTGTCAACAAATCTCATATTTGGATCCAAACCAACAATGAACTGATCAACTAACAAGTATTGTGTGTGTATCAAAGCCTGATATATCTGATTCCTCCGTTGTTGCCCAGAAACTATTAAAAACATGTCAGTGAGTCACACCGCTGCACTGGGTGACATGTTCCTTCATTATGAGGAGTTTGGTCACGTTAGTTTGTTTAGAAACGGCTCCAAAGACTAATAACAGTTCTGGGAAACCGATTTTCTCTCTGCTTTCCTCTGAGTGAATAAAGCTTTTCTTGTTCCTCTGGTCCGGTGGAACGTCACAGGACAACCGCAGGCATCCATTTCATTTTAGTTAAAGTGTAGAAAAGTTTAATCCCTAAATCTAAAGAAGGCTGAAATGTAGAAACATGATTGAAATCCAGCAGAGAAGACTGCGACTCTCTGTCTCTTGAGGTACGAAAAGAGTGACAGAGCGCCAAAGTGGAACTAAACCTCCTCGCTACTTTCCCATGAATCACTGCATGACCATACATAGAGAATGACTGTGATTTACTGCAACGCATTCCAGCGGCGTTACAGCTCCTACCGACCGGCTCGCTTCCTTCAGATAGCAGCAATAAAGAAACAATCAGGCCACCAGGAAGAGAAGGGACATCGTTTTTTTTTTTTTTTTTTAAACTTTTCTTTGCAGCCGCTTCACTCTGCTGCTTTCACTTAATCACTTCCCTCCGACAGACACTCAGGCTGTGGCAGGGGTCATGACCTCCAAGTTTAGAGGTCAGAGGGGAGAAGTTCAACAAGAAGCAGCTTTTATCTTGCGACCGCAGTGAGGTAAGGATGTTTCTGCATCGTCCAGCAACACTTTGATCCAGAGACAGACTGATTACTGTAACTGCTACTGGGAATACTGTCAGGAAATGTGATGCTTTTAGGGAACCTGACCTTTTCCTCTGCATTGGGAAAATGCATTTAAAAGTCTGTGTGAAGCTTCTATTCAGCTTCAGCAGTCTGAGTTAGTCATATCAAGTGGATATCTGACACATTTACAGTCTTTTTAGCATCAAATTCCCTCTTTGTGTTTCCTCGGACAGTGTTTCCCTGTTGAGCTGCAGGTGGAAGTATAGTAACAAAAAGAGGAACTTTGGCACTAAAAAGACTGTAACGTTGAAAGATATCTACTTGATTTGACTCATTTGGACGCTGAAGCTTCATATTAGCTTCAGATAAACTTTTAAATATATTTTTGCACAGAAGAAGAAGACTGTGGATTTTGTCCCCCATCACTTCCATTGTAAGTGCATTATGAAAGGAGGAATGATTACAGCAAGATGGTTTCACTTTGTGGCAAGACATCAAGCAGGAGTGGAGATATTTCACTGGACAAGTGATCCGGAGCAGTCAGGTGGGTTACGACAGACAGGAAGCTGTGAGTTCTGTCTCTGTTAATGTGGAAATAGAAACCAGACGGTGTAAAACAGCAGCTCTGACATGAAACACCTGTCTGTTTCTGTTACACTGTGTGTGTGTGTGTGTGTGTGTGTTTTCTCTTTGCATGAATGTGTATGTGTTGCAGGTTTACAAGAAATATGTGAAAATCTTTTAATGTGAAAATGTTCTGGTCTGTTTTTACTTCTTTAACTGACTTTTATAAAATCAAATTTGGGGCTTTTGATTAATATCTTGCACTTTTATTCTTCCGGTTTTTTTTAGGGTTAGGGTTAGGGTGTCAAGGCATCAGGGTTAGGGTTAGTGCGTTAGGGTTAGGGTGTCGGGGTTAGGGTTAGGGCGTCAGGGTTAGGGGTTAGGGTTAGGGTTAGGGTTAGTGTGTTAGGGTTAGGGTTAGGGCGTCGGGGTTAGGGTTAGGGCATCAGGGTTAGTGCGTTAGGGTTAGGGGTTAGGGTTAGGGTTAGGGTTAGTGTGTTAGGGTTAGGGTTAGGGCGTCGGGGTTAGGGGTTAGGGTGTCAGGGCGTTAGGGTTAGGGTTAGGGCATCAGGGTTAGGGTTAGTGCGTTAGGGTTAGGGTTAGGGTGTCAGGGTTAGGGTGTCAGGGCGTTAGGATTAGGGGTTAGGGTGTCAGGGCGTTAGGGTTAGGGTTAGGGCATCAGGGTTAGGGTTAGTGCGTTAGGGTTAGGGTTAGGGTGTCAGGGTTAGGGTTAGGGGTTAGGGTGTCAGGGCGTTAGGGTTAGGGGTTAGGGTGTCAGGGCGTTAGGGTTAGTGCGTTAGGGTTAGGGGTTAGGGTTAGGGTTAGGGTTAGTGTGTTAGGGTTAGGGTTAGGGTGTCAGGGTTAGGGTGTCAGGGCGTTAGGGTTAGGGGTTAGGGTGTCAGGGCGTTAGGGTTAGGGTTAGGGCATCAGGGTTAGGGTTAGTGCGTTAGGGTTAGGGTTAGGGTGTCAGGGTTAGGGTGTCAGGGCGTTAGGGTTAGGGGTTAGGGTGTCAGGGCGTTAGGGTTAGGGTTAGGGCATCAGGGTTAGGGTTAGTGCGTTAGGGTTAGGGTTAGGGCATCAGGGTTAGGGTTAGTGCGTTAGGGTTAGGGTGTCAGGGTTAGGGTTAGGGGTTAGGGTTAGTGCGTTAGGGTTAGGGTTAGGGCGTCGGGGTTAGGGGTTAGGGTTAGGGTTAGGGTTAGGGTGTCGGGGTTAGGGTTAGGGTGTCAGGGCGTTAGGGTTAGGGTTAGGGGTAGTGCGTTAGGGTTAGGGGTTAGGGCATCAGGGTTAGGGTTAGTGCGTTAGGGTTAGGGGTTAGGGCATCAGGGTTAGGGTTAGTGCGTTAGGGTTAGGGGTTAGGGTGTCAGGGCGTTAGGGTTAGGGTTAGGGGTAGTGCGTTAGGGTCAGGGTGTCAGGGTTAGGGCTTTTTTTTAATGTCACATTTAACTATTTTAAATTCTATTTATTCTATTCTATGTGTTTTTATAATGTCTTGTGTTTCATTTATATTTTAATGCCTTTTATGTTTTATGTATAAACTTTGAATTGCCTCATTGTTGAAACGCGCCGTACAAATAAACATGCCTTGTGTGTACATCAGCTGTAATGATGTCTTCTTTCTCTGCGTCAGTGTTTCCTATCAACAAGATTATCATCTCAGCTCATGTTTCTCCTCCTCCATGCTCCGGCTGTCGTCCACCTCGAGTGGCGCTGCTTTAAGAGCCAGCGATGTGCGGCGATCATAGCGTTTCAGGTGACACTCTTCTTTCTATTGAACTGAGCGGTGATCAAACCAGCGAGGTCTGGAAAAGCCCTGCAGCTTAACCGTGTTTGGATCTGATATCAGAGAATAATAACAGGGTTTGTGCTCATGAGTTTACACTTTTCAAAAGATAGTATCACATGCATGTGGCCAAAATCAACTGTCCTATTTCATAAAAACATTGCCTAAAGCGGACAGAGAAGTAGAAGAGGCTTTGAAGATGCAAATGTGTGCAGGTGATATCTATTGAAATCTGCTTTAGTTTAGTTCTAAATCTACTAAACCTTTGTGCAGAATTTACAACAGTTTTCTAAGCTGGTCCCAGAAAATTGAACCACTCTGAAGAAGATGTTCGGTCTGGCATATAAAGCTCAAACTTCTCTGAAGATTCACATGAACATCTCAGTGGATCCAGGCAGAGACGAGGTGTTACAGTACAAGTAACTGTAGCAGGTTGCAGTGGTCAAAGCATACTGCTCCCAAACCTTCCCAACACATTGTGCGGCCGTGCACATAAAAACAACAAAGGAGAGTTTCAAAGAGAGAATGATGGAGCATGTTAAAGTTCACAGTCAGGAGCCCAAATGAACAGTGAAACCTGTTTTTCTTGCTGTAATCATTCCTCCTGTTCATACTGACCATTAGAAGATCCCTTCATAATGACCTTACAATGGAAGTGATGGAGGATAAAATCCACAGTCCTCCTTCTGTGCAAAAAATGTATTTAAAAGTTTATCTGAAGCTAATATGAAGCTTCAGCGTCCAAATGAGTCAAATCAAGTAGATATCTTTCAACGTTACAGTCTTTTTAGTGCCAAAGCTCCTCTTTTTGTTACTATACTTCCACCTGCAGCTCAACAGGGAAACACTGTCCGAGGAAACACAAAGAGGGAATCTGATGCTAAAAAGACTGTAAATGTGTCAGATATCCACTTGATATGACTAACTCAGACTGATGAAGCTGAATAGAAGCTTCACACAGACTTTTAAATGACTGTGTGGACACACTGTGGATTTTGGCCTCCATCACTTCCATTGAAAGCACATTTGAAGGATCACTGTTGTTGTGAACCCGACCTTTAAACCTGTTAAACCTAAAATCTATAAAAGTATAAAAACAGTCAAATGTCTCTAAACTTAGACTGAACTGTTCAAGTGGCTGATTTTTTGAAGAATTTAAAACACTCACTTTTTAATGCCAAGTACAAGTGAAGAAACACTTCACACAGTCACATTAATGCACATTATCATAAGTTATTGTGTCAAATGGGATCATTCAAGTCAACTGACTGAAAATGAAGGCTGCAAGGTTAAAAACTTCCTTTCATCAGAAATTTAAACACATTGTCATTTTGTCAAGTTTGATTTTGCTACTTTAAACAGTGAAGAGGCTGCACAGCTGCTGATATGACACTCCAAAATGTAATAAATACGTCCTTATCTTTATGATATCAAATAAAAACTGTCTCCAAAAATGTTTTAAACCTCACAACATGTAAAAAAAAGGACATTTCAGGCATTTTTTATAATATTATATTAAAACAATTTACTTTTTTTTCTCTTTTTTGTCTCATAAACAATCCATGTAACTGACAAAGCCTTTTTCCTCCACATTACTCTGTTGACCTGTTGACCTGTACATGTTTGAAGATTTTGACCCTGTTTTGTTTAAGAGCATCAGCTATTAACTATCTCCAACTCTTACTCCATCTTTTTAAATTTTTGACCTTCCAATATTTGTCATATTTCTCTTGCATGTCCTAGTTTATATCGTCTCAAATATGTTTAAAAATAGTTAAGTGCAGATGTTTGTCGAGCCTCTGATGAAAATCAAAATCTTATCATTAATATGTTTTGGAAAATCTTGTGTAAAATCTATTTAACCTCTGCAGTCGTCTGTTAATTTTCATGAGCAGAAGGCACCGATCTCACTAATCACACGCTGAGCATCTGCTGCCTCAGTTTCACTCCATCATGTCTTCGCCGTGTGTTTGATCCTCACTGTGCTGCGGGACAAACACGACTCATCCGACACGTACGCTTCAAACGCTGCTGGTTTCGGTTACAGACAACACCGGCGCTGTGACAACAGCTGACACATGAGTTGGGCAGGAAACCTTTTGTATCAGCGACTACAAAGAAAACACCTGCCGAGTCTGTCACAAAGTACCTGCGTTGGACAGGAAATGTTAGGCTGTAGTGTCCGTTACAACCACAAGATGAAATGGTTTAAAAGAGCAAACAACATACTGACATTTAAGATGTCGGATCCCTCTGATGCCCAGTTTCTCAACCTCAACAACACAGGCATCACATCTGAAACTGACCACTTCCTCAATCCGCTCATCACATTACTTCAGCCTGATCGCAGTTACAGGATCGTAATACACACTCTCTAATCTATGTTCATTATCGTTTACTTCTGTACTGACACACTGAGGTAACTCAAACTGCAAGACAGCCAACCCCAAATCTCTGACATGCCAGAAACTCAACCCATCGTCCTGAGAGCCAGAAGGTTAATTATTCAGGTAATTAATTACACCTTGTGACCTCAAACTGCACGTAAAACGACAACCGATCTGGCAGAAATTCATCCCGATTCTAAAATCAGTTGAGAGCAACCGACTCGGGGTTAAAATTGGACTGAATCCATACACAGTCTGTCCGGCTTAAAGGCGATTTTCTATATTTATCTCATTGTCAACAAATCTCATGTTTGGATCCAAACCAACAATGAACTGATCTCCTAACAAGTATTGTGTGTTTATCAAAGCCTGATATATCTGATTCCTCCATTGTTGTCAGTGAGCCACATCGCTGCACTGGGCGACATGATCCTTCATTAGTTTGATCTCGTTAATTTGTTTAGAAACGGCTCCAAAGACTAATAACGACGTCACGTTTTCAGTCACTGGAAAGTATTTCTGTGGCAGGAAGAGGCCACCGAACAGGTCTGAGGATGCGGTTCTCTTGGTAAACAATCACCATTTTTTCACACTCGTCATATTTGTACATTTCTGAGAGAAGTTTAGTACAAAGTCAAGACTTTGTGATACCTAGCACAACAAGCTAGCAGAGCGGCAACAACAGACCTGCATCTTCGCACATGTGTGGTGGACTCTTTGAATAGTTTTTGACGAATAATGGAGGTCCACAGCACAGAGGAATAAGATATATCAGACTTTTGGATAAACACCAAGCGGCAAAAACAACGGACTTGAAATTGAAGTCAATGTGGAAGAACCTTAAATTGCGATAAAACTGACGCTCGCTAGAAGCTCCAACTGACTCCCATTCAAACAGTGTCTCATGAAATACTAAGTCAATCATTGTTTTCAATGAGTCATTATGGTTTAAAATTCAGGTCCTCTAATAAGTGTGCTGGTGGTCATTTCGGAAATTATTGCTCCGTTTTCAAGATTTGAAGACTTATAGTAGCTTTGATGTCATGTGGGTGTTGATTGACAGTTGGCTCACCTGCAGGACTCACACTGAGTCGGACTATTGTCACAATAGTTTGGTGAGTTTAATGGTACTTAACAACAATACCTGCCTTGTTAGTTAGTTAACGTTAGCCCAAGTGTGCACCGCTCAGTGTTTCCAGAGCGTGAAAGGAAACACTCCTTACATGTAACCAGGACCTGGTTACAAATGGAAAAGATGTCGCCGACTATAAGCTGCATCTCTGCGCTTCAAACTGGCTCCAACGCAAACCAACAGGTGACGTCACACCTCACTACGTCCATCTTTAATTACAGTGTATGATACACACACAATCCTCGTTAGTAGATCAGTTCATTGTTGGTTTGGCTCCAAACATGATATTTGTTCACCACATTTATCCTTTAAATAAAACCTCACAGAGATGTTAGCGGCTGTAGACTCTTAGTCTTGTTTTACTGTTGAATGATGACGGTGAACTTGTACTAATGATCTACTTTTAATTACAAAATAAGTACATTGTTGATGGGGGGTGTGACAATGAGTGATCAGGAAGTAGCCTCTAATGTCATTTTAATTAAAGCTATTAGTCGATTAATTGATTAGTTGCCAACTATTAAAGTAACTGACAACTATTTTGATAATTGTTTAATTGTTTTGACTCATTTTCTAAGAAAAAAAAAAGTAAAAATTCTCTGATTCCGGCTTCTTAAATGTGAATATTTTCTGGTTTCTTTAGTCGTCTGTGACAGTAAACTGAATGTCTTTGAGCTGTGGACAAAACAAGACATTTGAGGAATCAGCAAGACCAAACAACTAATCGGTTAATTGAGAAAATAATTGTCAATTTAATAGATAATGAAAATAATCTTTAGTTGCAGCTCTAATATTAAAATTCAGCTTTTTTGACAAATCCTATGGTTCAAGGTCAGGTATCGCCCCTCTGCTACAGGCATCAACACAAAGCATCATTACTCTGCTGTTTGTTGACATTTAAAGAACAATTTCCTGCTCTGACTCGGATTTATTTCTGCGGAAATGAGGATAAAAAGTTTCATTGAAGGAGCGAAATCATGAGCAGCAGAGAAAGGCTGATGTAAACTGAGAGAAGGAAGTGAAGATGGGAGGAGGGTGATCGAGGAGAAGAAGGGTGGTGGTGGTGGTGGTGGGGAGGGAGGAGGATGTAATTCATGTCTTAAGGACAGAAAAGGGGGTGGGGGGTACATGCTTATGTTCTACTGGAAAAGAGTGAATGAGTAGAATAGATTCTATGGAGAACTCTTGCTCAGCGTCTGTACGGAGAGAAAAAGACCACAACTGTGTCAGTGTGTTTATTCAGCGGAGAGTGGCCGGCTCTGCGCTCCGGTCTGTGGGAGCCCCGCAGCCTCCAGCCGGACGCTGAATAAGAGGATTAGCCGAGCCCTGGGAGAGCCGGGACGTCCACAGGCTGCGGGGGTGAGAACGGGTGCCCATGCCAGAATGTGTGACAACCCCCCCCCCCCCCCCCCCCCCCCCCCCCCCCGCCCCCCCACACACATCCACCCCGCATGCCAGCAGGATGAGGGTCTGAGGAGGGTGGGGGGGCGGTTTGAGTAATACCCACCACTAAGACTGGAAGGGTACGGCAGGTTAATCTGTGGACAGTCTGGGCTTTTATATCTTTTTAAAGACCCAAAATGGTGGCGTCATGCCAGCGCGGTTTATGTTTTAGCTCCTTTACTACAAATCAAACCAGATTTTATTTTTCAAAAAGGTATAGTAAGTTTTTCAGTTGATTTCCTTCACTTTCCAGGTTGGTTTAATATACAATTTCTATGAAAATCAGCTCGCAGGGTCTTAAATGATAATCCACAACAGTTTACTCACCTTTTTAGTCTAAAACCTGGAAAATGTGCAGCAGGAATCAAAGTTTTACTCGTCTGATGACTGAATCAGCATTTTATTTCACTTCATTGTGTCGAGGTTGAGACGTGTGGGGTGTTCTGTTTTATTTTGGCGAGATCACTAAAGTAGTTAGAATACATAATTTGGGACCGCTAATCCATCTAGTACATGTAGATGTAAATTCTTTAGGATGAGTGAAGACTTTTACCAGCTGGTGGCAGGTAGAGGAAGAGTCAGAGGAGATATTTCAGTCTGACTGACCGACGATGCCATCGCTAGAGACATGCTGCTAGATCTGCTAAAGATTTATGCCAAATTATACGCTATATTTGCTCTTGCAAAATTTGTGCCAAATACTGAAGCTTTCTTAGAATGAAGGAGGACGTAAAAACATTGAATTATGGCAAGACTGTCAGCAGACGCCTCATAAAACACCAAGAAAAAACTAATTATGTCCAAATCCAACACGACTTGGGTGACGGGAGGTGGAATTTGTATTCTGTGTTCTGCCTAGCAGACTAAACTCAGGGCATAAATATATCCTGGAAACTTATTAGGCTTATGAATTTGACATTGACTCTGAACAGCTGGAGTGTTTTACACTTCAGAGGTCTGACCGCCGGCCTGATCTGTCAGCAGATAGAGAGAGAAAAACCACAGAGCAGAACACCTCCGCTGTCATAACATGTCCACCGGGAGCTACTGTAGGAAAACCACTACATGACTTTATACCACAGTAAAATCAACTAATTATTCAATTACAAATAACAGAAAACAAAAAAAAGCTGTTTTCTGTCACAAACCTTCTATCATCCATCTTTTATCATCCTTGTTTCTGTTGTTTTGTGTAAAACCATTCAGTAAAAGTGAAAAGTCTGTTCAGGCACATTTCTTTTGAAATGGAGGTTATTGTGACCAAGCAGCAACTACACAGATACTTTACTTTCGTAAAAGTACAAATACAGCAAAGCAAAAGTACTTCATTACAAGTAAAAGTTCTGCATGTAAAATCCAACTAAAGTAAAAGTACATAAGTATTATGAGCTTGATGTAGTTAAAGTATTGCAGTAAAAGTACATAAGTATTATGAGCTTGATGTAGTTAAAGTATTGCAGTAAAAGTACTGTTAACAACTCATAGACATGTGAAATGTGACCCCGACTACACACTGCTTTTTGTAAGATGTCAAAAGACAAAAAGGTTGGAAACCACTGGTTTCATCTTTAACAATGTGTTGTATTTTAAAAGCTTGTTATATTATCCATTGTGTCAAATCTTCATCTGAAAAGTAACTAAAGCTGTCAAATAAATGTAGTGGAGTAGAAAGTACAATATTTCCCTCTGAAATGTAGAAAGTAGCATCACATGGAAATACTCAAGTAAAGTATCAATCAATCTCTAAATTCAGGTTCTCTAATAAGTGTGCTGGTGGTCATTTTGGAAATTATTGCTCCATTAATAAGATTTGAAGAGCTTTGATGTCGGCCATGAGGGTGCTGATTGACAGCTGTTGTTTTGCTATGATGATACGTTGCTTGATTGTAAATATGTTCAGCTCCACCACAACCACAGTAACGGCAGCAGAACTCTTCAAACTGTCTTTGGTCTGTAGTGGTGGTGAAACAGAGTTTGACCTTTGTGAAGTTCAGACAGCAGATGGAGTGATTCATCAAAGTACTTCTGTTAGATACACAGAAGATCCTCCATAAAAACTCCAGAAATCCACCAGAAGACCACCAACAAGGTAATCAAAACGCTTCGCCACAGCGCTGCAGGCATTTAGACAAATGAAAAGTCCAGCGTTACCACTTAAAAATCTTCCAAAGTGCTGCTTGGAGCTGTAACACACGGGGAGATCCAGCTGTGGAAAACTAAATTCATCAGCCGAACAGAGAGACCTCCGGGTTGAGGTTTTTCCCTCATCGATCGGCTGCTCTCATCTCTCTCTTTTTAACTATAAATGGCAAAGAACAAAAGCTGTGGATTATCTACAGGCTGAGTCCATCAGCCCTAAAAGGAGGCTGAAACATGAAAGACGCAGAGCTGCCGGGAGGATGATTTCACATGAAGATTGCACGCCAGGAATGAAGGCAGGAGAACAGATTCCAGCAGCTCCACTCAGATGAAAATATGTAAAAGAAAAAAAATATTTGGCAGACAATTAAAAACTTTTAAAAAAAAAAAACGCCCGTGCACGGATCCTCAAATGAAGCGTCTTATTTAACTTGACTCGAGTCTTTCAACAGGTTGATGCATGACAAACAAGTTATCTAAAGCCCCCATTCGAATGGGATTTATGTCTCATGGGGAGGTTTAATCCAGTCTGGAGTAATTCTTCACCCTCCACTCTGGTAATAATTACATCTGCAACGACTTAGTGTTTTTACAGTGAACTCGCTGCTCCTCCTGTAATTTAAATCCCATCCAGAACGACATCCTTGTATTTTAAAGTGGATCTCTTGAGTTTTTTTTTTCCTTCTAATACAAATGTGCTTTTGATAAACTGACTGATTGAAACATTCAGGTCTAATTAGCAACCAAAATGATGATGATGATAGAAAAAATAAGACCATCAGGAGAGCAAGACCCCTTAAAATCTCATTAGATGGAGCTGCTGTAATGTCAGCTACATGATCGAGTCCAGGTTTTAGCCCATATTTGTTCACATTTTGGAAAATTGGCGCCATCAAATATGCCAAATTAGCTATAGCAGTTGCAGTGTAGCCATAGATGCACAGACAACTATCACTGGATTACTTGTGATGATACTCAGACAAGTTCTGAAGGGTGTTTTTGTCTATTTATGGAGGTTTATTGGCGACGGACATCAGAGTTAGGAAGTCTAGGGCTGCAACTAACTATTATTTTCATTATCAGTTACTCTGTCTGTTATTTTCTCGATTCATCAATTAGTTGTTTGGTCTATAAAATGTCAGAAAATGGTGAAACATGTCGATCACTGTCTTCTTCTGTCCTGACCAACAGTCCACAACCCAAAGATATTTAGTTTACTATATAGAAAACTACATAAGACTCCAAAGACTAATAACAGAATAAGATTTTCAGTCTCAGGAGAGTTGTTCCTTGTACAGCAGACGCCACTGAGCATGTGCAGGAACGTGATTCTGTTTACAGATTTGCTAGCTTGTTACGCTACATATCACAACCTCTTGACTTTTTACTACAGTATAAATTTCTCAGATAACTTCAGTACAAAGTAACTAAAGTAAACCAAACTCTTCATAATGAAGGAACATGTGACCCAGTGCAGCGGTGTGACTTACTGACGTGTTTTAATAGTTTCTAGACAACAACAGAGGAATAAGATATATCAGACTTTGATACACACACAATACTTGTTAGTAGATCAGTTCATTTTTGGTTTGGATCCAAACATGAGATTTACTGACAAGAAGAATGATATAGAAAATTAACAGAATGATCCTTTAACCCTCCTGTTGTCTTCTGTCGACCATGCATCTTTTGTCCTCCCGGGTCAATTTTGACAAAAGTCCACAGATGCTATAAATTTTAATAAAACACCCAAAATTCAATGAAAGTACTGATCATTACTATTACTTGCAAAATATGTGGTGTGGAACCATCCATGTGATTTTCAGGCAGTTAGATGACAGAAATCCATATTTCTGATATAAAAACATTTGAAAATGGGTCAAATTTGACCCGAGGACAACAGGAGGGTTAAAGAATGTTTCAAGAAGTTGGGCTCTACTTGAAAGAAAAACTGTTCAATAATAGAAATGATAGTTTGGAGTTTTGTAGAATTTCCTTTAATATGAATCTTTTCAAATATTTTACTTTTATAAAAAGCAAGAAACTTTAACTATTACATCATATAACGTGAACACTTCATAGGTTTGTCTCTGTTAATCTAGGTTGGGGTTTGGCCCCCACCTGTCTGTCAACACACTCACTTTGCTCACTATGTGTGTGTGTGTGTGTGTGTGTGTGTGTGTGTGTGTGTGTGTGTGTGTGTGTGTGTGTGTGTATGTGTGGTCATGGTTTTAACCTTTAACTGCAGTGTATCATCTCTGCTCTGCATCTTCTAACACCAGCTTCACTACACTGAACTGTGATAAGACTGAAGAGCCCTCCAACAGCTTTGTGTGTGTGTGTGTGTGTGTGTGTGTGTGTGTGTGTGTGTGTGTGTGTGAGTGTGTGTGTGTGTGCATGCACTCATGTGTGACTTGTATCTGTGGTCAGAAACAAATGATCTGTCCCAGGGGGGAGAGCCAATGAATAATGGATCTGACCGTCTACAGTTTCCATCACCAGCCTCTCTGGGCTGCAGCCAAACACTCAGTTAGCCGCCATGTTTGTGTATAATCTGTTTTTTTTCATGTTTTGTTTTGTTTTTATTCTACTTTTGTAAGGTGTCATCTGGACAATAAGAAGGAAGCATTTTCTTGACTCACACATTTGTCTTGTTGATCAGAGAAATACCGTATTGACCCAATTATATAAGATATTTTCTCTGAAAATCATGTTTGAAAAAGGTGGAGGACTTTAAGATGTTCAGATCAGATATTCAGCTCTTACAGAGAGTGTTGCATTATGGGTTGTTTCTAATCTCTGCAAGTCTGTTCGTAGTCAGTCTTTAAAGAAAAAGAAGAAGAAAAGGTGTGTTTTATTAGCTCACTTTAACCTGCAGATGTTTCTTCAAGGATAATTCTGGTGATTTTCTATGTTTTTCTTATTGTTAATTATTGTCCAAAACTAGTAAAAACACATCAATGAGCCACATCGCTGCACTGGGAGATGTGTCCCTTCATCCCTGAATTTTGTGAAGTGCACATTAAAGTCAACACAGTGTGAGGACAAACAGCAGAAAGTGAAAGTCTGTTCATTAATTCATCTGCACTGTTTGTATTTGTGTTGACGAGTCTGATATATAAAGACAGCTGCTAGCTAACGAACAACTCTCTACTGACTCTGCAGTGACTCGCCCTCCTACCTGCTGACTGGCGCGAACTGGCGCGAGACAACTTGACTCTATTGTGCTACTCTTATATTAACTGTACTTGTGGAGATGTATAAAATTAATTACTGTATGAATCTCTTAGAAATGCAACCACGTTGGCGCTTGTTTGAACTCAGTCCTCGCTCTCCCAGCCTGGAGCTGAAGGTCTGATTCAGGCTGCATGAATCACTCACCTACAAGCTCAACACCACAGTCAGTAACCCTCCATCAATTTTACTTTGTCCTTTTTTAGTAGTTTATTCCTACTCGATTCTGATTGATCAATTATGAAATTCAACAGTCTGATATATGGACTATCACCTTTATTCAAATCACAAACATTCTCCAAGAGAAATACTTCATTTATTTGTACTAGTCGGGGCCTGTGAGAGGTTCCGACTCTCTCTATTCATAAAAACTCGAGTCAGTATAAAGAGTCGGACCTGCCATCCCTACAGCTAACTATGAGTCACAGTTTACAGGACTGTCGTGACTCCAGATGGCTAATAAAGCCAGTTATCACCTACATTACTTTATGACTTAACCCTCCTGTGGTCCTCGGGTCAAATTCGACCCGTTTTCAAATGTTTTTATATCAGAAATATGGATTTCTTTCATCTAATTGCCTGAAAATCACATGGATGGTTCCATACCACACACTTTGCAAGTAAAACTAATGATCACTACTTTCATTGAATTTTGGGTGTTTTATTAAAAATTTATAGCATCTGTGGACTTTCGTCCTCTCGGGTCAAAATTGACCTGGGAGGACAAAAGATGCATGGTTGACAGGAAGACAGCAGGAGGGTTAAAATAAGCTTTTTGTTGTAATAACATTTTACACATCATGCAGCTTTAACTGAACACATAAACACACATAACATTTAGTGCACATGTACACATCTTCACTGAGTAAAGATTGATCTCTGGACTTTAATAATCGATACTGGATCATTCAAATAAGAATCGCGATTAATCGGAAAATACATTTTTTTTATCCAGCACTAGTGCTGCTAGAAGAAAAGTCAGATGGATTGATCCTCCAGAGAAAAATGAATGTCTGTATTAGATTTTACAGCAAATAATTGTCCAGATATTTCAGTTTCGACCAACCAACCGACGTACTGTTTCAGTGAAAAGACCTTTATCAGGTGAGATTACAGAGTACAGTGTTGTTACTGTTTGGTCTGTAGAAATGTATTAAAAAAAAAAAAAAAACAGCTTTTGAAACCCAGTAAAACAGCTTTTTGGAAACAGACAAATGTTCAGGTCCTGACTCCATAAAAACACTAAATGACTGCAGATGTCCACTCAGCTTTCACTCCTTTTGTTGTGTTTACACCATTTCTCAGCGCTGACGCAGGCGGTCCCATCAACACCTATTCAACCTCTAAATGTCTGCTGGGTACCTGCCCGCTGTTCGCTCCGTGCCAACCTCTTGCTTGCTTGCTTGCTGCTGCATCAATCTCAAACCAAACCCCGCAGCCCGAACCTTCAGACTGCCTCCTCCTCTGTTCCTGTGCCCGGCCGTCACCTTCGCAGCCAGCAGCTCCAAACACTCAGAGAGAGGGCCCGGGATGTTTAAACAAAGAGCTCCCACTCACAGCGACTTGTTTACAGGAAGAGGAAGATTTAAAGGAGGGGGGGGGGGGGGGGGATTGAGAAAGGGACGGCTCCAACACAACCATCTCAGAGATGTTTTATTTATTTAAAACCCTTTGCTGTGAGCTATTTCAGCCTCAGCTTTGTGTCTGAGCTGCTGCAGAGCAGAACATAAATAATGATTTATTACGTCTTGGCACAGCAGCAAATTATTAAAGACAAGAACATTTGGAAGTGCTAAACGTACAGTACTATATATATATATATATATATATATATATATATATGTAACGTGGCTCCTGAGTCCTGTTGACATCCATCACAGATCAAAGCGGCGGTGCGCGTATGTTGAGGGGAAACCGGTGAGTAGAGCTCTTATGAATCACACGTGTCGCTCTGGTGGCAGGAAGAACTTTTCCTAAATAAGCGAAGCATCTACAGTAGGTAATGAGTAAACAGGTAGCATCATGTTTACAGAAACTTTACCGCCAATCAAACTGTTATGAGTTTGATTCCAACCGTAGTCACGGTGACCCTAAACAACCCGATAATGTGAGGAAACTTCAGCACGAATAGGTTCAATCTGACCAAACACATGCAAGTCTAAAGTAGAAGATAAATAAGGAGTTTTACACTGTAAATCATGCAAAGCTATTCCAGTAGAGCCCCAGAATAGAAATATATACATGAGAATGTGCAGAATTTGTGTCTTCTTGTGTCAAGAGTTTGCAGCATCTGTCCATCTGTATGGTCGATATGTTTCAAACAAAGACTGTGTTGACAAAATACGGCTATTACATGCATTTTAAACCTGTGATTAGCCGTCACTGCACAGCCCACATAATATCACATACTGGGATGAAAGAGGTGCCATCTGGGAAAAAAGGCTCCTTGACGCTGTGCAATTTTTGGGCTTTTCTGAGACAAAAGTTGAGAATCGTGAGAGAAAAACGTGGTGAAATCTTTGGTCGTCGATCCAAAACAGCGTCACGGATCTCACCGTGAAACTCGTCCACCAATAACAGATTCAGAGATTTGATGACCAGAGACGCAACAACCCAGAAATACAAACCAACCAGTTAGAATACGACATGAAATGACACAGAATACACCGGCCATTTTTTAAATAAGGTCTAGGTGAAAAACGTCCACACACACACACAAACCAAAAAACAAACGTTTTATGTGACTTTGCTGCAACATCAGAGCTGCAGATGGAGACGAGCTGATGATGTCATAACGCTACGATTCACCGCACATCCATCCCACAATCTGACGGCCTCGAACCGATATCGTTCAGTCTGACACAGATTGTGACAAAGTGTTTATTGGACCCATCGAGTGTCGAACATGAGCTCTAACAACATGCAACAACATCTGTGTGTAGAGCTGCAATGATTTTTTTTTTTTTTTTAGCAAAAATGCCAAATATTCAGTCGTTGCAGCTTCTCAAATGTAAAAACTTGAAGCTTTTTCTGTGCATCTTTGGATTTTAGACTGTTGATCTGACATAACAAGATGTTTGAAGGTGTCGCTTTGAACTTTGAGAAATTATAACAACAATAATAATAATAAACTTTATTTATATAGCACTTTTCTTGACAATGTTACACAGTGCTTTACAAAGGAAAATAAAGCTAAACAAGGCAGATAATAATAAGGCAAAGAGGAGCACAGAGGTAACAATAGAAGATGCACAATAATAGTAATAATAAAACAATTAAATGCAAAAACAATGAAAAGAATAAGATCAATGAATAGGTGTAAAAACATAACAAGCTTGTTTCTCTATTTTATGACATTTTAAGGACAGAACGATTAATCGATTAGTGAAGAAAATACTCTGCAGATTAATAAATAATGAAAGTAATCGTTAGTTGCAGGCGTATCTGTGTGTCTGAGTTCAGCCTAAACATGAAAATCAGCATTTTATCAGCCAAAAAAAAAAAAACACTCTCTGAACACTAAAACATGTGGATGACAACAGATTTTCTATCATAACGAGGATCCGGTGCGTGAAACAGAAAAACGCTGAGAAACACGTGGCAGTAAAAGTTCACGGTCAACTACGATAACTATCTTCTGTTTCAGAAGAGTCATTCATAAACCTGACACTTCTTCTTCTTCTATGTTTTTCTTATTGTCAACAAGTCCAAAGTCCACCGATCCAACAGGTCCTTCTACTGCTGCTACAGACCTTTAGTCTTGTGTGTTTCTATACTGAATATCTGCTCATCAGTGAGGAAAGCAGAGAGTTTCCTTCTTCTTCTTCTTCTTCACCCACATTTCCTCATGTATAAAGCGTCTGTTCCAAGCGGAGCTGTTTTGGTTCCAGCAGACGTGTTTCTAATCTAATCGTACACACGGTGACGAAACAGTTTGTCAGAGGCTCCTAGAAAAGCTTCTCTAACAGAAAAACGACTTAATTAAACACTGGAGCTGAATGGACGAAGGAGACTGCCAAAGCTGTATCCCACAGGAAAGACAATGAGGGAGGAAGTGTGTGTGTGTGTGTGTGTGTGTGAGAAGCCATCCTACCTATCTTATAAACTTTTTACAACTCTATTTACTCTTCAGCTCAGGCTAAAGATGAGAATTATGTTGTCAGTGATGTCTGTCTCAACATGTAGTCCAGTTAAAAGATTATTTACTGAATGAATTTGGGGACTAAAGCTGCATTCAAGTCATGTACGATTTACGAGCTGCCAAATGGGGAACACAGTCAGTAAACACCAGACAAATCCACAGATGCTGACAGTTATTTTCAACTTAGGAGCAAAGTTTATGGATGATTTTAACTTCACAGATGAAAAGTAAAACGGTGGAAAACAAACAAAAAGTTTCGTTGCAGGTCTGCATAACTACTGATTATTTCACAGGTTTCTAATTCAATGTTTTGTGACGTTTGCTTCCATCAAGTTTGAATGTTTTTTCGTTACTTCTTGACGTATAAGTTGTTTCATTTCTTGTAACTTTATGCATAAAAAAATCTACAAAATTGTGAAATTAAAAAACATGAAAACTTGTAGAAACACCGTCTGGTTGTTTCTCTTTCTCTGACAAAGTGAAGGCAGCATCAGTCGCTGGAACCTGATTGGCTGACAGCAGCATATGTAGATGTATCAAGTCAAGGCAACTGGACTCTAGATTCTTGACAATGTTTCAGTTTTTATTCAAATTCATTTGGATGTTTATTAAATTTGGTAACAATGTCGACAAATTGCACATAAAGTCGGAAAAGGAACCAAAGAGTCCTTCACACTGCTGATCACTTTTATTAATGATGTCTTCACCTTCAGACTTTTACCAGGATCTTCTTTTTCTTGCTTCTTATAAAAGCAAAATATAAATAAATTTGAAAAGATGAAAGAAAATGCTACAAAACCCCAAACTATCGTTTCTAACGTTGAACGATATTTCTTCCCAGTGGAGCTTAACTTCTTTAAAACAATCTTTAAAAGGATAAAGCTGGTGATTTTCTATATTTTTCCTTCTTGTCAGTAAATCTCATGTTTGGATCCAAACCAACAATAAACTGATCTACTAATAAGTATTGTGTGTGTATCAAAGCCTGATATATCTTATTAAAAACACGTCAGTGAGTCACACCGCTGCACTGGGTGACATGTTCCTTCATCATGAAGACTGCGGTTACTTTAGTTACTTTGTACTGAAGTTATCTGAGAAATTTATACTGTAGTAAAAAGTCAAGAGGTTGTGATATGTAGCATAACAAGCTAGCAAAGCTGTAAACGGAACCACGTTCCTGCACATGCTCAGTGGCGTCTGCTGTACAAGGAACAACTCTCCTGAGACTGAAAGTCTTATTCTGTTATTAGTCTTTGGAGCCGTTTCTAAACAAACTAAACAAACCACTGCAGCAGTTTGGCTCATTAACGTGTTTTTAATAGATTTCAGACACAATGGAGGTCTGTGGCAATGTGCATATTGTACTATTAACAGAAAGTCTCAAAGGAAGGAAATAAATCTCATATCTGATGCAAGAATAAAAAATATTTGTGATTTTTAGTCAACGGGTTAAAAATGAAAAAACCACCAGTTAAAGGGTTAATTCAAAGTGTCTCCTGAAGAGCAGAGACTGAAACCTCTGTTCAGACAACCCTTCACCTGTCCTCTCCGTCTCCCAGCAGGACGCCACCACTGCCGCCGCCGCCGCCGCCGCCAAGCAGCTCCAGATGATGTCAGCGCTGCATCATCTGCAGGTCGCAGCAGGAGTCGCAGGTCTGCAGCCGAGCACTAATTGCTTTTTTTTTCACCTGCGTGAGTCCACCGCGCTGCTTCAGTGTAACCGGGCGAACATCAGCACGATCACCGACTCATTAACAGGCGGACATTTTGTTACGGTGCCTTGGGGATGCATGACTATTTTGAGAGATGACCTAATTGAATTAACAGCGGGGGAGGAGGGGCGGGGTTGGGGGGGCGGACTGAGGAAATTATGGATTTTACACTTTGTCCTTCTTTAACCTTGACACACTTCTGCTGGATTTTCCCTCGTTAGAAATGTGAACTAATGACAGCAGACACGTCCTCTTCATCCTTATCTGACTCTAAATCACATTTTATCTACTTTTATTCATGTTTTCTCTCCTCATGAGATCATTGTCACAAATCTCAAAAAACAAGCTTGTTTACATTTGATTTCAGTTTGAATTTATTCATATTTTGGGATCCTAACGAGGAGAAAAACACATATTTTATGATTTGTGTCGAGGTGAACTGTACTTTGTCCCTAAAAATATCTTCTCTAACTCAGCTCCTGGCGCTCCAGATGCAGCAGTTTGGTGCCGACCTCCTGCTGTTCAACCCCCCCCACCAGCCCCCCCCCGCCCACCACCACCACCAGCTGCCTCCAACATCCCCAACATCCCACCCACGGCTACAGCACCACATACAGCAGCCGGTAACAAGAAGAGAGATGTGGGGAAACATCCGTCTGCTGTACGTACAGATGGAAATACAGCAGCCATGTGTGTGTTGAAGAGGGATAATTATAAAAACATCACAGAAAAGAAGAACAAAACACACCAGACAACTGTGAATCTCATTAAACAGTCTCATCTAGTGCGATTAGTTAATTGCTACATGCTAATACCTCTCTAGCTCTCGCTGCAACGATTAATTGATCAACAGAAAATAAGTTGGCAACAATTATGATTATCAAATAAAGAGGTTAAAGCTATTTATTTAAACAAAAATGGTAAAAATCCATCGGCTCCAGCCTCCCAAATGTGAACATTTTGATAATAAAACAATTATCTTTGGATTTTGGAGTGTTAATAAATCAAATTAAGACATCTGAACCACAGTTTATCACAGCTCTGGAAGCTTGTGATGAACATGTTTTACTATTTACTGACATATTTTAGACCGAATGAATAATTGATAATAGAAATAAATGGAAATTAGCTGCAGATCACTGGATACTGGGCTGATTAAAGCCAAAGGTGTTGGATGCACAACAGAAAGTTCAGGCAGGACATTTGATCAATTCATGCATTTGTCAAGAGCAACAAATACTGGAGCCCAAATCAGATCTGAAATATGAGAGCAGACAACGTAAACAAGAAAGATTACAGGACAGACGTTTACAGACATGTGCGACACGCCGACGTCATCTCCTCAGGAAAAGTTAAAAAAAAAACATTGCCAGGGCGGGATGAGCCCTGAGCTTTGTCTTACAGGCAGCATTTTTACATACGTTCATGTTTAACATCAGAACAGGAAATAAAGGACAGTAGATCACAAAAAGCAGAATATGCTTTGTGACCTGTAAGCAACCATAACAAACAGATTTCAGTGAAATGTTCCTGCTCCACAGAGGACGAAGCCTTTAGATTTCAATGACTAACTTATCTGAAGAGGATGACAACACTAACACGTCTGCATACAACAGAAACACATCTGAGGGTCAAGCTGCACATCTGGAAGTTATCAGAACCGGTTTCATCCCAAAATCAGTTTCAGCTGCCGTCAGTGACAATGTGACTCCAATTAGATGTAACTGCTGTAATTCAGACTAACAGCTTAACCTTTCACAGCTTTCACTCATTTCTTCCTGCTGCTGTTTTATTTGTTTTCCACCAAATCCTTCCTTTCTTTGTATCACAGCTCAGGTGTGTCAACACAACCTGAAGCAGACATGAAGAGAACCGGTCAGACGAGGAGGAGGAGGAGGACAGATTTATCTCGGCCTCTGGGGCTGAATGAGTTTTTAACCGCAGGTCAAACTGACAGTCGACCTCTGAACGAACACACCTGATATACGATGAATCTCAGACTTTGGGTCAAAATGAAGCTTTCAGAAGCTGCTCTGAAGTTTTTTTTTGTTGTTGTGTGTTTATAATTAAGAACATAAGATGTCCAGACTGGAAACTGTAATGTTGAGAAAGAACACAGAGGTGCACAACTCTTTCTTTACATGTATTCCATCATTTGACTTTACAAGGGAAACATAAGTCACCATATATTCCTTTTATTAGCGAGCAGATTAAAGAAAAGTCTTTAACTGTATTGCAATGATACAAAGAACATGTCAGTGAGTCAAACTGCTGCACTGGATGACACGTTCCTTCGTCCCTAAAGAGTTTGGTTACTTTAGTTTGTTTACAGCTTCAAAGAAGGTTTGATTCTTTGGAAAGTATTTCCATGACAGGAAGACGCCACCGCACATATGTGAGGATGCAGGTCTGTTTAGTCTGCTCTTCTAGCTTTGTTGTGCCACGAATCACAAACTCTTGACTTTGTACTAAACTTCCTGGAGAAATTTTCTGTTTTTACTCTTTAACTCTGCAACATGAGATTTGTTGACAATAAGAAAAATATAGAAAAATCACCAACTATATGCTCTGAGATACTGCAGAGAGTCTCACTGCTACTTTAAGGAGAAATTACAATTTATTTTATGATGGTGTGACTGGAAACCAGCCACTGGCCAAATAAAAAATCGCCCTCTGACAAAATGAATTAAAAATAAAATAAACTTTTCCCCTTTTATAGATTACATAAAAAACTTCATAAATCTACTGTAGACAATAATATAAATACAAAGATCATAACAGTACTGCCTGCAGGTGAAGACAGGCATGCTTTTTAAACAGCAGACGGTGCTGAAATGAAGCAGACCAACATTTATCGTGTGTGGAAAACTGATTACATCTCGAGTCTCACACTGAAACATTCGTTTTCATTTTTTTTTTTTGCCAAATGAGTATTAACATAAGCTGCTGTAACTCAAACAGCAGACTGACTAAGAGACCAGATGGTGAAGATATTGGAACATCCAACAGCTAAAGAGACATATTTTTCACCGGAGTAGGTGGAGACCAAACCGGAGATAAAAGGAGAGTAAATATCGGACGTACAAACACCGATCTAATAGGATAAGAATATTGCTCCGTGTCTTCTAGATGTGTAAACAGGACTCGATTATGACATACTGTGTCTCGGTGTTTTTTCAGCTTGTTGTGGAGTTTTTATGCCACCAAGCAGCCAGAAAAAATCAATGAATGCAGCTTTAAATCACTTGTTAGTTCAGTCTTTCACACTGTTATAAAAATCTAAAAGATATCTGAGTCTCTTCTCAGCATCTTTTTTTTTTTCTTTAGAGTCTCTGGAGTCCTGACACGTCGCTGTACGTCTCAACCCCCCGCTACTGTTAGCTTGTAATGTTGGTGATCGAGCAATTTAAGCTCATTCTCCTGCTGCACTCAATGGAAGCTGATCTGGATAAGAGGATCAGACTAATGCCTGAAATGTAAATGTAAATGTTCTGTAAATACTTGAAAAGCCTTGTTGAAGCCCATCGAATCCCTTTGTGCCTGCTAACATCTGCCTAAAGCGTCTTTACATTCACCTGCTTAGATCCCCTCCACCAGCCGCTGAATGGGGAAGAAAAAAGCAGCGAATCTGCCTTTTTTTACTGAGAAGGACTTTGACCGACCCGCGTCCTCCACGCAGGCCTTTTTATCGCTGGCCTTTTTTTTTTTTTTTTTTGGATTTTGCATTCAGCAACTGGAGAGACGAGGACCATCAGGCGTCCAGGATGGAGGAGAGACCACACACTCGCAGGCAGCTGAGGAGTGGAGAAAACAGGGAGAAAAGTGGAGGACAAATCAAATGGCTCTCCACCAGCTACTCTACGGGGGCTCCACTTGTTCTCCGCTGCAATGGGCCCCGGTGTGAGAGGGGCCCCCCTTTCAGAGGCGCTGTGGGCCACCCGGATCTGCCCCGTCATCCATTACAGCGCCCAGAGTAGCGGTGGGCACGGAGGAGGAGGAGGAGGAGGAGGAGGAGGAGGAGGAGGAGGGCGGTGGCAGAGCACCAGAAGGACACCAGCAGAGACAAGATGGTTGGCTAACCAAAAAAAACCCTCATCCCTCACCCACCCAGAAATGAGAGAGGAGACAAATGAGGAGGAGGAGGAGGAGGATTAAAAAATGCTAAGGGGGGGATGAGGAGGAGGAGGAGGAGGAGGAGGATTAAAAAATGCTAAGGGGGGGGATGAGGAGGAGGAGGAGGGGGGGTGGACAGACAGTAGAAGGATGAAGGCATGAGGCTCGAAAAAGGGGAGAAATGTGGGACAACAGGGTGACAGAAGATGTGCAGCAGCACAGAGGAGCTGTGAAAGGAGGAGAGAAAATGAGAGATTAAGAGGTGGGGAGAGAAAGAGGAAAAGGAGCTGGACAGAAAAAATGTTAAAGAAGATTGAAGAGCAAGAAACAAAAAAAGATCCGAGATCTGCCCCCGAGGAAATGCACTGTAAAAAAAAAAAAATCCATCTTAACGCGTCAATTTGTCCAAAAATCTTCGGGGCTGAATTTGGGGGAAAATGTGTATAAAATGATGCACATCTGGATTATTTCCATTTGCTGAAATGATGCAGCCATAAAATCATCTTAGAGTCCTAGTTTTGAATATTTCACTCAGTGGAAACGTCATAAAGCTCCAGTGAAGAGCTGGAACCAGATGAGACACAACATACTGTATATGAGACATAAAAAACACATGTTAAGGTTTGATTTACCAATCAGATGAGATTCTTTTGTTTCATTTCCTGCAATAAAGTGTCTTGTGCAGTTATCTTATTCATGTTGCATGTTTTGCTAAGTACGGAGGCCTGGAGGAGCCACTGTGAAAAAAAAAAAAGTTTATTGTATCTTTTGGCTCCTAAAACTGATATTTTTGGAAGTTCCCTGACAGTCTGATGCTGCAGTCACTTCCTGTTTACATAGTTGGTTGCTACTTGAACTAAATTAACTAAACTTATTGAACACTAAAATGTTTATTAGTGCTGCAACCTTATTTAGTAAATCACTAGAACTCAGGAAAGACTTTATACACAAACTTATTCATGTTTATCTGGTGTAACCGGCTCCAGATGAGCAATCGCAAACTACATTTCCCAACAATCCACCTGCTTTGGAACTAAATGAGGAAAAATGGAACGGAGACCAAACAACTTGTTAGGACGAATGTCTTTTTACAGTGCATGAAGGGAAGGAGGCCTGAGAACGGAGATGGGAGACACATAGTGGGAATGAAGCGGTTAGGGGGGTTGGGGGGGGAGTGAGGGTAATGAGGCTGGGGGGGGGGTGTTAACGAAGACTAATGAAGGCAGGAGTGCTGCTTAACCTGCGCTCCATCGCTCTGCGAGGCCTCCAGCCTTGAGGTGTCGGAGGAAGAATGTGTGTGTGTGTGTGTGTGTGTGTGTTTACCCCCCCCCCCCCCCCCCTCCACCCCGCCCCCCAACCCTCCTAACACACTGCGCTCCCACACTTCAGCTCCAGCTTCTCAGTGTGACAGCGTCCTCTCCTCCTCACCGCCACCGCCACTGGGACAAATCGCAGTGCCATCATGCGTCACGCTTAAATGCTCCCCTCCACATGAAACCACCCCTCACCCTCTTTCTTTTCTCCAGCTCTGTTGCTCTGCACCCACCCCTACCCCCCCACTCCTCACCCCCCTTCCCCTCAGTCTACCCCCTTACACCTCCTGTCTTTTTGTAGTTGCCCCCTTTCCTACTGTTACAAAACAAATCTCCCCTCTGACAGCATAATTCACCGGGGCCGAGCCCGAGGAGGCGGCGCGGGACGGACGGGCCTCCTCAGCTGACCTCCGCCGAGGACCCGGCTGGTTGTTTCCCCACGTAACCCCGGCCTCCATTCAGCCGAGGGCCAACGGAGAGAAAAAGAGGGGCGACTCAGGAGGATTCAAACCGGTGGCCCCTGTGTATGCCTGAGTGAATACCGTTGAGCCTAATACCCACTAATCTGGTCATCAAATACCCTCGCTGCCATGACTGGAAATCTGCTTTTTTTTTTTTAATGTCCAGACAACCAGTGGGGCAGCGAGGGACGTCTGCGGCGAGCTGCCCAGCCGAAGCTTGCTTTGGACGGAGATGGAGGGATAAAATTAAGGAGTGAAAGGAGACAGAAAGAGAGAAAAGGGTGAGAAAAAGGAGGAAATAAAGACTAAAATGAGGGAAAAGGTCATCTGAGGTGACCACAGTCTCTCCTCAACAGACAGACAGAATCCAAATGAGGTTAAAGACAGAATTTAACTCTCAAAATAAAGTTTAACTGAGTCCACAAACTGTAACAGCAAAGACGGTAAAGACTGGAGCGACACGGAGTATCCTTCCTGATTTAACTACATTTTTACAGTTTTAGTTTGTATTTTATTGAAACAAACTTCTTGTGCAGCTGCTTGTGTTTAATATTTGACAATTATGGCTTCTTTTGTTAAATAAAAATAAGAGTTTATAGAGGAAAAGGTGTTATTTCTCAAGCTACGTGTCCAATAAAGTATCATTTTGGTACCAGTATTGAAATTCAGGTCTTAAGGATGATTTGGCGCCCAGCTTTAGTTTGAACTCTTCTCCAACAACACATATTATTTTTAAGAGTAACTGAACCAGCCAGACTGAAAAGTGGCGTCTTTTTCACCTCTGACAGGCACCAGTAACCACACCCAGCAGTGACATCACGGTGTACCAACACACCCCGGAGTACACTCCTACATCACTGCAGAGAGGAAACAAGATGTTCAGCCGCTGTAAAGTTGAACTTTAAGATATAAGGGCTTTTATTTGATATTGATATACAATATATCACTATAAGTCTCTTTTATGTTTTAGTTTTCTGTATTTTATGTTGTAGATTGTAGAAAAAGACGACTGGTGTGTCGTCAGGGTTTGGGTTTACTGCTCGCCTCCATCTTGAATTCCTGGAGCCAGAAAATCTTAATTTGGTCAAAAATGTGTGGAGCAGAAACTATGATAACTATGTTGAAACTGAAACAGCCGTCAATCCAGCAAACACACTTCAAACCGAATCATTTTTTTAAAGTCTCAGTATCTGCTCGACAAAACAACAATCTGAGATGAAAACGTCCACTTAGACTCACATGAGAACAATTTAAATTACATCCTGAGAGAAAACGTATGTTCACCTGCAAATCAAACACTACTATGAGAATATCAAGGAGGATATAATAAAGTCTCAGACTTGCACACTTACACCAACACAGTAAATCAGCATCAATAAAAGTTACACACTAATTAGAATGCTAAGCTATAATTTAACTTTCGTTTTAAAATTGTGGTGGTTACTTATTTTAACATGCAAAGGAGGCTTACTGTAATTCTGAAGTAAGAACGTTGGTAACAAACTTCAGGAAACACGAACCAGCAACATTACGACTAGTCTGATGACTTTGAGATTGAGACGGATGTGATATTTCATGTGTACAAGTATGAATTTTCCCTGATGAACTCACTAAAATCATCAGGATTCATCCTCTGAGGAGCAGGAATATCCACAGTTCACAGTAATCTGGACCTTGTTTCCTAATAACGATTGATCTTAACGGTGAGGAGTGTTTTCTAAAGCAGTATTTAAGAGTCAGTGCACGTGCACGTGCACGCCGTTAGGAGTGTCAAAGATGATGCTGAATACATTTTAAAGCAACTTAACTGATATAAGCCGTGATATTTATTGAAAAAAACACACATCACAAAGCGTAAAATGTTGTAAACAAATAAATGTTTTATACATGAAACTGTTGAGTATGAAAATGAAGCTTAATGTGCAGCATTAAGTGCAGCACTGGATTAACAAAGTAAAGATTGATTTAACTGTTGTTGGAGGCAAACGAAGCTCCGATTAAAACTAAAATGAAGCGACGGCTGCTCCTATAAGTTTCATGAATATGTATCTTAAAGAACAGGAGTGTCCATGATAAGACTATCGGCTTAAAAATGTACAAAACCATTAAAAACTTCAATAAAACGTAGTTTTTGGTTGTGGATCTTCTTAAGATGCTCTCAGCTTCCTACAAGTGTTTAAGAGTCATTCATTAATTTCTTAATTAATTTCTAAGAGCGTCTCCAGTCATAATGTTTCTGGGAAACACCTCTTAAGCTTAAGAAGGTTCTTAAGATGGATTTTAAGATCATTTCAGCCTTAAGATGCTTTTAGGGAAGGACAGTAGTGGTTGAGATGTCTCACTGAGCAGCAACATTTTGGACAAACAGGCTGCTAATCTGAAGCGATGCCACTAATGGGGTAGAAAAAAAAAAAAAAAGCACATTATCACTAAAATGACAGACAGTAAATACTATTAGTCATATTTAGCTCAGCGCGGCGTTGGCATCCTCAGTGCCCGTCTACAGCCGACCCCTGCATGTGTTTGACTGACAGACTGCCTGACTGTGACGGCCATCTGTCAGCAGACTCCCTGTTAGACAACAAGAGGCCCGGCGACTCCGCGAGCCCAGACGGAGCGCAGGGTACTGATGGCACTGCCCATTCACAAATATATATCTTTTGGGAGGACGGACAGATGGTGCTGGGTTTTTCTCCTCATGTGTCTTTTCTTCCACCATCAACCATTCCTGCGCTGCCTCCTCCTCCTCCTCAGCGAGCTGGCACCTCCTTTGTGCCCCGTCGTTTCAAATGAAAAAAGGGGAGGGAGGGAGGAGGCGTGAGGGAGCCCGGAGCGCTTTCTGCAGGTACCGCCGAACCATCGCAGCGCAGATCCAAACGCACTGGCCCGGGCACAAAAGGTTTCACATCTCTTCAGCTAAAAACTGGCTCCATCCAGCTTTCCCCCCCCCCCCCCTAATCTTTGTTTCATGTCTCACCCCCTGAAAAGATTCAACCAAGCAGATCAGTGTCCTCTCTGGCATGCTGCGGACTGTACCGTAAGGCTGGGAGGGCAAACCAGAGGATAAGAGCTGGAAAACCCTTCCAGTGTTCAGGCTTATGGCGACAAATCCTGATTCATCTCCCACTGACTTCTTAAAGCTCCTCAATCCTGCAGAGCACACTGGTGGGTCTGTCGCACACTGTGTGATCAAAAAACCTCACCGAGAGAGGAGACGTATTCAAAATCGAGAGATCATGAAGATACCAAATATGTCAGGTTGAATTTTGAAGACAATGAGCCTCATACAGCAACATTTAAATATTTATTTTATAACTTTGTTTCTGTGAGGTTTTTCTCATACAAATGTTTCAAGTCACCAAATGCTAATAATTGTGCAAATTAGTGCTTTCATGAGGTTTGATCATCAGTATAATCAGCACACCTCAACGTCCAAATAAGGCGACATGTTTCACTCCATATGTGGGCGAGTTTCATTCACAAAAATGAAGAATTTCACCAGTAGAGGAAGAAATATTCAGATCCTTTACTTCAGTAAAAGCATCAATACAGAAATGTACAAATACTCCATTACAAGTAAAAGTCCTGCATGAAAAATCCTACTGCAGTAAAAGTACATAAGTATTATGAGCTTGATGTAGTTAAAGTATTGCAGTAAAAGTACATAAGTATTATGAGCTTGATGTAGTTAAAGTATTGCAGTAAAAGTACATAAGTATTATGAGCTTGATGTAGTTAAAGTATTGCAGTAAAAGTACATAAGTATTATGAGCTTGATGTAGTTAAAGTATTGCAGTAAAAGTACATAAGTATTATGAGCTTGATGTAGTTAAAGTATTGCAGTAAAAGTACATAAGTATTATGAGCTTGATGTAGTTAAAGTATTGCAGTAAAAGTACATAAGTATTATGAACTTGATGTAGTTAAAGTATTGCAGTAAAAGTACATAAGTATTATGAGCTTGATGTAGTTAAAGTATTGCAGTAAAAGTACATAAGTATTATGAGCTTGATGTAGTTAAAGTATTGCAGTAAAAGTACATAAGTATTATGAGCTTGATGTAGTTAAAGTATTGCAGTAAAAGTACATAAGTATTATGAGCTTGATGTAGTTAAAGTATTGCAGTAAAAGTAGTGGTTTGGTCCCTCTGACTGATATATTATTATATATGACATCATTAGATTATTAATAGTGAAGCATCAGTGTTAGAGCAGCATGTTACTGTTGTAGCTGCTGGAGGTGGAGCTAGTTTACACTACTTTATATACAGTTAGCTAGTTTAGTCCAGTGGTTCCCAACCTAGGGGTCGGGCCCCTCCAAAGGGTCAGCAGATAAATCTGAGGGGTGGTGAGATGATTAATGGGAGAGGAAAGAAGAAAAACAAAGTTCTGATACACAAATCTGTTTTCAGTTTTTGGACTTTTTCTCTAATCTTTGATTTTTGCTGAAATATTGGATCATTTGAACATTTATTGAAATGAAAGCATGTGAGAAGTTTAGAGGGAAAAATCACTATTTGGTGGAGCTGTTAACAACTCATAGACATGTGAAATGTGACCCCGACTACACACTGCTTTTTGTAAGACGTCAAAAGCCAAAAAGGTTGGAAACCACTGGTTTCATCTTTAACAATGTGTTGTATTTTAAAAGCTTGTTATATTATCCATTGTGTCAAATCTGCATCTGAAAAGTAACTAAAGCTGTCAAATAAATGTAGTGGAGTAGAAAGTACAATATTTCACTCTGAAATGTAGAAAGTAGCATCACATGGAAATACTCAAGTAAAGTACAAGTACCTCAAACAGTACTTGAGTAAATGTACTTAGTTACTTTCCACCACTGAATTTCACTCCACTAAGCTTCAAGTCCTGCTGTCAGAAAGCAGCAGACAAAAACACAACAAATGTAGTCGTGTCAGTAGCAGAAGAACCGAAACAGAACAGAAATATGAATCCAGCTGCCAACGATGTGTCATCAGAGCAGCTCTGAACTCTGACAGAAAACAACACAACAGAGACGTTCACCTGCACACAGACCCTGAGGCAGAGTGTGAAAAGTTCTCTAACAACTACTAAACTGCAGTCTGTGGGGTTATTTTCATATTGATTAATCTGTCTATTGTCTGTTTTCATCTATAAAATATCAGAAAATGGTGAAAAATGTTGGTCATTGTTTACAGAAGACCAAGTTGACTCATGGTAAATAATAATTATCAACTGCAGCACGAGACAGCATCATCCTGTGTTTGATCGGAAACGAGATGTTTAAGAAATGTTCTGTGACGTTTAACAAAGAATCTGTTGTTCTGAAAGTCTGCGATTAAAGGCTGATAAGTTCAGTGACCTTTCACTTGAGGACAACGTGTCCACTCTTCCTGTCATACTGGTACAAGTTCAGCCATGCAGCTTGATACTGAACCTAAATACCAATATTTTAGGGTTTTTTGACGGAAATGTGTGTTTTGACACCAAATTTCAGCCTCTGATTCAATTAAATCATTTTGTTTAGTGTGAGTTCATGTATGGCTGCTCATGTTTAGACAACATTTAAAGGGAAACTTCAGTATTTTTCAACCGTATCTTCTCATCAGTGACTAATGGAGACAGTTTTTTTTGAATCGGTCAAGTATTGAGCAAGAAGGCTGCAGCTGGTAGTCACAAACAGGCTGTAATGTAATGTAATGTAATGTAAACAGCTGTAATGTAATGTAATGTAATGTAATGTAATGTAAACAGCTGTAATGTAATCTTTTGCAGATTGTTATTATAAAAGTGTCTGATAACATTATAGAAAGGACCATCGGTCTGCTTGTTGTTGTGTCTAAACGAGTCTCGCTCTGAAATATCGCGAGAGTTGAATTGTCACTTAGACATAAAATGATGGGAAAAATACCAACGTTTCTCTTTAACATTTGAGACTTTTCTTGATGCCTCTGTATCTGATAAAAAGCCAATTAGGGCTCAAAATGTTGTAATCTCATTTTAAAGAAAAACATCTTTAACAGAAAGCATGTTACAGAGTTGTGAGTCCTTTGGAAGCATCTTCACTGTTTTGGGATTCTGGACTGGTTGCTTGAACCTTTGACAACTTTGGTTTCTTTTGTTAAATCACAAAAAAACGGTTTTATAGAAATAACTGGAGGCTACCTGGACATATTCAGACACAAGACTCAAGAGCAGAGTGAACATTATCACTTCTGATTCAAGTCACATCTACAACACTGACTGTCCCGATGGGAAAGAGGGGAGACTGGAGCTACTGTACATTGAAAAAAGGAAGTTTATTTGCTCCTAATTAGCCCAGATAAGAAGTGAGTCATTACTACAGATAAGCATGTTGGCTTGGAAGGAAAACCTGCAACCTGAAGACTCCTGGACTTCTCAGTATGTTATTTTTTGAACCTGCATCCCTTCATTTTTGCGAGCAGACAGGTTGAAACAGTCGCCACTTAAACCTGAAATTCTTTCTTACAGCAGACACAACAAGTCTCCAGAAACACTACAAATCACAGACCTCCATCTTCCTACAGGAGCTTAAATGAGTGGCATTAACTTGACCTCCTGTTTAGTTTTTACATGGATTTAAAGTGTTTCCAGCCTTTCTTAATACCTTATTTTCCTCTTACAACCACAAAACTGGTATAAGATCCTTCAGTGTGTGTGAAATAAAACAGATGTCTGTTGCTTTACAGTTTTCTATATAATTAAATCTCTTTCTAAGTGGCCTTATAGGATTACTGCTGTTGTTGTTGCCAGATATGGAGCCTCTGACACTCTTAATAAGCCAGTCAGACTACCGTGTCCAAACTTCTCTTTTCATGCTTGACAGCTCCGGTTTGGAGCTGATATGTGACGCCCTGCGCCTCTCAAACATTTTAATCTGCGATCCCACAGACCCGGAGAGGAGCTCTGAGGCTGATTATCAACTAGAAAACACCAGAGGTCTCGCAGTCATACGACAACGTGGATTTGATATATAGAAAATAAAAAAAAGGGTTTGCGTTTTAGATGCGATTCCTTGAATGATTCCAAATACGCACACCGCGTTACGCACTGCGGGTTCAATTCTGGGAATAAAACAGAGCGGAAGATTTCTAATTGTAACAAAAAAACACAAATTCACAGGCTACATTACTTCTTCTTTGGTTTGTCTGGGACACAGATGCCCTCTCTGCTCACCTGCTGGAGCTGCTGCGCAATCAATCACCTTTAAGTTGGCGCAGCAAGTTGAAAACCACGGTCTCAATAAACGATTCACATATGAACCGATATGAACGTTTCTGTGTCATCTGAGGACAAAACACGGATGCCAGCAGGTCTTACCTTGTTGGCAGATGAGGATGAAGTGAGCAGCCAGCAGCAGCCAGCAGCCTGTAGTCTCCATGTTGGGGGGGAAAAGCTCGCGGATGCCGTAAATAAACAAATCAAATCAGTGATATTTTTTGGGGGGGGAGCAGGTCCTGGTCGGCCCGCAGCCCTCACAGCTCCATGCTGCCCCGCTACGCTCCTGCCTGCCGGTCGGTCGGTCGGTCGGTTAGTCTGTTGTGGTCTTTCTCTGAGTGTATGTTCAGTACAGATCCGCGTCCCGGTGCGCCGCTCCGTCCGCTCTCCTCCACACCGACTGACTGACTGAAGAGGAGCCGCCAGACTGAAGCTGTGCGCCGCCCACAGCCCGCAGCCACACCGGCCTCACCTCCTCCACACAACCACTGACACTGATGATGAACAGCTACACTGACGTTATTATATTTTAAAGATTATTTCACTCTCTAGCTGGTATTTATTTATTTATGCAGCCAGTGTTAAATGATTTTTAAGCGTAAATGTGGAAAGGAAATTAGAAATTAGATTTTATTTAAGGAAAAAGAGAAAGGAAGAAGGAAAGAAAAGGGGAATAAAAGATGAGAATGAGGGAAATTATGAAAACAGAGAAGAACATAAAAAAGATGATGTAGGAAAAAAGGAAAGAAAGTTGGAAAGAAGACAAAAAAATAAAAGAAAAAAGTGTAGAAGAGGAAACAAGGATGGAACTAAAACAAGAAACTCTAATTAATTTCATTTTACTTATCTTTTCAAATTGAGTTGCATTTTAATGTTAAATTCCTGTTATGCCAAAATTAGTTATGCAAACATATGAAAACATAAAGAAAATCAAGGGCGGGTTGCACTGAACCAACTTTTTTTCTCCTGATACCTTAAAGGGTTCATAGTTTTTCAAGTTTGTCTTAAAACAACAGTCGGGAGCCCAAAATGAACATTGAAACATGTCCTCCCTCTGTGCAAAAATGTATTTAAAAGTCTGTGTGAAGCTTCTATTCAGCTTCATCAGTCTGAGTTAGTCATATCAAGTGGATATCTGACACATTTACAGTCTTTTTAGCATCAAATTCCCTCTTTGTGTTTCCTCGGACAGTGTTTCCCTGTTGAGCTGCAGGTGGAAGTATAGTAACAAAAAGAGGAACTTTGGCACTAAAAAGACTGTAACCTTGAAAGATATCTACTTGATCTGACTCATTTGGACGCTGAAGCTTCATATTAGCTTCAGATAAACTTTTAAATACATTTTTGTACAGAAGGAGGACTGTGGATTTTGTCCTCCATCACTTCCATTGTAAGGTCATTATGAAGGGATCTTCTAATGGTCAGTATGAACAGGAGGAATGATTACAGCAAGAAAAACAGTTTTAATGTTCATTTGGGCTCCTGTGAACTGTCCTTTAACTCAAGTTATCTGCTGATACTGAATTTATCTCCCAATCTGATACTATAATGCTAATTTTTCTCCATATTTAACGTCTGCATCACTGCGTGGAAGTAATGTGGATCATTTTCATTCATATATAAAACATGTAGGGATGATTGTGGCTCTAGCGGTCGACAGCCGCTGTGACTGACTGATGACAGAAACACTACATTTGATAATGACATTGACAAAAAAAACTATATTTGATGTGAAATGGTCACATCTCGCCAATAGCTGTACTGAATCAATACATCTGTAATTACAACCATGAAAAATGAGATTAATCAGTAAATGAATGTTGTCATAATAATAATCAATTAAAGGGACACTCCAGCTATTTAAGATATTCTAATCTCTGGTCCCCAATATGGGTCAATATCCTACAGTTCCCATAATGCAACTTGAGAGCATCTTTCACCCTCTAAAATTGTGATAAAAAAAAAAAATAAACCCCCCCCACCCCTCCCTCCTCCAGTGACATCTCTATGACATCATCAGGATTACTTCTGTTGATTATTTTCTCCATTAAAATGATAAAAAATGTCAATCTCTGTTTCCCAAAAGTCCAAGAAGACGTCCTCAAATGTCTTGTTTTGTCCACAACCCAAAGATATTCAGTTTACTGTCACAGAGGACTAAAGAAACCAGAAAATATTCACATTGCCTATTAATTTAATTGACGACTAATCGATTAATCGACCAATCGTTGCAGATGTAATGACTAGAAAGCTTGTGCTCTGGTGTGAAATAATTAAAATCTTATCTTTAATCATTGAAGTCAGAGTTTCCAGACGGCTCAGAGTGAAGCGGAGTAGCAGTCGGTGACTCGCAGCCTGCAGACAGCAGGGAGCCATTAACACAACCTACGTCAGAGAGGAGTGTTTTTTTGTTTTGTTTTGTTTTGTTTTTAAGTGTGTGTGGTGGAGTTCACAGGGCCGCCAACCTCCTGACCCCCTGAGAGACACTTCCACCTCACACTGAAACGGAGACCTGAACATCAGCGGTGACCCAGAAATCACAATTCACTCTGGGAATGTGAGACAAGTGTATGTGTATGCGTGTGTGTGTGTGTGTGTGTGTGTGTGTGCGTGTGCGTGTGTGTGCGTGTGTGTGTGTGTGCGTGTGTGTGTGTGTGTGTGTGTGTGTGTGTGTGCGTGTGTGTGCGTGTGTGTGTGTGTGTGTGTGTGTGTGTGCGTGCGTGTGCGTGTGTGTGTGTGTGTGTGTGTGTGTGTGTGTGTGTGTGTGTGCGTGTGTGTGTGTGTGTGTATAGGAATGAAGAAATGTTGGTTTGGATCACAGGATGCATCTGAAATTTCGATACCTTCATTACCTCTTAAACCTGAATTAACTGATGTTTTGTCCATTGGTTTTCATCAGAAACAACTGAAACATCATCATCTTTTAAGTTGATATGTTGAACTTATTTTCCTGAGGGAAATATCTGGCTCTTTAGCTGCTAAATGCTCCACTATGTTCACCAGCTAGTCTACAACTAACTGTGAGCAGGTAGTGTACAGCGGCTTTTTACAGCTTTTTCTCTGAAAACAGCTGCCTGCTGCGGCTGTGTTCATATGAGATGAATAAATAAGAGATAATAAATGTATTATAGTGATGTTAGAAGGCCAAACTAGACGCTCTCTCTCTCTCTCTGTGCATGTCTGACCTGCTGCTGTAGTCTGTACGTTACTCTGACAGCATTCAGTTCAGACTTGTGTCGTTACAATAATAATGTAAGTAAAGGGGTGCATGTCTTAAGTTAAGTTTATTTTAGCACATAATCTTAGTACACATACAGATGCACTCAGACACACAAGTTTGCAGATGCTAAGAATCCTTCTGCTGCTGCAGGTCCCAGAAGAAATCCCAGCTTTCTTCTTTAGAGGCCCATCAGCAAACTTTTGCTCTGGTTTCAAAACTCTCACAACTGCAGAACAACATGATCAGAATGTTCTTTGTCAGCTTTGCCAAATATATAAGTTAAAGGATATGGTTGGCAATTTTCTAAGTTTTTTTTCTATTGTCAACAAATCTCATGTTTGGATCCAAACCAACAATGAACTGATCTACTAACAAGTATTGTGTGTGTATCAAAGCCTGATATATGTTATTCCTCCTTTGTTGTCCAGAAACTATTAAAAACACGTCAGTGAGTCACATTGCTGCACTGGGTGACATGTTCCTTCATTAAGAAGAGTTTGGTTACTTTAGTTTGTTTAGAAACGGCTCCAAAGACTAATAACAGCGTTGAGTTTTCACTGTCTGCTCTGCTGGCTTGTTGTGCTACGTATCACAAAGTCTTGACTTGTCCTAAACTTCTTTGAGAAATGTACAATGTCTGGATCAGAGTCTGATCAATACAGTGAGCGTGAACAAAATGGTGACTGTTTATTGTAAAGAGAACCGTGTCCTCATGCATCCACGGAGGCCAAACTCTTCTAAATTCATAATTCACAACAGAGGTCTACGGCACAGAGGAATCACATATATCAGGCTTTGATACACACACAATCCTTGTTAGTAGATCAGTTCATTGACAAGAAGAAAAATATAGAAAATCACCAGAATGATCCTTTAGCTAAATATCGACTGCGGTGGATTTTCTCTCTGCACAAAGTTTCAAGTCTCTACAGGTTCAAAACCTGGAAATCAATCTGAGAACTGACAGGATGAACATTTTGCGCCATGAAAACTTCACCAAACAGCTTTTTCTGTTTGTTATTTAGTTATTTTCTGTCATCAGAGCTTCATTCTTCCTCTCAGTGATTCACAGATGATGCAACCTCCCTGTGTTGTTTCCTCACAGGCCGAGCAAACGTTTATAAGTTTCCCTCAGTTCGGTTTCAACCACTGGCTCAGATTTTTTAACCTCACAATAAACTACCACACCGCCCCCTCCTTTATCTGAGCGAATATATTTGCATAATTTACTCTGGATTATCTTTAATTTATGCAGAAACGTCTTTCCACTTGTTAGGTTGAATGTTTCCAAAGGGGCTAATAAAATTAGTTGTACTCCCACAGAGCGCCCATTCAAGGATTTTTGGGGAGCTTTCGGACAGTTTTCCATGACTTTCCTGCAAACTGCACTCAGGCTGAGAGTGATTTTTCCCTCCAACACGAGCCTGTGACCTAAAATGATCTCTAGAGAGAAACTAACAGGCCAGATAGTGAGATCTTTTTCTCTTTCACCTATTTTCTATGTGACTCATTCAGTAAAGTCTTTTCTCACAGTGCCCAGCCCACATGATCAAACAGCAGAACACAAGCAGACAATATTTCCAGGACAAAACAAGGTGCTGTGAAAAAAAGCAGAAATCAGTTCGGTAGTTCAGAGGTTTGAACAGTCCTGCACAGATTATTGATCCTGCAGGGAGAGCAGAGTGACGTAGCCACTGATCAATCAACCCAATTGGCACAGGAAGTGGATGTCGTAACGGAGCGTTTTTGATGGAAGTGTTGCAGGTTTGAATCCTGCCTGGAGCAACAACTTACTGAAACACCAAACTGCTGCAGTTTAGGACTACATGGCAAACTTCCAGATGTGTGATTGATTGGTTTATATGATTATGATGTCATGTAACACTTGTAGTGCTCAGATTATATGGGATTATAAGGGTGTCAGAAGATGACACGAAGAAGGTCCTGAAGAAGCCAGATATGAAGCAGCTGTTCATTTCACTCATCAACATCCCAGCATGCAAAGCGCTCCTGGCTACAGGAGCCGTTTAGTTCAAACTCGCCTTGTAGTCGGAGGTTGGATAATTTTCCCGCCATAAACAAACTGCTCAAGAATTTGTATGTGACTGGACTAAAACCAGGGCACTCAAATACAAATCTTGGCAAATTTCCACCTCATCAAAGGTCCAGTAAAGCTACGTTACATTATATTTCAGTACAAAAACTCCAGATTTATGTACATGAACAACATTTCTGTGTTAATGGGAGATATTACAGCTTTGTTGTGTATCCAAGTCCTTAAAGGCCACATATTCTGCACATTTCAAGGTCTATACTTATATTCTGGGGCTCTACTGAAATGTCTCTGCATGATTTATAGTTAAAAACTCCTTATTTATCTTCTACTGGTCCTTTATGCAGCCCCTCAGTTCAGCCTCTGTCTGAAACAGGCCGTTTTAGCTCCTGTCTCTTTAAGGCCCCGCCTCCTGATGAGCCCATTCTGTTCTGATTGGTCGGCTTCCAGAAGCTGCATCCAAGCTGACTTCTAGCCAGTGCGGAGGCTACGTCAATAAACCATGAAACAAACTATAGCAGCAGGATTTCACTACTTTTTTTTCTCATTCTGTACACAAAATGTCAACTTCATAAATACATCCGTAGACCTACATGTTCAAGCCGACATCTGATCCGAAATATGACAGTGGACAACACAAATTACACATGGAAAAACCTTAGCAACAAGCGTAGCAACCAATGCTACATAACGGATGGCCGTTTATGGGCATGTGAAGTGTGTAGTAATGGTGTTTTATGTTCCCACTCTTCATTATAGCCACTATTTCATTGCAAATCAAGCACAATGGTCTCATGTTTCCCTCGGCAAAATGAACGAGTAGTCTCATCCTCAAAAACATGTTTACATGTCTTTCTTTTTTTTGTAAAGTTCTAGTTTTGAACAAAACATTTTACTTTATCAGCTGGAGCTTCAGCGTCCTGCAGCAACCTTGTTGAGGTGACATGACAGCGATGTGTCAAAAGTGGTCTGGGTCAGGTTGCGGTGACATTTTGTTCCCTGTCTGGATTAAATTGTTATTTGGATCAGAGTCCACCTATCAAGTAAACGGTCTCAGTGCAGTTGTTTTTCGTCTGGGTGCAATTATTGTGTTTAGATCTGCCCAAACGAGTCGTACCAAGTAGGAAAACCAACCAGTCCATCCCCAACAAAACCTTTGGGAGGGACAAACAATATATTGATAGGTTTTCTGTTATGGGAGCCTGTAGTATGTAAAATAAAATACAAAAGAAAGTGGTTATGGCATTGATAAATTGCGGTTATATTTACATATATATCAATTATATATGTAAATATATATATGTAATATATTACATATATATATTATATATTAATGTTTTAACTTTTTTATTACTTTACATCTTCCTCATTTTAAGTGTATTTTAATATCTTGTTTAAATTGTCTTTTCTTTTCTTGCTCTTCTTTGAGCTACATTTTGTGTATTATAGCTGCTGTATAAATAAAGATTATTCATATTAATGTTGTTCATGCTTCAACTTTGACATCTTTTACTTACTGTAGCTGTGAGCACAGTTGTGACATTTCAGTTGCGCGTCACTTTCAGTTTTACTTCCAAACTAGATAATCTGGATAAATAGTTGGTTTGTTTCCAACTTGTCTGTCAGCATCTCAGCCATGAAGTTTGTGAGTAAAATGTTAATATTAGTGATAGAAATGAGGTTTACAAGACAGTTCGTTGGTCCTCCGTCTCTGTGTCAACACTAATGGAAGAAGAGATGTTGAGGTGATAATCAGTGTCCTCTCACAGTCACCAGACCCTCAGATAGGATCCACCCTCAGATGATGTTACATGGGAAAAGGCTCGGCCATTGAAACGGACGAACCACAACAAATCCCCCAAGGGAAGGTTCCCAGAGCGTTTTTTCAGGTCATCAAGATAAACACGTCCAGTTTTTATTGTTGATGTGATTTTAACCTTTTTTTTTTTTTTTTTACAGAGAGCCACTCCAGCTCCACCCTGCTGTACCTTCATGCAGGTCAACACATTCACACAAAGCTAACACTGAGAGTCCTGATCCTCATCTGCTCTGAATGTTTCGATCTTCTTGCATGTAGTGAAAAGTCAGACGAAAGATCCCAAAAAGCTCCCAGCAAATTTCATCTAACAGAGCAACGTTTTGTTCTAACATAGATCTTTGTTATACCTTCAGTTTATACCTCCTTTTTGCATCTGAAGAGGTTTTTTCAATGTCCTACATTCTGTTTTTCTTTGCATGTAGTTTAAAGTCCAGATGAAATTGAAACAGGACAGACAGGCCGAACACAATGTTGGGAGGAATTTGATTTGAATGTTGAAAAGTGGCCGTGTCATAATGAATCTTAGCTCTATTGTGTTAAAAGTCGATTTATTTATTGATGAGTGGATGTCATGATATTTTTGAAATTGGTTGGTTGATTCAAGCCTACGTAAGCACACGTCATATTTAGTTTTACAGGAAGAAAACATGATTGGATTTGGATATAACAATACAAAGAAATAGATTTTTTTTTGTAATTTTTTTGGCATATATTGTTAAACAGGTGCACAATAAAAGGCACGACTTTAATATATTTTATATAATATTTTCACTATTTGTTTGTATTTAGCTAAATATATTCTACATTATATTTTGATCTGATTATGTCATAAACAACATACTGAAAATACACATCCAAATATCCACAAACAAATAAAAACAAAACAGGAAAAAGGATAAAAATGACAAAAAGGAAAATAATAAGAAGAAAAATAAAAGAAACACAACAACAAAAAAGAAAACAAGTACAGAACAAAGAAAGAAAAAAGGATAAAAATGAGAAAAAAAAACAGAAAAGAAAAATAAGAAAACTGAAAAAGGATAACGATGACAAAACGAAAATAATAAGAAAATCAAAAGAAGGAAAAAAGAAAAATGATAAAAAGAAAACAAGAAAAAAAAGCAAAAAAATGGAAAAAATAAAACAAAATAAAAGCAAGATTATGAAAAGAAAAAACAAGTAAAAAGAAAATAAAAACAGGAACAAACAAGAATAAGAATAAAAGAAAAACAAAAAAAGATCAAAATTAGAAAAAGGAAAATAGTAAAAACAAAAAAAACCAAAAAGAATAAATCAAAGAAAAACAAGACAAAAGAAAAAATCAAAAACAATAACACAATAACGAAGCCTTTTATTTCAGCACTTAAAGGGGAAAATACATGTAAAACTACCAGTGCAGCCATTTAAAATTCAACATGACGCATTTTAAAACGGAGCATCAACACCTTCAAAGGATTAGTTCACACAGAAAAACACATTTTCATTCTTCACTCTGGTGGTCCGTTCAGATATGAGGTTTTATTTGATATCTGCCTCCAATACGATGAAGTTAATTAAACTTTACTGCCACTGTCAACAGATTTAATTGCAAATACTCTGCTGAGGAAATATCTACATTTTATTTTATAATTTGTTTGAAGTGCCCCTTTAACAGCAGCAGCGGAGTTGAATTTGCTGTCAGACTGAGGATAATCTCCCCTTCTATCAATACATGGATTGAGGTAATGAGGTCATGTCACTCAGAACAGACGGGGGTGTCATTAAACACCTCCCTCCCCCCCCCCGCTGACACGCTCACTGTATAACCCCCCGTTCCTGCTACCAGAGAGGTCAGAGGTCACGCTCTGGAGCTGGTAACAGTCAGCAGGCAGGTTCAGAGCCCTCTGGGGATCCTCATTGACCACACATGATGTTTCTCTCACATCCCAAAGCGCCGGTCCTATCAATCGATCAATCAAGTTCACAACAGAGCACGCTCAGAGGATCAAATCTGCTCCTTATTATTATTATATTGTTATTATAATGACACACTCTCCTCCTATCTTGATCAGCTGGCTCCCATTAAAACCAAAACAGTCTTATTCACTCACTCAGCTCCCTGGTATGTGCCCCCCCCACCCCCTCCATCCCTTTACCACTCAGTCCCTGTCTCGGTTCTCATCAGTGTCTATAATGTCCAACTTTATGACAGGAATGAGGAGCTCCACTTGTGTTCTGGATCCCATCCCATCCAATCTTGTCAAGGACTGTCTCCCAGCTATCTCTTCACTCATCACAGAGATCATTAACTCCTCCTCCAGCTCTGGTTTAGTTCCCCAAACACTCAAACTGGCTGCTGTCACCCCCATCCTCAAAAATCCCAGACTCGACCCTGATATCTTGAGCAATTTGCGGCCTGTCTCCAATCTCCCTTTTCTGTCAAAAATACTGGAATGTGTTGTCGCTTCCAAACTCAAAGCCCACCTCATCTCCCACGACCTTTTCGAACCATTTCAATCCGGTTTCCACTCACAGCACAGCACTGAAACCTCCTCCTCTCCTCAGACTCTGGTCACCTTGGCATTCTCATCCTCCTGCAGCTTTCCACACCATCAACCAAACAATTCTTCTCTTCCGCCTTGAATCCTCCCTTAACATCACCTGGTACTGCCCTCTCCTGGCTAAAGTCATATCTCACAAACAGGCAAGAGTTCGTCAACATCAACAGCTGCTCCTCCTCCACCGCTCCTCTGTCCCAAGGCGTCGCCCAGAGCTCGGTGCTTGCTCTCTACGTGTTCCCCCTTGGTAACATCATCATCGTCATGGTCTCCACTTCCGCTGCTACGCCGATGACATCTGGTTCTACATCGCCAATAAATCCATCACCACTGCAACTCACTCACTGATATTAAATCATGGATGCAAGCCAACTTACTCAAACTAAACTACATAGCTCGTATCTGCCCATCACTCCTCTTCTCTGCTGCTGAAACTTTGATCCATGCTTTCATGACATCCAGAATTGATCACTGCATCAATGTTCTTCATGGCACGTTATCCAAAGTCCTAAATAAACTCCAGTACATACAGAACCCTACTGCCCGCCTGCTCACCAACTCCCACTCCTGTGACCGTATCACCTCTGTCCTCCAGAACCTCCACTAGCTCCCACAGCGGATCCAATTCAACGTCCTTCTCCTCACTCACAAAGCCCTCCATAACCAGGCCCGCTCCTACCTTACAGACCTGCTCCATTCTGGCTGTCATATATACAACCTTGTTTATATTTGTGTCTTGTTATGAATCATCAGCGCAGGCACCATCTTATGTATTACTTTCTTATCAATTAATCAATAAGTTGTTTGGGTATTCAGTTTACTGTCATAAAGGACTAAAGAAACCAGAAAATATTCACATTTGAGAAGCTGAAACCGGAGTATTTGGACATTTTCTTCTTAAAAAATGACTCAGAATTATCAATTAATCGATTATCAAAACTGTTGAAGATTAATTTAATAGTTGGCAACTAATCGAGTTATCGTTGCAGCTGTGGACAAGACTGCACGGGGATTGTGAACGCTCCAGATAATGTCAAGCTATCGTTATGAACCTCTACTATTTAAGGATTTTCCTTAGAAGTGAATTTCATGATCAATCGGAGAGCACAATGCGAAAACAGCTGTAACATCCAGGAGAGCATCGTTTTGTTGATGTATTTGTTCTGATGTTTAATGTTAATCCAGGACATTTGGGCCAAGAGGCAAATAAATAATGACATCAAATACTGTCAATAAACAGAGTTTTCCTGTAGGTCACAAGCTTGGGTCACCTTTATTACATTTAACATCTTTTGTATTAAATGTAAAGCCGTTAAGCTCAAACTTGCAGAGTACTGATGATAATGATGCAGTATTACTATTAATCTACCCAAAGTATCTAAAATTGGCTCCACATTGATGAACTACAGGATTAAAATGCTTTGTCATTTGTTAGTGATAAAAAACAAACAATATAATAAACTATAATAATATAACACTCCAAAATAAACCATTCTGCATAATAAGTACTTTTACTTTTGATATTTTAATTACAAAGTGCTGATGTAACATTTTTAATTCAGGACTTTACTTGTAATGGAGTATTTTTAGACTACAGTATTTCTACTTTGACTTAAATAAACAATCTGAATTCTTCTTCCACCACTGGTAATTGGATGATTAATTAAGTTGGAAATGTGTGTTGTGGCAGATTTATGCAGACTGTAACATCCGTATGAATGCGACTCCCTCTGTTAACTCTACATGTTTACTTTCCGCCGAGGCCTTGTTGATTTAGGTGATGAGAACCGGCCGCTCTGCCTTCCCTCCGACTTTGATGTTTCATTGCCATTGTTGGGACGACTCTGAATCGCAGCCCGTTGGTTGGTTGGATGGTTGGCAGCCATTGAACCTTTGCGAAGATTAACTGTTATTACCGGCGTCTTTGTGCGTCCGGGCAGCTCTCTGCATACCAGCGGCGAAACAAAACGCTCCTCTACAGCCTCTCCAGTGGAGGAGGCTTCAGGGAACAGCAGGTCTGATTCGCTTTTATCTGCACACTGACGAGAGTATAAGAGCACTAAGTGGTCTCTCAACTGACAACAAGTTCCTTTTTAGGAGAGAAGAGGTCCGATATGTTCTGTATTAGCCTCTACTACCACACACACACATGCACACAATGGAAAAACAGTCTATTTTGAGACAGACGGGGTCACAGATCACCTTAATAAAGAGGCAGGAATGTGTTGAGGCTCTTCTGCGTTCACTCCAACTATACGATCTCTGACTCTCTTTGTACAATCTCCTGCAGCACTAATGAGCTTCGCATTCAGCAGCCATTCATTCATGCAGTCCTGCCTGTATTTAAAACACATGGTGCGCTACACGCTGCCAAAACACGTGACCTCTGACCTGTGCTGCACTCTGCAACACACCGTCATGAATGTTATGTTGAATCTGTTTGTGCCGGAGGGGAGAAACTGCAGCAGCTTGAAGTCATTTTGTCAGTTTACAAAAAGCATAAATCAGAGTTGTTCAATTGTCACCTGAAGTTTACCTGACAAAAGGTGAAATACTGAGTCATAAAGTAAATGTCTCAAGCTGAATTTGGTTATGATCAACTCAGAGTTTAGCCCCAAATCACACAACTTTTTACGTCAAAAAGGGTCACATACTCTTGCTCTCTGGTGGCTGAAGTGTTCAAATACTGACTCACTCTCTCCTCATTTCATGTCATCTTTCTCCTGCAGCTATCAACAAAAACTTATCACATTGGCCTGAATATTTCCAACACCTGTTTTTGGAAAAACACTTTTTGAAGATAGAAAGCATTAGTCCAGCAGGGGAATGTTTCCCTGAGGTACTAAGACCATTTTTCAAACCAATAGTTCATTTGCTCTGGTCCAAATCGCTGGAGGAGCTGGTAAAAAAATCCAAAATGCATCACTAAAAGCCAGGTGAGAACTTTCACTCCGTTCATTGGTCAGATGTGTCTGAGGCGAGAGCGAGAAACACAGGAAGAAGGTCCTGAAGATAGTCCAATCTGCACAAATATCAAGAATTTATATTATTATATTTAGTTTTTAGCTGTTAATCCAGGTCGGAAACTGTTGATTCAACTCTGTCTCCTGGAAAGTTCATATACAACTAAATTGTTTTCCCGGTTACGCTGTATTAACAAACCTAATCTCTGCCTGGATGATGTTCACAGGTAACGTTTCTATGTGTCTCTGCAGTGGGGGGGAGGAGGTCGGGGCGGATGGGGGGGCTACAAGATGCAGTCTCTGACAGCAGAGACCCGGGTTCACATCCTGAGTCCTGTGTGTGTTCAGGTTTGGTTCAGGTTAGTGAAAGATGCTGCTATGGCTTAAATGTTCAGAAACATGTTGAGATTTTTTTCTGTATTAAACAGAGACCAGGATCTTTCTCTGACCTGAACCAAGTGCTGCCAGAGTCTGAACACAACCACAAACACGTTAATACTGCTGGAATTTCTATACTACCGGATATTTTACTGCAACATCAGATATTTTGGTAGGAAAAAAGGACACTGAACATTTCAACATTGGAACTTAAATACATTAATTTTCTTATTATGCTGAGAGAAAACGTGATTCAGCAGCATTACGTTTCTAGCAAAATGTTTTTGCTGTTGCAGCTTAGTCGTATATGAACGTGATTTCTAGGAGACAGAGTTGGTTGATTAAACTCATGCATCCCAGCATACAAAGCACACCTGGCTATGGAAGTCATTTAGCTCAGACTTGCAGAGTTCACCCACTAGTTTGTTCAGATTGAGGTCGGTTCATGTCCCCACCAGAAAGGTTGGTTGACCTATTTCGATGAACACATGGGCACATCAGTGCAGTATTAAGACAGACATGAAAAAACAGAACCTATTTAAAGCCAATAAAGACACAAAACTGACTTTTGAACTTTCCCACCCCTCTGCACCTCCCATCCAATCAAACTGCCTTTTGCTTTATAACTTATAACTTGCCTTTTTTCATGTATGATGGACCCAAAACCTCTGAGCCATGCAGACATTTTAGTGTTGTGGACACAGTCAGTATTGCAGGTCACATGACAACCACTAATCCCCAAGAAATTTTGCCTTTACACGATTATTTTTTAAAAAGTGAATACATTTTTCGGAGCATCACAAACTTTTTCATTTTTTCTCGTCTTTTTTTTTTTTTTTTTTTCAGCATGATTTGGGTTTTTTTCCACCAGTTTTCATCAGAAATCTTTGTTGCCACGATAACATTTCACGGGTCACTGACGCTGTTCATCTTCACACTTTTGAAATGAGAAACATAATAACACTCAGATTACAGCTTTGTGTTTCTGCTCCACTTCTCTGTCTGTCAAACGTTTGTTTATTGCATCCACAAACCTCCTGAAGCTAATTAGAATTGATCTCTGGTAGTTTTCTGTGTGTGACACAGAAACCTGTTTTACTGTTGACTGCTCTGTTCACTTTCTCCTCTCCTCTCTGCTTCCTGTCATGTTGTTTTTCAGATAAGCGGGTTGAACTGAGTCGTGCTGTGTAGCAGAGAAGTGTCAAATACTGGGATGTCAAACAGGTGGAGGTTCGGGGAGGTAAAGCGGTAACCTTGACCTCTGACGACTCTGGATCAAATCCCAATGTAATGCCCAAAGCAAGTAGCAACCACCACAGCTGAGTGTGATAGGCTGAGACATCTGTCAAATAGTGACATTGGTCAAATTTCCTTACAATGAACCAACTCAGTTTGTAATTTTGGAGAGAAATTCTTGCATTTCCTGTTCAATTCAATAGTCTTTTTTTTCTTGGAGCAGCATCAAGTGACCGTCAGATGAACCTTGTACGTCTATTACAACCTCAACATTTAGCTGTGGTGGCCTTTAACTAACTTTAACCGAACTATAAGGAAAGTGGAAGAGGAGGTATTTCGCCACACTACATCACTACGTTTTTATTTGGGTTTAAGGGGACTCTGATTGAGTCCCCTTATAGAGGCCCTCACATCCAGCGCGCTGTTATTGGCTGGAGGCTACACACCCACTGTTCAAAGGATGACGCCCAGAACGTCCCAAACACAGCAAAATAAGAAAATACAGGCAGAGGCACAGTTTCAACAGATACAGACACTGCCAAACTCTTCTAATGGGCCATTAATCTCTATAACCAGATATCTGAACATGAATGCAGATATTCAGATATCTGCATATCTGAATATCTGAAATATTAGCCTTTGCCCCAGAGGTTAAATCATCATCAGACCGATAGCTGATGGGTTCTGAGATTGGTGAGTGATAAGTGATGATAGAGAGGGATTATTTTTGTATGAGTCTATAAATTGTTTTGTTTTTTTAAGAAAGTCCTACTGATTCTGCCTGTATGTATGTAAACATAAATAACCTGAAATTTGTTGCATTTGCAGTTTGTCTCTGGACCAGCAGGGGGCGACACTGTGATTCAACGTTCTTCTGTCCTCAGTGTAAAAGACTTGTTGTAAATGAGACATGAATTCCCCCCAAACAGAGCGATTTTTCAAAGCAGTGTTGGCTTTTTCTGAATAAACCTTCCCACTGGTCCAAAAGGAGCCATTTGCTGGCGACTCCGAGCACAACAGAGCCACCTGACAGAGCCGCCGGCCAGCAAAAATCCACCTCAATGCCTTCAGAAAGCTGCTTTATGTGTGTTCTGCCTGCGACTGAGGGAGGAGAGAGGAGAAAGGCCTTAAAGAAAGAAGTGCCTGCAAAGTGCAACTCCAAGCTGTAACTCTGAGTTTCCTAGCAACATGCTCTGCAAGATGAAACCGATTTTTATTCAGCGCTGTTTTACTGTCTTCTTACTGAAGCTAAGTTTGGTTTGGGGTGTTTTTTTTTTATTTCACAAGTTCCTGTTAGTGTCCGTAATCCCCTGAACCTCACATCCAACCACACACACATTTCTCCCTCAATGAATTTCCAATGGCGGCATTCGCAGAACCATTTGCATGTGTTGTTTTTTCATTGTAATCTCGCTCTCTGCTTCAGACCTGTTGAATCTTAAACCTCACAGCTCCCCCATTCTCCCCACCCAACAACAAAAAAACCCCAAGACAAAAGCATGAATGCATAATTAATATAGTGAAGCTGCGTTTTTAATTGTTGTTGGTCTTCAAAGTTGCTCAGTGGCATTGTCTCCCGGTTCGGGCCGGCTGCTTCCGATGGCAGAGCTTCATTCAGGTCTTTTTAGGGCCCGAGGGCTGCAGAAGCACCGGCAGACAACGGCTCCAAGCTCGCCTCTTTTCTCAGGGTGTCTGCCCACACAATGGACTTCCTTAGCCTGCACACAAAGGAGGCTGGCGCATGAAAAAAACACCCAAATTCAATGGCATTCCTCCCCACAATGCACTTCCAGAATATGTGCTTCTCCCTCTCTTTCCTCAGTGGTGGATGATGTATTGAGATGATGTGTGAGGATCAGGAAGTGATATATTCCTGTGTCAAAATTAAACAAATTGAATAAAAATGAGAATGGAGACCATTAAAAAGAGAAAAACACAAGCTGACATGATATTAAATGTGTTTATTGGTAATGCTTTATTTTAGAAGTGCTTTAATTTGATACTAATATCATGGAAATGTAATTTGCAGGTATTTAACAGTAAATTTTTAGGACATTTTACAGAGAGCGTGATGCATTTTGGTGCAAATTATAAGAAAAAACAAAAAAGTGGTAAGTTGGTTTAGTTAGTAAGTGCCCACTCATTATATTTGGGTTCATATGTGTTGTTCATTTGCAAAAATTCTTAATAAATTCAGTCTTTAACTGACAGAAAAGACTCAAACAATATATTAGCCTATTAGATTAATTCAATAATTGTCTAAAAGCAGCTGCTGTAACTGTAACATTTCTTTGACAGGGTTATATAGTTTAGTATTATACAGGAAATGTGCCCATTATAGAGTTTTTAAGAAACAATATAATATGCTAAAATGTAGTTTGTCACACAAAACTACACTAAAAAACTAAATAAGTTCTGTCAGTTAAAGAATTGTCAAGAATCTGATTTATTAAGAAATTTTGCAATATATGAATCCAAATATGGATTAGCTAGATTAGCTAGATTATGCTAGGTGGTACATAGCAATTTAACATTTTTTTTCAGATTTTTCTGATAATTGGTGCCACCACCCTTGTAACATTAATACCTGCAAATAACTCAGAAAATGTCCAAGAAATTAGTATAAAATGAATGGATCTGCAAAATAAAGCGTTAACTGTTTATTAGTGGGAGCAGAAATAGAAATACCCAATTAAAATAGTCCTGAAAATCATAATTGAAAATGTTACATATTTAGATCTCCTTCAAATGTGCTTTCAATGGAAGTGATGGAGGCCAAAATCCACAGTGTGTCCACACAGTCATTTAAAAGTCTCTGTGAAGCTTCTATTCAGCTGTTTCTCTGTTGAGCTGCGGTGGAAGTATAGTAACAAAAAGAGGGAATTTGATGCTAAAAAGACTGTAACGTTGAAAGATATCTACTTGATTTGACTCATTTGGATGCTGAAGCTTCATATTAGCTTCAGATAAACTTTTAAATACATTTTTGGACAGAAGGAGGACTGTGGGAGCGACCCGGTAGCCAAATGGGTACGCTTGCTGCATAACTGCAACCCTGGTTCGATTCCAGCCAGGGACCTTTGTCGTATGTCACATGTTTCCCGTCTTCCTCTTCACTGCCTACAATCCAGTAAAGGCAAAAATTCCACAAAAAAATCTTAAACAAGATTAGGTCAAGAACTAGTATATGGCTGGACTGTGTGTGAAACACTAGAAGGTTTCTAATTGGAAAAGGATACAGGACGTGGCAGCATTTGGCCGACCAGTGGTGTAACTTCATCACTCAGTCAGTAAGAGACATTAGCATTTAAGGGGCTGTTGTGGTCCAGCCAAAAAAGAAAATAAGAAGGAGGACTGTGGATTTTGTCCCCCATCACTTCCATTGTAAGTGCATTATGAAGGGAACTTTTAATGGTCAGTATGAACAGGAGGAATGATTACAGCAAGAAAAACATGTTTTACTGTTCATTTGGGCTCCTAACTGATGTTTTAAGACACACTTGAAAAATTGTGAACTCGTCCTTTAACCACTACTTGCCTGACCTTACCTTAACCTTCAACCTCTTCACTCTAAAATTAATGATTTACGCTACGGGGACTTGCTTTTTGTCCCCAAAAGGAAGGCTGTGACTGTGTAAACAGATTTATGTCCCCACAACATGAGTAATGCCTGGTACACACACACACACACACACACACACACACACACACACACACACACACACACAGCCACCCTGAAGCTGTCTGGTCAGATGGGGTGACATTAGCTCCCCTATCACATCCTCTGTGTGTGGAGGAGTCGCCAGTGGATGAGATGTGATTCGGGGTTGGTGGGGGTGTGGTGGGGTTCGCTCCGCCATTGTCGGGGCGCACATTGAGCCCCGTTGGCACACCGACCGGCAGCTTACCACCCTGAGGCTGCCGGGAGCCACAAAGGGCCACGACGGAGGGAGAGTCGAGCCGAGTGAACGTCACCAACACCCGCGGCCTAATCCTCCTGCCCTGTACATCTGCGCCGGGCTGGTTTCAAAAGCCAGACCCCCGTTTTTTCTACTAAAATCCCCCCTCCTCCCCATCATGCACCACCTCTTTTATTCTCTCTGTGTTGTTCTGCAGCAGCAGAAAGGACAGGCTTTTGTCGTGGCCCATAGTGTCACACAGACACAAGACCCGAGGCTGCCAGTCATCAAATGGAAGCTCTCTCTGGGCCTTTCACAGCGCTCACTTTGCTCATGTCGACTGGAGGAAAGAGGGGGAAACTCTTATTTTAGCACGTGAAAAGGCTCCAGACGGGGACATGAAGGCCGGCTCTTCACATCGGACACAATTGACTTTGAAAGCCGGCGTTTCTCTGAGAGTAGTAGGGAGTGTTTGCCGGGATGTTGGCATCATGTTTTAATTGAATTTGACTGTCAGCAGGTTTCAAAAGGGCCCAAACAAGCTGTGTTGCACAAGATAAACTTATTATGGAAACGCTCCTCTGGAATCCTGCTGAAGTAAACCAGTGACCAACATGAAGAAAAAGGTCAAATGGCTTTTACATACTGCTGCAGACATCCTGGTTATTTCAGACTTATAGACAAATGAATGTAAATAGACAAATTATTTTAAAAACTGTAAGAAGAAAGAAAGTCAGAACATCTGTTAAAGGATAAATTAAAGATATTCTATATTTTTGTTGTCAATAAATCCTATAAAAAGAGCAAAACCATGATTACTGTTATCAAAGAACTGGCAAAATAAAATGTATTTCTCTAAATCCAAGAAAAACACAAATATAAATCTGTCTCTATTGTCTGTGTAAGGGTCATTTTGAAGCCTGGAGATTGTGTTTTCTGCTCACCACCATCTTTGTCAGATACAGAGTCAGGAAATCTAAATTTGGTAAAACTGGTCGGACAAGGAAGTGAGAACCGCTGGCTGAGTGTGGGAGGATGAGACACATGTCAACTGTGAAAACATATTCTCAAACTTCCCCCATTTTCAAGACTTAACATCTTATTAAAATCATAATTGTGTGGTGCCCTGGTGTCCTGAAGGTCCAGTCATTAACTGCAATGTCACTGGTTTGCATCCAGCTGGTGACCTTTATTACACATCATATCCTAATTCTCTCCACTCATTTTCTCTCTACTCCTAAATGAAAGCATACAATCCCCAAACAAGACATATAATAATAAAATGGCCAACAGGTCACAGATTACAGCAGGTTAGATTATCAGTGGTGATCATGTTGCATTTTCTCGGTATCAGCTGGATGTGGATGTAGGAAGCTGTTGGTAAACATGTTAGCCACAAATGCTTATTTTGTATTAGTGGAACAAATACATAACAGGAGAGACAAGACATAATGTAACAAACACTAAGTTTGACACCTGAAGATGAATCTTAATATTTCACAGGAAAATAGAAAGTAAGAACGTAATAAAAATAGACATTGCTCTCCAGTGGTGGTGAACATTTCTCAGTTATGAAAACCAAAACACCTGCAAAATGCAGGAGTTTGGGAAAAGAGATGTAACCAAAATGGAAGACAGATGTCAAATAATCCACAGTTTATAAGGTTATGTAATGTAATGTAAAGCTTGAGCAGGTGATATAAGCACTAAACCAGAGTTTGTAGGGAATCAGTGACAGCTGATGACGCCCTCTGGTGGAGTTTATTAAAAACTTCAGTCTGAGGCCATATGAGGACATGATCTTCATAAATAACAACCAGTCTGATACTGAAACAAATTATGTGAATGCAGGAGGAGTAAAATAAATTCTAAATGTCTAAATCATGGACTATAAAGGGAGTGGTATGTGTGGTATATAATGTATGTTGTTTCTCCTCTTGCACTGACCTCTTTTGTTTTGTTGTCTATTTGTGCTTGTGTGATCCTTTGGCTGTTGCACACTTCCATTGTAGAAGAAGAAGAATAAACACAAAATAAGAACTCATCTTGTACCAAAGCTATGTAAATATATTTCCAAAGAGGTAATAAATCTCACCCACAGAGCTGCACTGAGAGGTGGAGCAACACTGAGAGATAAAGGTTTCAACATCACATTTCCTCAAATGCAAATGGCACAAATCTTTCATTCTACTCCAAAGAATTAAACCAAGTTAATCAGGTTTCTCTCAGCTCTGGCAAACACCGGTGAGTACAGCCGATAGGCTACAGTTGATTTTTATAGTGTTTCATTAATTAATGTTAACACACGACTTCTTAGACAGGAAGTTCCACTGTTTTCAGTTGTCAAAAAGAATGTGTTGGTTTGTGGTTGGTTGTGTTTGTGTGTGTGTGTGTGTGGCCATTCAAAACATGCTAATATGAAATATTTCTTCCTCCAAACCACAGAGAGCACAGTGTTCGGCAGTAGGTTAGTTACTACACACCAGCTCAGCTCGGAACTGCTGGACCTGCTGCTCTCTCTTTGATTTGTGTTATTATATCACTCCATCTTCACCTCAAAATTCCTCTTAAATTTGGCCCTCAATTTGATGCCATTTAACATTACA